>NC_090444.1:19369200-19696700 GCF_031143425.1 Pleurodeles waltl | reverse complement strand
CAGGCTATCAGTGACCAGTCCTTCCTGAATTCTTTATCTTCTAGGAAGATACGTGGTTCAGTGGTTACAATCAGTCCATTACGTGCTGCGTTATTTCTAAGATATTCTGTTAGGACGGCCCTGTGTATTATTGTTTTTATTTGAGTCCTTTTTAATTCAATGAGTGTGTCCCAGTCTCCTAATAGGGCTATTGTCTTAGAGAAAAAAGAATCCCCTAATAGTGAGGGCACTGCGAGGATGGCCTGGAGCCCTTCCTTGCTATAAGCTAGACCTTCAGCCATGGTAGGGTAAATCAGGCTTGTAATACTCCTGCAAGATTGTCACAGGGTAATCGGCTTGGATAAGTAAATAGCACAAACCCTCACACCTAGCCTCTGCGCTGAATCATAAAACACAAAGAGAGTACTGGGAGTGATACTAACCCACACGAGCTCCCAAGAGAAATCTATATAACCACTAAAGGTGTGGGATAGTTGGGGTTGAGGGTGGAGTAGGACCAGTGTTCCCTCAATTATCAGTACCGGTTTGGTCGGGGTTCGTGATGGAAGGAGAGCGTGTGTGGAGAGTGTCTCTAGAACGGATGGCTGTGTTGAATAAGGGGGGGGGTGGAGTTCCTTTACGGACTAGGTGGTCTCACACATATAGTAGTGTTTTGCTTCTACTATTCCACACCTTTAGTGGTTATATCGATTTCTCTTGGGAGCTCCTGTGGGATAGTATCATTCCCAGTACTCTCTCTTTGTGTTTTATACTTTAAAAGGGCTCATTCAACTGCCTTGTTTAAATTCATCTTGCTTTGTGCATGCACTTTATTGATGTCAGGCATAAACATTTTGTTAATCTCGCTAAAAATATATTTAACAGGCAAGAAATGTTCCCCTTAAAACCATATAGCCTATCATAACAAGGCAAGTGATTTTAAAGTGCTCCAGTGCTTAGACTATATATCGTGTATACTTTAGTTTCTGGGATTTTGAAAAGCGATAGAAAGTAGTAGTTTCAAGCACTTAAAAAAAAAAAAAATCACATACTTTAAAGGGACTCCTTCGACTGCCTTGTTTAAATTCATTTTACTTTGTGCATACAATTTTTTTGATGGCATAAGAATTGTGTTAATCTTGCATTCAGAGTAATATCATATGATTTAAAACTAGTGATCACTGCTTGCCTAAACGTTCGTATACCTTTGTGATGTCCTTCAAAAGTCTTCTGCGTTCGTTCAATAATCCCTCTACATAGACAATCCAGGTGGGTAAGGTTCTCTACCCTGCAATCACACAGGATACATGGGGGATTTAAACAAAAACATTACCAAGGGACTGTGTTAGCACAACCCGGAAGAAGGCCAAAACTATATTTAATAATTAAATCTTTATTTTTTTCGACCATCCCAACTACAGGTATAACTGGTATTTCAGGGTTTTATACTCCTTTATTTTCACCCTTGAGTGGGATATACCCGCAAGAAGACCCCTGTCTGTATTTAAAGATTTAATCTTCATTGTGTGTTTTTTTTTTTTTTTTTTTTTTTTAATGCACCATCAGGGTAATTTTTATCCCACAATGACTGAGCTCCCAAGTCATCCAGGGCCCAATCCAAATCTTGCCAGGTTGGAGCCAGAAAATTAGGACTCCTCTCTTTCCAAAGTGCCTGACACAATTGATTCCCCTTTGTTTGTTATACACTTTTCTAAATCTTAATATAGTTATCCTTCCATGCTATAGTTTGGTTCAGGTATCCAAACTCTAGCCTAATCTGAGCCTGAGAGGAATTCCCTGGAAGATGGAACAGGGACCTGAATGCTTTTCCAGCTATCCCTTTCAAAATACCAGCATTTCTTCCTCGCAGAGCTTCACTTCCATAACTAATGCCTGGCGTTAATTTAGCGGGAATTACTTGTAGCAGAGGTCGATAACTGGGGCCATCTAGCGATCTTTGTAATGTACGGAAAGCAAGCAATAGCACATTTCCTTTCCACTGTAAATTCAATTTTTGGGGAATAAAGGAAGTTCTCTCGTCAAATAATACACTCAAATCTATATGATTTTACTTGTTCTAGTTCTTGCCTTTGAAGGCACCACTTCTACTTTTTATGTAATCTATTGCTTACTTCCATAACTTTAACTTTCCTCTCATTTATCATTCCATTCACTTCAGCAAATTTGGCTAATTCGCCAATAAGTCTCCATAATCCTACAAGAGGGATATGAAACTGTAGAGGATTAAATGGACATTCCTGGTGGCTAGACGCCCACCACCAGGACCAAAAGGAACCCAAGTTCATTGAAATTGGCCCAACAGGACCAGGAAAAACAAAGGGAGAAGTCTTGACCTCAGAACTCATGGTGTCTTCTTAAATCTGCCATCAAGTTTCCAGGGAAGCCCCATCTGTCAGGGACCGAACAGTAGCAGATTGTGAGGATAGATTGTATGTGCCCCCCTCCTTCCTAACTGGCTTCTGGGGGCCTAGATCCTGAGTAGTCATACATAGAGAACATCAGTAGAGGCCAATAAAATAAAAAAAAAAGCAACTGCACTCAAGCCTTGTGGGGAAGGTTAGAGCCAAGTGAGCAACATTCTTCTGGCGTGTGGTGCCCTGGAACCAAAGAGCAGAGGCCTGTGAGTGAGAGAACGTCCTTGGGCTAACACCAGACTTTGGTTCTCTCATGGAGAAGCAGGAGAACCAATGAAGCTGTGTTCTCACTCCAGTGAGAGAGACGATTGCGAGATTCTGCAATGGAATTTCAGCCAGATGGGTAGCCTACTGGGTACACACCGGTTTGGCTCACGTTCAGTCCTGTTGTTGCCTTTTTTGCCCAAAATCAAGGAAAAGACATTGTGTTGCAGTGCAGGATCACTGAAGAAGATAAGATCACTGGAGGCAGTATGAGTACCCCAGAAATGTTTGGAGTGCATAGTAAAAGTTTCTTGTGATGATACCTCAGAGAGGGCATGTGCACTGTCCACATTTAGCAACACATTGTGAAGGCTGCCAGCAGTTCAGGACTACTGTTGCAGCCCGCAATCCCTATTGCTGATGGTTGCCCTAAGTCTCCCAAGAGATCAAGTTACTAACCCTGGAAGACTTATGACCATTAAGCCGTCTTGGAGTCTGGCCTTTAACTAAAGACTCTGGAGTACAGTAACTCTTGGTGGGTTGTAGCGATACCTTACAGCATGTACAAAAGTAAGATTCATGTACACAGTTCATTGAAAATGTAAATGTCTTATAGTCAAATTCAACATTGAATAATGAATGTATTAGTAAAGGTAATTGAAATGCTTCTTGATAGCCACAAAGTTAACAGAGAACCATTGCAGGACCCAAGAATATCATTTTAAAATGGCACCATCCTTAGTGGTTTGCTAGTAGGCCCTGACTTACGAAACCCATGGTGTAGTTATCATAACTAGTACATGTGAGGATTATGGTGGTTTTAAAGTTTGGGTTTTGCTAGGGGTGTGAACTGTTAGGAGGGGTTCACCATAGGTATTGCTACTTTTTCCGCTCAGTGCTGAGCCCTTTTTGTTCACATAAGGTATCCACCCCAGATATTCATTTTGGAAAAAGTTTTTTTTACAACATCCCAGGGTTTCACCTGGTGGGGATGGAGAAAACGGGCAAAATTATTAGTTTGTTGGTGAAAATCAAAAAGAAAGTGTTCAAATAAGTGTCCTTTTTACCTAAAAGTGGCATCAATGAAAGGTTTACTGTACTAAAGTCAGAATCTTCCCAGCTTTCAGAAGCAGCAGAGATGAACAAGAAGCTAATTTTCTTTTACCACAGTTTGGCATTTATGAAAGGGGTAGTCCATTTGTCTTATTTTTGTGCTTTCAATCTACCTCCAGTTTGTGGTGGAAACCAGTTTGTAACCCAGGAGTGATCTCAAAAAGCTATAGATTTCTGAAAAGTAGACACATTTTTTTATTCAGCAAAGGGGGGGCTGACATGTATAGATCCATCAAGGTTTTTTCAAAGAAAGGTTTGAAATAAAGAAATGTGGATAATAAGTGGAGAAAACGGCCATTTATGACAATGTTTTCATTTATAAAGTCTTGTCACAATTACCAATTTACAAAAGCAATATACCATTACATCACTAGACCCTTCTGGTTGCAGAGATGTGGTTTGTATGTCCTCTAAGAACCCAAGGTACTCAGTCATCAATTCAGCTGTTCCCTATTGTGAACTAAGTATAAACAAACTCAACTGGTGAAATATGAGTAAAACATGGGTATATAAGAAGCCTATGTATTACTAAAATGGGTACAAGGTAAGGAGTTTAGGAGCAGTGGTTATTTCTAAATCTCTAAATCTGTAGGTACAAGTACTAGCATGTGACTAAGAGGGAATTTTTCAAAATGCCTTCTTACACACTGGCCAGTGTTTAGAAAAACAAATGCAGTGAAATCCAATTGGTAATAACAAATGTTCTACTATTCTGTCTTCCCATATGTCTTCCAATAAAATTAGTACCTAACTTGTGTGGGTAGGCAGTGTGTCCACAGGATGCAATAGGCAAACATAGGTCTAGGGGCAACACAAACCATATACTCCAAAAGTGGAATGCAAATAACGAATGGACCCCAGACCTATGGGAGCTTGTAGAGGGTCGCTGGGACTGTAAGAAAACAGTCAGGGTGTCCAAGATACCCCACCCCAAGACCCTGAAAAGTAGGAGTTAAGTACCCCTACTACCCCTATTGGACACAATAGTCATGATAGGGGGATTCTGCAAGAACAACAAACATCAGCAGTGCACTGAAAACTGATTCCTGGACCTGAGGACCTGCAAAGCAAGGGAACCAAGTCCTATAGTCGCGACAGTGTCTGGGGGGGGGGGGCAGGAGCCCAGTAAACCCCACATGAAGGTGCAAAGAAGCTGCCTGCGTATGGAAGAAGCTTGGATTTCGGCAAGAACGAAGATGACTAGGAACTTCTCCTTTGGATGGAAGATGCCCCACATCGCGATGAAGGTTGCAGAAGTGTTCCCACGCAGAAATACCACAAACAAGCCTTGCTACCTCCAAGGGTCACAGTAGAGGTTTTTGGGTGCTGCTGGGGACCAGGAAGGGACGGGATGTCGCCCCTTGGAGGAGGAGACAGATGGGGCGCTCAGCAACTTAGAGAGCCCCCACAGAAGTACCCGAACAGGCACTTAGAAGATTTGTGAACCGGAGTCCACGCAGAGTTACAAAGGAGGGTCCCACGACGCCAGAGGCCAACTCAGAGGGTTGAGCACTGCAGGACGGAGTGCTGGGGACCCAGGCTAGGATGTGCATGAAGGAAATCCTGGAAGAGTGCACAGGAGCCAGGGCAGCTGCAAATCACGCAGTACACAGGTTTGCAGTCTAGCATGGGGAGGCAAGGACTTACCTCCACCAAACGTGGACTGAAGTATCACTGGACTGTGGGAGTCACTTGGATAGAGTTCCTATGTTCCAGGGACCAAGCTCGTCAGGATGAGAGGGTACCCAGAGGACCCGTGATGCAGTCTTTTGGTGCCTGCGTTAGCAGGGGGAAGATTCCGTCGACCCACAGGAGATTTCTTCTGTGTTTCTGGTGCAGGGTGAAGGCAGGTGACCCCCAGAGTATGCACAACCGGGAAACAGTCGAGAAAGCCGGCAGGATGAGGCGCTACAATGTTGCTGGTAGTCATCTTGCTACTTTGTTGCGGTTTTGCAGGCGTCCTGGAGCAGCCAGCGGTCGATCCTGGGTAGAAGTCGAAGAGGGAGATGCAGAGGAACTCTGGTGAGCTCTTGCATTCGTTATCTGAAGAATTTCCCAAAGCAGAGACTCTAAAAGGAGATTTGGCTACCAAGAAAGGAGGATTGGCTACCAAGAAAGGTAAGAGCCTATCAGAAGGGGTCCCTGATGTCACCTGCTGGCACTGTCCACTCAGAGCAGTCCAATGTGCCCCAACACCTCTGAATCCAAGATGGCAGAGGTCTGGGACACACTTGAGGAGCTCTGGGCACCTCCCCTGGGAGGTACTGGTCAGGGGAGTGGTCACTCCCCTTTCCTTTGTCCAGTTTTGCACCAGAGCAGGGCTGGGGGATCCCTGAACTGGTATAGACTGGCTTATGCAGAGATGGACACCATCTGTGCCCATCAAAGCATTTCCAGAGGCTGGGGGAGGCTACTCCTCCCCAGCCCTTCACACCTATTTCCAAAGGGAGAGGGTGTAGCACCCTCTCTCAGAGGAAATCCTTTGTTCTGCCTTCCTGGGCCAGGGCTGCCTGGACCCCAGGAGGGCAGAAACCTGTCTGAGGGGTTGGCAGCAGCTGAAAAGAGGTCTGAAAACTGACTTAAGAGATTGATACAGTTGTCTTTCTGTTCTGCAGTAAGACAATCTGGTAAGACTACTCCCTCAACTAGACCATCAGTTTCAGTGGTGGAGAAGAGATCAGGGTGAGGGTCACTCTCTTCCTCCTGTCCCTCATCTGTTGCTGTGAGCAGGGTGAGATCAGCCCTGCCATAGTAGGGTTTTAGGCGGTTGACATGAATCACCCTAAGGGGACTCCTGGCAGTGCCCAGGTCTACCAAATAGGTTACCTCACCCTTTTTCTCAACAATTAGATGGGGTCCACAGGCTCCAATATCCACACCTTTTGTCCTGGGTGGTACTGAGTCAGGACAGCCTTCTGGTCATGCCATTGCTTTTGCAGCTCCTGGCTGGCCTGAAGAGTTTTACTGCCCTTTTTCATATACTCAGCCATTCTTGATCTTAGGCCATGTACATAGTCCACAATGTCCTGTTTAGGAGCTTTTAAAGGTTGTTCCCAATCCTCCTTCACAAGAGCTCCTGTGCACTTTCCAAGGGAATCCTTTGTGCACAGCCAAGCCTGGGTCCCCGGCACTCTAACCTGCATTGCACAACCTCCTGAGTTGTCCTCCGGCGTCGTGGGACTCTCTTGTGCAACTTTGGGTGAGCACCGATTCACTCCACTTCATAGTGCCTGTTCCGGCACTTCTGCGGGTGCTGCTTGCTTCTGAGTGGGCTCTTTCTCTTGCTGGACACTCCCTCTGTCTCCTCACGCAATTGGCGACATCCTGGTCCCTCCTGAGCCACAGCAGCATCCAAAAACCCTAACCGTGACCCTTGCAGGTAGCAAGGCTTGTTTGTCGTCTTTCTGCACGAAAACACCTCTGCTCTGGGGGGAAGTTAGAAACAAAAAGCAGTCACTTACATTGAGTCTACCTGCTACGTCAAAAAGGTCTCCCATCCCCAGTCTCAGGATAGAGCTTCATAGGTAACACGTCAGGAAACGGTACAAACACTGAGTCACGCAGTGGTAGCAGGCCGATTCACCTACCCTCCTGACAGCGTCCCTGTTCAAAGTAAACAGGGACGCTGACAGGAGGGTAGGTGACTGCATTTTGTTTCTAACTTCCCTCCATTAGGGTCGGTATTAGATTATTGTTTGGAGAAGTTGTTTTCTTTGTGTACTGGTCCTGATGAAGCGTCAACGGATCCGATTGGACCATTAGACGCGAAACATGTAGACCCATGATTTGAGGCTCCATAATAAATCTGGTCCTCTCGTGTTTTTGTAGAGAGTAAGTGAGCATTATTACTCACCACTAAGGTAGACCCTGGACACCCAAAAGGCAGGGTGCTCCCTGCCCTCCTTTCATATGTATGTTTTTTACTACTGCAAGGCCCATCTCTCCTATAGGATAACATTGGGATTGCAACCAGATAACTACAGTTGGCACGTTATACTTTTTGGTGCTATTTTACTTAAAAATTGTGAAATTCAGTTTCTCCAGTTCTACTAATTGTATGTTTGCCATTTTGGTCTTTTTACTCACCTAGTGACGAATCTTCTACTTTGGTATTTTCACTGTTTCACTGTTTGAAGTGTTGCACAAATACTTTACACGCTGTCTCTAAGTAACTCCTGACTGCTCTGTGCTGAGCTACCAGATGGTGAGCACTGGTTAATTTGGAGTTTGCTTGTTCTTTACCTTGACTCAGATTGTGGTTGCTGCTTGACCAAGGCTTATACCACAGTCAACAAGCAAACCAATTTCTAACAGGAGTAATGTGGTATTCAGTTATATATATCTTTTTCAAGACATTGTAAATTATTTACGTTTAGCGTATCTCGGAATCTCAAACAGAGATACAAATGTGCAAGTACAAAAGAGAAATGACAATGAAGCTACTGGGGCTTGGATGGTGAACCTTAGTAAGGCCGAGCATGATAATGGTAAAAATAGGAGAATCAGTAACAGAATCCATTTAAACCTCCGACTCAGGCATGAGCTCTCAAAGAATGGACGTTGCGAATGTACCTTACAGATTCTGAGGCCCAAACGTGATAAGGGCTTGCATTGCCCTGGCATCACACAAGGTGACAGAAGGGCAAGGAAAGCCATTCAGAGAGATCTACCATGCCATGCTCTGCATGGAACAGTAAATCTGGAGTACAGCACGGAGGTGCGAGGTGCTGCCTTGCACTACTCTGCCCTGGTGAGGCGTCCCACACATCCACCCATTGTCTTGGGTGCATTCCCATATTTTTTAACACTCACAGCGCAGGTGTAAAAAGAAAAAATATGTTATTTCTCCTTGTTTTCTTTGAATTTTTCTTCTTGTGGTGCATCCTGCAGAACCTTCAGAGGACGTTTTTGTGCAGGAAGGTGTTGCTTCTTGCTCTAAAACAATCCTGCCTGCAGCACACCCACCCTTGCACTGTGTTATCAGGGGGTTTGCAAGGGGGTAGTCAGCCACTAGTGCATCAGAGCATAAAGAGAGGAGGAATGCGCCATATCTAGGTAGAAAAGCAGCATCCCTCCCTCTGCATTTGATGCAGCACGTTTCTTGCTGTATTGAGCTGCATCAAATGCTAGTAAAACGGTCTCTTAGTTATTTTCCTGTATTTACTTTTGAGTTAGTGAATTTATTAGGGCTACATAGCTGAGAATTATCCTCACCAGAAAAATAAGGTGCCATTGGAGATGTGCTACCGTTTTTAATATATTTTCCAGATAGCATGTATTGTTTTTGCTAATAACATAGGCGTCATTTGATGAATCTTCATGACATTTTCCAAGAAAATACGATGCTCACTTTAGCTGCCGTATTGAAAGTTTCGGGGTGATTCGTCAATCGGGCCCGAGAAAACTGGGGGGTCTCAAAATTAATTTTCCCCACTCATTTTTCCATAGGGATTCTGAACAGCGACAGCACCCAAACTACTAGAGAGAATTACACCAAATTTGGCAGAAATGCAGCTCTTTATTCAGAAAGTGCCCTTTTTGTTATTTGGTGTAAATCCATTCAGTAGAATTTGAGAAATTAAAGAAAATTCACATTTCAATATATTAGGGGCACGAATGATGAGATCTGATTGGCCTCAACAAGGAAGTGTTGGCAGCCATGTTGGGACTCAGCTTCAGCCAAGCCCCAGAAAAAAAGTAAAAAAATAAGAAAAGGGCCCAGTGTTGAGTAACCCTGACCCTTTAGCTTTAGTGCTGGGTTACAAGAGGGCCCCCCACAAGAGCACCCAAAAAAACACCAAAAATGAAATTTAAAAAAACTACTGTGCTTGCTTTAACTGCAGCCCTGGGTGAGTCTGGTCCAGGGGGCATTTATATTTTGAATGCCAGGGGGCCCTTCTAGTCCCCCGCAGCCCCTGGGACCACATTCAAAACAAATACAGGGCGGCTGTTCCCCCCCCCCCCCTTAGCCACAGGGACTGCCACCTCCCCTGGGCACACATTGTATTTCAATGAGGGGGAGCTGCATGGCCCCCCACATCCCTGGGACCCCAATCTCACGGGGCACACATCCTATTTCAATGTGGTGGCTGCACAACTCCCCCTCCCCCGCAGCCCTGAGGACTGCCACCTCACCAGGGCAAATTTGAAAACAAAAAATAAAGGGGGTCTGTTTCGGCCCCTGCAGCCCCCGGGGATCACCACTTACCTGGGGTTAAATGTAGAGTTGGAGGGCAGACGCGCAGCCCCCCGAGGAGCCACAGATAGCTCTGGACCCTGGTGACCACCACCCTTTAGGGCTGGCTCCTGCTATGTCCCTGGGTGCCTACCCCTGGGACATAGCTGTTTGCATTAGCTTGGTTGGAGCTGATGGCTCCCACCAAGCAAACGCAAACAAACTCCGCTTTCAGCAAGAAATAGCTGTCAAACAGTTATCCCTTGCAGAATGTGGAGTTTTCACCTGTCTATGTGTGTGGGGAAGACAGATGAAAACATTGCTTCAACATGCAGGGAGCTGCTACTTAAAGTAACTCCCTGCTTGTGGGAGCAATGGCAGCTCCCACAGGAGGCTGGGAGCAAGCTAGGACCACAGAGGCCTTGAGGCTCCCCTGCAGTCCTGTCAGTCCTGTCACTCTCTCACTTTTTTTCTTTTCATAATGGGATAGAAGAGAGAGCAAAAGATAGTTATTGTAATGTACTGTACAGTCTTGGATGGAGAGAACAAGTCACCGGTGGCATAATGGCTAAGGTCACAGACCCACACACTGAAAGCTGTGGGTTCTAGTCCATGTGTGTTTGTGGTCATTCTCTACTTTAATTTGTTTTCAACATCAAAAATAAAGGTTCATAATTGTGGAGAAACTGGGCTGATTGCAGAAGTCCCCTCACTTTGTGCCCCCATTTGTCACTAATACTGAACTTTTCTGACTCTGGTTGGGCCCTCGTCACTGCTAAAATGTCCAAGGACCTGTGCTTTGATTAAAATGATTTATGTAAATTAGGCTAATTATAATTGGCAGTGACAACCTACCTATAAGCCTCGAGCATATGGTAGAGCTTGTATGTTTAGGGACCACAGCATACTTAGTGCACCCATAAGTGCATTGCTGTGCTGTGGTGCCCAGTGTCATATCAAAGGCAGGCTTGCTTGCTGGCTGCTTTTTAGTTAAAGTTAACCCCAAACTCGACTGTGGAATTGAATGGACTCCCAAAGTCCTAAACTACCTTATTTTTACATATCAACCATAAGGTTTGCCATTAGTGATCTCAGGGTTAATTGAAGTGTAAATGTAAAAAGGGACTTTATAAAAATGTTTTATAAGCCCTGGTAAGGGAAAAATAGCCAAATTAATTTTCCCTGGGAAGCAGCTAAAACTTTCAAGTTTAGTATCAAATTAGAGGTTATAATAAATCCAACAACTTGTCAAGGTTAGATTTATCATAGCTAACACAGAGAAAGAGTTTAAGAATGTTTTCTGAAAGTTACCAACTTCAGCCCTGTAGTGCCCTTTCCTAATTGGTCAGCCTCTGGCAGCCTAAGAGGCGTGAAGTGGCCTGGCCTGACACAAACAAAGCTTCTGGTGGGAGGTGAACTGCCTCAGCAGAGGGCCGGACAGGATGGGGGATGAGCAGCAAAACTGGTCTTCAAAAGAGGGAAAGCCATTTGGGGCAGCAACTGGAACATCTCCATTTCCTGTTCCCCCATACAACTGGAGGCCCCTGATTAAATTAGAAGCTGGGCTGGCAAGGGGTATGTTAGGGAAACTTAGCCACACCAGTGGGTGGACTCAAATCTAACCTCTAAGGAGCTTTTATTTCTATCTAGGTTTTACAAGAAATATTGCTTTCTGGAATTGATTTTTGTCATACTTCACAGGGAGTGGTCACCCGAAAGGTTAGTGGCCTGCACCCCATTGGACAGGAGAACCCCTCTACTTCCCACCCCCAGAAGCAAGGATAAATATGGCAGAGCTGCCCCACAATTCAGATCCCTCCTGGAAGAAGATACTGGGGAAGAAGGACTGACCTGCTGGACCCCTGGCCTGCACCTGGAACCTGCACTCAGAAGGACTGCACCAGCTGCACACTTGGGCTTCAACAAGAAAAGGACTTTGCCTTTCTTCTGCAACTCCAGGGGTGATCTCTCTGTGTACGCTACAGGAACAAAGAGGCTATCTAGAGTCCCCTGCATCAAGTCCTGCAAGAAGAGCTTAGCTGACCAATATCCAGTGGCCATGTGAGGATCCTGATGAGGTGCATTCTAGGAACTGTAGTCCCAACTTCCAAGGAGCACCTCAGAGCTTCTGGAACCTTGGATCAAGTTTGTGGACACTTCAAGGACCTCTGGAAGAAGTTCCAGAAGTTTGGAGCAACTTTGAAAAAAAGCTCCATAATGTGAATGGCTCGTTGGAGAGAGTTAAGCCAATGACGTCGAACCCCAACCCGGCCTGTATTTCAGGTTTGTACCACTGTAGCTCCTGGACTTTTCCCTGTTGATGAGACTTCCAGGAGTTGACCGGGACCTTGCACAGAGCCAAGCTGCCACCGATGACTCGTAACCCAGCCTGACCAATAGCCTCACCTGACTACAATGAAAAAAAGCTCCACAAAAGTGACTAAGTCCGAAGGTAAAAATTTGAACGTGGCCTCCCGCATGGTGTAGCCAAGCAGAGCTCTATCGCGTTGGGCCTTAACTTTTGATTTGCCCCTGTCAAGCACGACCAGATGTTCCCGGGTGGCGCTTTTTGCATTTAGGTGCTAGAAAGCATTTTTTTCAAATTTATTTGAAAAAAATCATATCTCTGTTTCCCTACATTGGATTTTTGGCATTTTAGTGTTATTTTAAAGATAAAAACATTTTTTTTTTTTTTTTTTTTTTTTAAATTGATGTAAGACATTTATTGTGTGTTGTGTTTTTCTTATTTACTGTTTTCTTGATATTAAATGCTTTACACACCTGTCTCCTAAGTTAAGCCTAACTGCTCATGGGCCAAGGTACCAAGGGTTGAGCAAAGATTAATTTATTGAGACCTTGACTGGACCTAGCAGGGGTTTGTGGCCTATTGCTAATTATAGGTACCTACCTACGTTACCAATAATCCATTTTCCAACAATAATAAAAGGTGATCTCACTCTTTTTAATTGACAAATACCTTTTCTTTTCAATGTGTCCAGAAATATCTCATTCTATGTATATCATCCATCACAGCCTTAAAAACTCTCTAGCTCTCTCCCTCTCTCTCACTTTCTCTCTTTCAATCTCTTTCTCCTACTTACACACCCACTCAGACCCGTATACACCCACTCACAGCCCTACTCAAACCTTCATGCACCAACTCACAGACCCACTCAAACATACACACCCACTCAGACTCTCACAACTCACTCACAGATCCACTGAAACCCTAATGCACCCATTCACAGACCCATACAGAAACTGACGTACCCACTAAGACACAGATGCACCCACTCTCAAACCCAGACACTCTCACATCCACTCTCACTCCTATATACACCATCTCACACCTATTCTCACACGCAGAGAGACAGGCTGCGGCTCACTCCCACAGCACACAGCCAAAGGATTGTGCGCAGCATGGGGTTGGGTGGTTAGGGGGTGGGCCACAGGGTCTGGCCCCAGGCCAGGACCTGCATCCAACCATCAGTGGTTGGATTAACACATAGTAATGAAAACTACTTTACATTAAAAAAACAGAGAAATTCACAGAAAAAAAACAAATATTACAGGGACATTATGGCTGTAAAATAGAATTAAAAAACTTAGAAATTCAATTAAAAAAACAAAGATAATAGTGACGTTATAGTTAGGCTCACATCTTCAACATACAAAACCATAGAAATTCATCTGTTGTAGCTAAAGTTATGTAAAATAACTATAAATCGCACCCTAAGGTATCTAAGTGATGCCCTCGTCATGCACTTCTAATTACCCCACGAATTACAGCATGCATGGCATCTTTGATAACATAATTGATAATGTCACTATTACATCTGCAGAAAAATAATTGATCAGATACCTGTGCATCAGGGGAACGAGATATAATAGAGGGACGTTATAGATAGGTTCTAAATGTACTCGTACAAAACCATAGAAATTCACCTGTTGTAGTTGGAGTTATCTAAAAACCCATAACTCATGCCTCCGCTATGCACAGCATTTTCGGGAAAACTTTTACTGCACATATTACATTGATATTATCAATGATGTTATCAAAAATGTCATTAGTGCCATAATTTGTTGAGTAATTAGCAGTGCATGGCGAGGGTGCAAGTTATAGTTAGCTTAGGGCACGAATTATATTTTTCTTAGAAAACTCTAACTATAACAGGTGAATTTCTACGGTTGTGTATGAGTAAAAACAGAACCTAACTATAACGTCCATGTAACCTTTAGTTTTTTCAGTAATTTTTTTGAGGTACAGTATACTTCATTACTATACATTAATCCAACCACTGCAGCAAACAGCCTTCAGCCATGCAACTGCAGCAGTTGGCCACAGGGCCTGGCCTGTGGCCAGGCCCTTATGTCAACCCCCTATAAGCACACAACCTTGCACCATGCACAGCCTTTGAATGTCTGGAGCAGGGGTTACCTGCAAGGCCTCGCCCATAGCCAGTCCTTGCAGCCAACCCCCCTAACCACCCAACCCTACTCTACACACGCCCCTTTGGCCATGTGCAGCGGGAGTGGGCCGCAGTCTATCTCTCTACCTTGACAAATGTAAACACGCCGGCAATCTCACACGCAGGTCGACTGCGGTCCTGGCATATCGACTGTTAGACCTGACAGCCTTAGGGTGGTCACCCCTAACTTTTTGCCTACCTTCCTTCACTTTTTGGACACTGTTTTTGCTGGTTTTTAGACTCTGCACACTTTACCACTGCTAACCAGTGCTAAAGTGCATATGCTCTCTCCCTTTAAACATGGTAACATTGGATCATACCCAATTGGACAATTTAATTCTCTTATAAGTCCCTAGTAGTGTGCACTATATGTGCCCAGGGCCTGTAGATTAAATGCTACTAGTGAGCCTGCAGCACTGATTGTGCCACCCACTTAAGTAGCCCCTTAACCTTGTCTCAGGCCTGCCATTGCAAGGCCCGTGTGTGCAGTTTCACTGCCAATTCGACTTGGCATCTAAAAGTGCTTTCCAAACCTAAAACTCCCCTTTTTCTACATATAAGACACCCCTAAGGTATGCACTAGGTAACCCATAGGGCAGGCTGCTGTGTAGGCAAAAGGCAGGACATGTAGTTTACATGTACTGGTAGTGTAAAAATCCCAAATTCGTTTTTACACTGCTGTGAGGCCTGCTCCCTTCATAGGCTAACATTGGGGCTGCCCTCATACATTGTTTGAGTGGTAGCTGATCTGAAAGGAGTAGGAAGGTCATATTTAGTATGGCCAGAATGGTGATAGAAAATTCTGCTGACTGGTGAAGTTGGATTTAATATTACTATTTTAGAAATGCCACTTTTAGAAAGTGAGCATTTCTCTGCACTTAAATCTATCTGTGCCTTACAATCCACGTCTGGCTGGGTTTAGTTGACAGCTCCTTGTGCATTCACTCAGATACACCCCAAACACAGGATACCCAGCCTCACTTGCATACATCTGCATTTCGAATGTGTCTTCCTGGGCTGGGAGGGTGGAGGCTATGTCCTCACAGAAAGGACTGCCACACCCCCTACTGAGACCCTGGCAGACAGGAGTGAACTGAAAGGGGACCTGGTGCACTTCTAAGTCACTCTTTGAAGTCTCTCCCACTTCAAAGGCACATTTGGGTATTTAAACAGGGCCTCTGCCCCTACGAACTCAGACACTTCCTGCAGAAGATAACTGGAACCAGAAACCCCATTTCTAACATTGGTGTTCAGCGGTGAGGATAGGACTTGTATTTGTACAGTGATATACAGTAGCTAAGTATTTCACTACCTACCCACAGTTGAAGGTCAAATTGCAGAAAAGAGATAAAAAAGCAATTACATTTTCCTGACAATTTTTGACTAAAATCCTCAATCAACATGTCTCTAGCTGGGTCTCAAGCAGGAGATGAAGATTTTGATATGGCTATGCTGGAGACCTACACTGTTAACAGCTGAGGTCATTCTGTAGGGATATGGGTGTACCTACCCAGAAAGCCTCCAAGAGGGAGGAATTCCAAAGGGCGCTGAGGGGCTGGGCAATAGCCCCTGCTGAGGAGGATGCTGAGGAGGAGGGTCCAGACGATGGCCCCTCAGAGGATGTTTTGCCCTCATTAGATGAGATTAGTGCTGCAATTGTGCCCCCTGCAAAACAAGGGAGCAGTGTCTCTGATCAAGGCCTGACCGCAGAGGAAAGGAGAGAGGAGAGAGACTTTCAGTTGCAGATGGCAAAGTTAAAAATTGTGGCTCAACAGGAGGAAAGGAGGGCAGAGAGAGAAGCCAAGCAAGCTGAACCTGAAAGAGCAGCCAAGCAGATTGAAGCTGAGAGAGCTGAAGCTGCAGCTGAGAGAGCCTTGGCTGAGAAGAAACTTTTGTTAGCTCATGTTGGAAAATGGGTTATTGATAGGGCAGGTAGGTACCTACACCTAGCAACAAGCCACAAACCTCCACAAAAGTACAGTTAGGTCTCAGTAAATTAATCCCAGCTCTACCCTTGGTAGCTTAGCATCGAGCGTCAAGGCTTAACTTAGGAGACAAAGTGTAAAGCATTCAAATATCACAAAACAGTAATTAAATAAAACACAGGAAACAGTTTAAAAATCCAAAACCAATTTATAA
The DNA here is from genome assembly GCF_031143425.1 of Pleurodeles waltl. Lineage (NCBI taxonomy): Eukaryota > Metazoa > Chordata > Amphibia > Caudata > Salamandridae > Pleurodeles > Pleurodeles waltl. The sequence goes on along the minus strand of NC_090444.1, from coordinate 19,680,186 downwards.
AAATAGCTTATATTTTTATCTTTAAAATGACACAAAAACGATTAAAATCGGTTCAGGGGAACCGGAGATATGAATTTTTAAAGTATTATTATTTTCTAGCGCTCAGAAACGAAAAGCGCCAATCGGGTCATCTGGTTGCACCAGGACCGGGGCAAAGTCAAACTTTCAGGCCGACCGCGATGGAGCCCTGCTCGGCTACAAGTCGCGGGAGGCCTCGGTTAAAAAGTTACCTTCTGACTTAGTCTCTTTTTCGATGTTTTTCTTCCCCGGGACGAACCTGCCAGTTGGATCCGACCTCCTGGAGCCCTTGTCCGGATACGCGAAGTCGGTTTCCTCGGTGGTGATTTTTACCTTCGGACTTAGTCGTTTTTTCGAGATGAAAATCCTTCGACCGGGGTAAACCTGGATCTTGATCCGACGTCCGTGGAGCCCTTCTCGGATACGATGGCTGGAAGGTCCCGGTCAACTTTTTACGTTCGGACTTAGTCGTTTTTTCGGATGTTTTTCTTTACCGGGACGAACCACGAAGTCAGGCCGGGTCGCGGTTGAGGCAAGCCGGCTAGAATTTCCGCGTCGGGTCGGTCACTTTATGGAGCTTTTTTCCAAAATTTCTCCAATCTTTTCCAAACTTCTGGGGCTTCACCCAGATGTTCTTTTAAGGTTCTTTTGGGGTCCACAGCTCACCCCAAGGGTCCAGAAGTTCTGTGATGGTCCTTGGGGGGGTGCGGACTTCAACTCCCAGAATGCACCTGGCGCAAACTCCTTTTTGGCCACTGGACAGTGGTCAGCTGGTCGCTTTCTTCAGGAGTTGGTGCAGGGGACTCTGGTTAGCAATTTTTCACCTGTAGCAAACAGGGAGTCCCTCCTTGAACCAGTTGAAGCCAGGCAAAGTCCTTCTTGTGGTGAAGCCCAAGTGTGCAGCTGGTGCAGTCCTTCTGAGTGCAGGTTCCAGGTGCAGGCCAGGGGTCCAGCAGGGCAGTCCTTCTTCTCCTTAAGTTCCTTTCTTGTTGAATTCTGGAGGGGATCTGAGGCGTGGGTGCAGGTCTGCCAGTTTTATCCTTGCTCCTGGGTGAAAAGCAGGGGGGCCCTGGTCCTCCAATCAGGGACAGGGTCGTCCCCCTGTGATGACCACTTCCTGGGAAGTGTGGCAAAAATCCATCCCAGAAGGCAACAGTCTCTAAAAATCCAAAATGGATGAATCTGATTTTTAGAGGAGAGATCTGGCTGAGCCCACCCACTGGTGTGGCTAAAATCATAAACACACCCCTCTTCTGCCCTCTCCTAATCTAATCAAGGGGGCACCTAGCTGTCTGGGGTTGCAGGATGTGGGGGTGTTGCTGGGTGCTCCAGATGTCCTTCTCTGCCTTTGAAGACCAGTTTGGCAGCCCTCCCCCTTCCTGCTTCCCCATCTGCTGAGGGGAGATTCTCTCCCCCAAGCACATTCCTTTGTGTGAAGTCAGGCCACTTCACACCTCATTAAAGTAGCCTGGCAGAAGCTGCTGCAGGCTGGCCAATCAGAGCACAGGAGCAAAAACAATGCAGAGCTGAAATTGGCAACTTTTTAGGTAAAGTCTAAACTTTTTACCTGCACTAGTTATATTAAATCCAACAACTGGAAGTTGTGGGATTTATTATAACAATCAATTTGATACCAAATTCTTGGTATGTAACATTTAAGGAGACTTTAAAATTTAAAATAAAGTCTGCCCATTCTAGCCTATGAAGGCCATTTACTTCAATGAGGGAAAAACGAATTTGGCTGTTTTTACCTCACCAGGGCTTATAAATCTATTTTTATAAAGTCCCTGCTTATAGTTACATGGCACCCAGCCCTAGGGGCACATACGGCACACCTTAGGGGTGACTTATATGTAAAAATAAGGTAGTTTAAGACTTTGGAAGTACCTTTAATTCCAAAGTCGAATTTGCATATAACTTTAATTTAAAAGCAGCCAGCAAGGCAGGCTTGCTTTTAAAATGACACTGGGCACCTCAGCAATGCACCTAGGTGTGCACCACCTATGCTGTGGTCCCTAAACCTACATGCCCTACCATATACTAGGGACTTATAGGTAGGTTAACTTAGCCAATTATAATTAGCCTAATTTGCATATCCATTTTACACAGAGCACAGGCCCTGGGACTGGTTAGCAGTACCCAGGGCACCATCAGAGTCAGGAAAACACCAGCATAAAGTGGAAAATGGGGGCAAAAAGTTAGGGGGCCTCTGCAATCAGCCCCAGTTTCTCACAGCTCATGAACTGAGTCTCAAGGAGCTAGAGATCAAGGCGAGACAGTCTGAGTCCAGCAACGATGGTGGCAGCATACATGCAGGACCGGTTTGGGTCAAACAGGTTTGTATACCCAAGAATGTGTTGCCAAGTTTTGTGGTGGGAGATGACATTGACAAGTGGCTGGCTGCCTATGAAGTTGCACTAAGGGCCCATGGGACACCTGAGGAGCACTGGGGAGCGGCCATGTGGTTTTATGTACCATCCTCAGGGAGGGACACACTTCTCTCACTTGCTCCACAGAATAGAAATGACTTCTACACACGAAAGCCACTTTACTGGCCAAGTTTGGGCTGACCCCTGAGAGATACCGTCAGAGGTTCAGCGACAGAACCAAACTTTAAACACAAACTTGGGTGGATTGTTATGATTTCTCTGACAAGGCACTGGATGGATGGGTGCGGGGCAGAAAAGTAGATGATTACAAAGGGTTATATGACTTGATTCTGAGAGATCATATGCTCAGTATTTATTTTACAGAGTTGCGCCAGCATGTGTAGGAAAGTACCATCTTGCCTGGCATGTTACCCCCATTTTTTCACTGTATATATGTTGTTTTAGTTGTATGTGTCACTGGGACCCTGGTAACCCAGGGCCCCAGTGCTCATAAGTGTGCCTGAATGTGTTACCTGTGTAGTGACTAACTGTCTCACTGAGGCTCTGCTAATCAGAACCTCAGTGGTTATGCTCTCTCATTTCTTTCCAAATTGTCACTAACAGGCTAGTGACCATTTTTACCAATTTACATTGACTTACTGGAACACCCTTATAATTCCCTAGTATATGGTACTGAGGTACCCAGGGTATTGGGGTTCCAGGAGATCCCTATGGGCTGCAGCATTTCTTTTGCCACCCATAGGGAGCTCTGACAATTCTTACACAGGCCTGCCACTGCAGCCTGAGTGAAATAACGTCCACGTTATTTCACAGCCATTTTACACTGCACTTAAGTAACTTATAAGTCACCTATATGTCTAACCTTTACCTGGTAAAGGTTAGGTGCAAAGTTACTTAGTGTGAGGGCACCCTGGCACTAGCCAAGGTGCCCCCACATTGTTCAGAGCCAATTCCCTGAACTTTGTGAGTGCGGGGACACCCTTACACGCGTGCACTACATATAGGTCACTACCTATATGTAGCTTCACAATGGTAACTCCGAATATGGCCATGTAACATGTCTATGATCATGGAATTGCCCCCTCTATGCCATCCTGGCATAGTTGGCAAAATCCCATGATCCCAGTGGTCTGTAGCACAGACCCTGGTACTGCCAAACTGCCCTTCCTGGGGTTTCACTGCAGCTGCTGCTGCTGCCAACCCCTCAGACAGGCATCTGCCCTCCTGGGGTCCAGCCAGGCCTGGCCCAGGATGGCAGAACAAAGAACTTCCTCTGAGAGAGGGTGTGACACCCTCTCCCTTTGGAAAATGGTGTGAAGGCAGGGGAGGAGTAGCCTCCCCCAGCCTCTGGAAATGCTTTGTTGGGCACAGATGTGCCCAATTCTGCATAAGCCAGTCTACACCGGTTCAGGGGACCCCTTAGCCCTGCTCTGGCGCGAAACTGGACAAAGGAAAGGGGAGTGACCACTCCCCTGACCTGCACCTCCCCTGGGAGGTGTCCAGAGCTCCTCCAGTGTGCTCCAGACCTCTGCCATCTGGAAACAGAGGTGCTGCTGGCACACTGGACTGCTCTGAGTGGCCAGTGCCACCAGGTGACGTCAGAGACTCCTGCTGATAGGCTCCTTCAGGTGTTAGTAGCCTATCCTCTCTCCTAGGTAGCCAAACCCTCTTTTCTGGCTATTTAGGGTCTCTGTCTCTGGGGAAACTTTAGATAACGAATGCAAGAGCTCATCCGAGTTCCTCTGCATCTCTCTCTTCACCTTCTGATAAGGAATCGACTGCTGACCGCGCTGGAAGACTGCAAACCTGCAACATAGTAGCAAAGACGACTACTGCAACTCTGTAACGCTGATCCTGCCGCCTTCTCGACTGTTTTCCTGCTTGTGCATGCTGTGGGGGTAGCCTGCCTCCTCTCTGCACCAGAAGCTCAGAAGAAATCTCCTGTGGGTCGACGGAATCTTCCCCCTGCAACCGCAGGCACCAAAAAGCTGCATTACCGGTCCCTTGGATCTCCTCTCAGCACAACGAGCGAGGTCCCTCGAATCCAGCGACTCTGTCCAAGTGACCCCCACAGTCCAGTGACTCTTCAGTCCAAGTTTGGTGGAGGTAAGTCCTTGCCTCACCTCGCTGGGCTGCACTGCTGGGAACCGCGACTTTGCAGCTACTCCGGCCCCTGTGCACTTCCGGCGGAAATCCTTTGTGCACAGCCAAGCCTGGGTCCACGGCACTCTAACCTGCATTGCACGACTTTCTAAGTTGGTCTCCGGCGACGTGGGACTCCTTTGTGCAACTTCGGCGAGCACCGTTTCATGCCTCCTCGTAGTGCCTGTTTCTGGCACTTCTCCGGGTGCTACCTGCTTCAGTGAGGGCTCTTTGTCTTGCTCGACGTCCCCTCTCTCTTCAGGTACAATTTGCGACCTCCTGGGCCCCAGCAGCGTCCAAAAACTCCAAACGCACGATTTGTAACTAGCAAGGCTTGTTGGCGTCCTTCCGGCGGGAAAACACTTCTGCACGACTCTCCACGGCAAGAGGGATCCGTCCACCAAAGGGGAAGTCTCTATCCCTTTTCGTTCTTGCAGAAACCTCAGCTTCTTCTGTCCAGTAGAAGCTTCTTTGCACCCGCAGCTGGCATTTCCTGGGCATCTGCCCATCTCCGACTTGCTTGTGACTTTTGGACTTGGTCCCCTTGTTCCACAGGTACCCTAGATTGGAAATCCACAGTTGTTGCATTGCTGGTTTGTGTCTTTCCTGCATTATTCCTCTAACACGACTTCTTTGTCCTTAGGGGAACTTTAGTGCACTTTGCACTCACTTTTCAGGGTCTTGGGGAGGGTTATTTTTCTAACTCTCACTATTTTCTAATAGTCCCAGCGACCCTCTACAAGGTCACATAGGTTTGGGGTCCATTCGTGGTTCGCATTCCACTTTTGGAGTATATGGTTTGTGTGGCCCCTATCCCTATGTTTCCCCATTGCATCCTATTGTAACTATACATTGTTTGCACTGTTTTCTAAGACTATACTGCATATTTTTGCTATTGTGTATATATATCTTGTGTATATTTCCTATCCTCTCACTGAGGGTACACTCTAAGATACTTTGGCATATTGTCATAAAAATAAAGTACATTTATTTTTAGTATAACTGTGTATTGTGTTTTCTTATGATATTGTGCATATGACACTAGGTGGTACTGTAGTAGCTTCACACGTCTCCTAGTTCAGCCTAAGCTGCTCTGCTAAGCTACCATTATCTATCAGCCTAAGCTGCTAGACACCCTATACACTAATAAGGGATAACTGGGCCTGGTGCAAGGTGCAAGTACCCTTTGGTACTCACTACAAGCCAGTCCAGCCTCCTACATTGGTTGTGCAGTGGTTGGATAAGTGCTTGAGACTGCTTACCACTCTTGTCATTGTACTTTTCATAAGAGAAAAATATACAAAACAAGGTCAGTGTATATACACATAGCCAAAAAGTTTTGCATTTCCTCTTTTCACTCTTTTCTAAGTGCTGAAAAGTACTTCTAAACTTTCAAAAAGTTCTTAAAAGTTTAAAAAGTTTTTTTTCTGTCTTTCCAAAAAGTTCTGAAAACTTTTTTCTCTTTTTCTATCACTTTAACTCTCTCTAAAAATGTCTGGCACAGGCCAAAATGTTGATCTGTCCAAACTTGCATATGACAACCTTAGCTGGAAAAGAGCAAGGAGTCTCTGTATAGAGAGGTTTGAGTGTAGGGAAGAATCCTTCCTTGGAACTGTTACTTAATATGCTTAGAGAACAGGATAAGGCCATAGGTGCCTCATCTGTTGAAAAAGTACCTAATAGTTCTCAATCTGATTCAGGGACTCCCCCAGGAAAAGATTCAGGAAAGAAACTTCCTAGCCTGCCCATTACTAGACAGTCTAGCATAGTTGGTAATGATGATGAGCCACACCATATAAATAGTGTTGTCTCACATCATAGCAAAAGCATTTATTCTCACCATACTGGTAGTAATGTTTCTGTTAACCAAGCTGTTAGGGTGGCTTCTGTAAGGGACAGGTCTCCTTCTGTTCATTCCCATCATAGCTCTGTTTCTAGGAATGTCCCTCCCACCAACCCTGATGACAGAATGTTAGAGAGGGAACTCAATAAGTTGAGGGTGGAACAAACCAGACTGAAGCTTAAAAAGCAACAGCTGGATTTGGATAGACAGTCTTTTGAATTAGAGAAGGAAAGACAGAAGTTGGGTTTAGATACCCATGGTGGCAGCAGCAGTATTCCCCATAGTCATCCTGCAAAAGAGCATGATTCCAGGAATCTGCACAAGATAGTTCCCCCTTATAAGGAGGGGGATGACATTAACAAGTGGTTTGCTGCACTTGAGAGGGCCTGTGTTGTACAGGATGTCCCTCAAAGGCAGTGGGCTGCTGTCCTATGGCTATCATTTAGTGGAAAAGGTAGGGATAGGCTCCTTACTGTGAAAGAAAATGATGCTAATAATTTCCAAGTTCTTAAGAATGCACTCCTGGATGGTTATGGCTTAACCACTGAACAGTACAGGATAAAGTTCAGAGAGACCAAAAAGGAGTCTTCACAAGACTGGGTTGATTTCATTGACCATACAGTGAAGGCCTTGGAGGGGTGGTTACATGGCAGTAAAGTTACTGATTATGACAGCCTGTATAACTTAATCCTGAGAGAGCATATTCTTAATAATTGTGTGTCTGATTTGTTGCACCAGTACTTGGTGGACTCTGATCTGACCTCTCCCCAAGAATTGGGAAAGAAGGCAGACAAATGGGTCAGAACAAGAGTGAACAGAAAAGTTCATACAGGGGGTGACAAAGATGGCAACAAAAAGAAGGATGGTAAGTCTTCAGACAAGGGTGGGGACAAATCTAAAAATGAGTCTTCATCAGGCCCACAAAAACACTCTGGTGGGGGTGGTGGGGCCAAATCCTCCTTTAATCAGAACAAGGAAAAGAAACCATGGTGCTATTTATGTAAAATAAAAGGCCATTGGACAACAGATCCCAGTTGTCCAAAGAAAGGCACCACTGCTCCTACCACTACAACCCCTACTGCTACACCTAGTGTCCCTACTAATAGCAGTGGTGGTGGGAGCAAACCTACTAATAGCCAATCCAAGGGAGTAGCTGGGCTCACTTTTGGTCATTTAGTTGGGGTTGGCCTTGTTAGGGAGGCCACAGAGGCTGTGTTAGTCTCTGAGGGGGCTATTGATTTAGCCACCTTAGTTGCTTGTCCCCTTAATATGGATAAGTACAAGCAGCTACCCCTAATAAATGGTGTTGAGGTTCAGGCCTACAGGGACACTGGTGCCAGTGTGACTATGGTCATAGAGAAACTGGTCCACCCTGAACAACACCTACTTGGTCACCAGTACCAAGTAACCGATGCTCACAACAACACACTTAGCCACCCCATGGCTGTTGTTAATCTCAACTGGGGGGGGTTACTGGTCCAAAGAAAGTTGTGGTAGCCACAGATTTACCTGTAGACTGTCTACTAGGAAATGATTTGGAGACATCAGCTTGGTCAGATGTGGAGTTGGAGGCCCATGCAGCAATGCTGGGCATCCCAGGGCATATTTTTGCTTTAACAAGGGCTCAGGCCAAAAAGCAAAAAGGACAGGGAAGCTTGGATCCTGGAACAATGGACCAAGTGCTCCCTAAAGCTAGGGCTAGTAGAAGCAAACCACTTCCTACTATCCCTCCCTCTACAGTGGATTCTACTTCTGAGGAAGAAGAATTCCCTCCCTGTGCAGAACCTACACCAGAGGAGCTGGAAGCAGACACTGCTGAGCTTTTGGGTGAAGGGGGGCCTGCCAGAGAGGAGCTGAGTGTGGCACAGCAAACCTGTCCCACATTAGAGGGTCTCAGACAGCAAGCTGTCAAACAGGCTAATGGGGATGTCAGTGACTCTCACAGAGTTGACTGGGAGGACAACCTCTTGTACACTGAGCATAGGGATCCTAAACCTGGAGCTGCCAGGAGATTAGTGATTCCTCAGGAGTACAGAAAGTTCCTCCTAACACTGGCACATGACATTCCCTTAGCTGGGCATCTAGGACAAATGAAAACTTGGGACAGGCTTGTTCCCCTGTTTCATTGGCCTAGAATGTCTGAGGACACAAAGGAATTTTGTAAGTCCTGTGAAACCTGTCAAGCCAGTGGCAAGACAGGTGGCACCCCAAAGGCACCCCTTATTCCACTGCCTGTGGTTGGGGTTCCCTTTGAAAGGGTAGGGGTTGACATAGTTGGCCCCCTTGACCCTCCTACTGCTTCAGGCAATAGGTTTATCTTAGTGGTAGTGGACCATGCCACAAGATATCCTGAAGCTATTCCTTTAAGGACCACTACAGCACCTGCAGTGGCAAAGGCCCTCCTAGGAATATTTTCCAGGGTGGGCTTCCCAAAGGAAGTGGTATCAGACAGAGGAAGCAATTTCATGTCTGCATACTTAAAGGCCATGTGGAAGGAGTGTGGTGTAACGTACAAGTTCACAACACCCTATCATCCACAAACAAATGGACTGGTGGAGAGATTTAATAAAACTCTCAAAGGCATGATTATGGGTCTCCCTGAAAAACTCCACAGGAGATGGGATATCCTTCTACCATGCCTCCTTTTTGCCTACAGGGAGGTACCCCAGAAAGGAGTGGGCTTCAGCCCCTTTGAACTTCTTTTTGGACACCCTGTTAGGGGTCCACTCACACTTGTAAAGGAGGGTTGGGAACAACCTTTAAAAGCTCCGAAGCAGGATATTGTGGATTATGTACTTGGCCTCAGACCAAGGATGGCTGAGTACATGAAAAAGGCCAGTAAAAACCTTCAGGCCAGCCAAGAGCTCCAGAAGCAATGGCATGATCAGAAGGCTGTTTTGGTTCAGTACCAACCAGGGCAGAAAGTGTGGGTCTTGGAGCCTGTGGCCCCAAGAGCACTCCAAGATAAATGGAGTGGTCCCCACACAATTGTTGAAAAGAAGGGAGAAGTCACCTATTTAGTTGACTTAGGCACTGCCAGGAGTCCCCTTAGGGTGCTCCATGTCAACCGCCTGAAACCCTACTATGACAGGGCTGATCTCACCCTGCTCATGGCAACTGATGAGGGACAGGAAGAAGGCAGTGATCCTCTACCTGATCTCTTCTCTTCCACAGATCAAGATGCTCTTGTGGAAGGTGTAGTTTTGGCTGATTGTCTTACTGCTGAGCAGAAAGACAATTGCATAAATCTCCTAGATCAATTCTCTGAACTCTTCTCTACTGTGCCAGGTACCACTTCTTGGTGTGAGCACACTATAGATACTGGAGACAGTTTACCTGTCAAAAGTAAGATCTATAGGCAGCCTGACCATGTCAGGGACTGCATAAAGCAAGAGGTCCAGAAAATGTTAGAACTAGGAGTGGTTGAGCACTCTGACAGTCCATGGGCTTCTCCTGTGGTACTGGTACCAAAACCCCATTCCAAAGATGGAAAGAAGGAAATGCGGTTTTGTGTAGACTATAGAGGTCTCAACTTGGTAACCAAAACTGATGCTCACCCTATACCCAGGGCAGATGAGCTCATAGATACACTGGCATCTGCCAAGTATCTAAGCACTTTTGATTTGACTGCAGGGTATTGGCAGATCAAATTGTCAGAAGATGCTAAACCTAATACTGCATTTTCAACCATTGGAGGACATTACCAGTTTACTGTAATGCCTTTTGGTTTGAAAAATGCACCTGCCACTTTTCAGAGGTTGGTGAACACAGTCCTGCAAGGGCTGGAAGCTTTCAGTGCAGCATATTTGGACGATATAGCTGTCTTTAGCACCAGCTGGGATGATCACCTGGTCCACCTATGGAAAGTTTTGGAGGCCCTGCAAAAGGCAGGCCTCACTATCAAGGCTTCAAAGTGCCAGATAGGGCAGGGTAAGGTGGTTTATCTGGGACACCTTGTTGGTGGGGAACAGATTGCACCACTTCAGGGGAAAATCCAAACAATTATTGATTGGGTTCCCCCTACCACTCAGACTCAGGTGAGAGCCTTCCTAGGCCTCACTGGGTATTACAGGAGGTTCATTAAGAACTATGGCTCCATTGCAGCCCCTCTTAATGACCTCACATCCAAGAAAATGCCTAAAAAGGTATTATGGACAGCAAACTGTCAGAAAGCTTTTGAGGAGCTGAAGCAGGCCATGTGCTCTGCACCTGTCCTGAAAAGCCCTTGTTACTCTAAAAAATTCTATGTCCAAACTGATGCATCTGAATTAGGAGTAGGGGCAGTCCTATCACAACTTAATTCTGAGGGCCGGGATCAACCTGTTGCTTTTATTAGTAGGAGGTTGACCCCTAGAGAAAAGCGTTGGTCTGCCATTGAGAGGGAGGCCTTTGCTGTGGTCTGGGCTCTGAAGAAGTTGAGGCCATACCTGTTTGGCACTCACTTCATTGTTCAGACAGACCACAAACCTCTACTTTGGCTAAAACAAATGAAAGGTGAAAATCCTAAATTGTTGAGGTGGTCCATATCCCTACAGGGAATGGACTATACAGTGGAACATAGACCTGGGAGTAGCCACTCCAATGCAGATGGACTCTCCAGATATTTCCACTTAGACAATGAAGACTCATCAGGTCATGGCTAGTCTTATTGTCCTTCGTTTGGGGGGGGGTTGTGTAGGAAAGTACCATCTTGCCTGGCATGTTACCCCCATTTTTTCACTGTATATATGTTGTTTTAGTTGTATGTGTCACTGGGACCCTGGTAACCCAGGGCCCCAGTGCTCATAAGTGTGCCTGAATGTGTTACCTGTGTAGTGACTAACTGTCTCACTGAGGCTCTGCTAATCAGAACCTCAGTGGTTATGCTCTCTCATTTCTTTCCAAATTGTCACTAACAGGCTAGTGACCATTTTTACCAATTTACATTGGCTTACGGGAACACCCTTATAATTCCCTAGTATATGGTACTGAGGTACCCAGGGTATTGGGGTTCCAGGAGATCCCTATGGGCTGCAGCATTTCTTTTGCCACCCATAGGGAGCTCTGACAATTCTTACACAGGCCTGCCACTGCAGCCTGAGTGAAATAACGTCCACGTTATTTCACAGCCATTTTACACTGCACTTAAGTAACTTATAAGTCACCTATATGTCTAACCTTTACCTGGTAAAGGTTAGGTGCAAAGTTACTTAGTGGGAGGGCACCCTGGCACTAGCCAAGGTGCCCCCACATTGTTCAGAGCCAATCCCCTGAACTTTGTGAGTGCGGGGACACCCTTACACGCGTGCACTACATATAGGTCACTACCTATATGTAGCTTCACAATGGTAACTCCGAATATGGCCATGTAACATGTCTAAGATCATGGAATTGCCCCCTCTATGCCATCCTGGCATTGTTGGCACAATTCCATGATCCCAGTGGTCTGTAGCACAGACCCTGGTACTGCCAAACTGCCCTTCCTGGGGTTTCACTGCAGCTGCTGCTGCTGCCAACCCCTCAGACAGGCATCTGCCCTCCTGGGGTCCAGCCAGGCCTGGACCAGGATGGCAGAACAAAGAACTTCCTCTGAGAGAGGGTGTGACACCCTCTCCCTTTGGAAAATGGTGTGAAGGCAGGGGAGGAGTAGCCTCCCCCAGCCTCTGGAAATGCTTTGTTGGGCACAGATGTGCCCAATTCTGCATAAGCCAGTCTACACCGGTTCAGGGGACCCCTTAGCCCTGCTCTGGCGCGAAACTGGACAAAGGAAAGGGGAGTGACCACTCCCCTGACCTGCACCTCCCCTGGGAGGTGTCCAGAGCTCCTCCAGTGTGCTCCAGACCTCTGCCATCTTGGAAACAGAGGTGCTGCTGGCACACTGGACTGCTCTGAGTGGCCAGTGCCACCAGGTGACGTCAGAGACTCCTGCTGATAGGCTCCTTCAGGTGTTAGTAGCCTATCCTCTCTCCTAGGTAGCCAAACCCTCTTTTCTGGCTATTTAGGGTCTCTGTCTCTGGGGAAACTTTAGATAACGAATGCAAGAGCTCATCCGAGTTCCTCTGCATCTCTCTCTTCACCTTCTGATAAGGAATCGACTGCTGACCGCGCTGGAAGCCTGCAAACCTGCAACATAGTAGCAAAGACGACTACTGCAACTCTGTAACGCTGATCTTGCCGCCTTCTCGACTGTTTTCCTGCTTGTGCATGCTGTGGGGGTAGCCTGCCTCCTCTCTGCACCAGAAGCTCCGAAGAAATCTCCTGTGGGTCGACGGAATCTTCGCCCTGCAACCGCAGGCACCAAAAAGCTGCATTACCGGTCCCTTGGATCTCCTCTCAGCACGACAAGCGAGGTCCCTCGAATCCAGCGACTCTGTCCAAGTGACCCCCACAGTCCAGTGACTCTTCAGTCCAAGTTTGGTGGAGGTAAGTCCTTGCCTCACCTCGCTGGGCTGCATTGCTGGGAACCGCGACTTTGCAGCTACTCCGGCCCCTGTGCACTTCCGGCGGAAATCCTTTGTGCACAGCCAAGCCTGGGTCCACGGCACTCTAACCTGCATTGCACGACTTTCTAAGTTGGTCTCCGGCGACGTGGGACTCCTTTGTGCAACTTCGGCGAGCACCGTTTCATGCATTCTTGTAGTGCCTGTTTCTGGCACTTCTCCGGGTGCTACCTGCTTCAGTGAGGGCTCTTTGTCTTGCTCGACGTCCCTTCTCTCTTCAGGTACAATTTGCGACCTCCTGGTCCCTCCTGGGCTCCAGCAGCGTCCAAAAACGCCAAACGCACGATTTGCAACTAGCAAGGCTTGTTGGCGTCCTTCCGGCGGGAATACACTTCTGCACAACTCTCCACGGCGAGAGGGATCCGTCCACCAAAGGGGAAGTATCTAGCCCCTTTAGTTCCTGCAGAAACCTCAGCTTCTTCTGTCCAGTAGAAGCTTCTTTGCACCCGCAGCTGGCATTTCCTGGGCATCTGCCCATCTCCGACTTGCTTGTGACTTTTGGACTTGGTCCCCTTGTTCCACAGGTACCCTAGATTGGAAATCCACAGTTGTTGCATTGCTGGTTTGTGTCTTTCCTGCATTATTCCTCTAACACGACTTCTTTGTCCTTAGGGGAACTTTAGTGCACTTTGCACTCACTTTTCAGGGTCTTGGAGAGGGTTATTTTTCTAACTCTCACTATTTTCTAATAGTCCCAGCGACCCTCTACAAGGTCACATAGGTTTGTGGTCCATTCGTGGTTCGCATTCCACTTTTGGAGTATATGGTTTGTGGTGCCCCTATCCCTATGTTTCCCCATTGCATCCTATTGTAACTATACATTGTTTGCACTGTTTTCTAAGACTATACTGCATATTTTTGCTATTGTGTATATATATCTTGTGTATATTTCCTATCCTCTCACTGAGGGTACACTCTAAGATACTTTGGCATATTGTCATAAAAATAAAGTACCTTTATTTTTAGTATAACTGTGTATTGTGTTTTCTTATGATATTGTGCATATGACACTAAGTGGTACTGTAGTAGCTTCACACGTCTCCTAGTTCAGCCTAAGCTGCTCTGCTAAGCTACCATTATCTATCAGCCTAAGCTGCTAGACACCCTATACACTAATAAGGGATAACTGGGCCTGGTGCAAGGTGCAAGTACCCCTTGGTACTCACTACAAGCCAGTCCAGCCTCCTACACTATAGATCTTACTTTTGACAGGCAAGCTGTCTCCAGTATCTATAGTGTGCTCACACCAAGAAGTGGTGCCTGGCACAGTAGAGAAGAGTTCAGAAAACTGACCCAGGAGATTTATGCAGTGTTCTTTCTGCTCAGCAGTAAGACAATCTAACAATACTACACCTTCCACTAGAGCATCTTGCTCTGTGGAAGAGAAGAGATCAGGGAGAGGGTCACTCTCTTCTTCCTGTCCCTCATCTGTTGCCATGAGCAGGGTGAGATCAGCCCTGTCATAGTAGGGTTTCAGGTGATTGACATGGAGCACCCCAAGGGGACTCCTGGCAGTGCCTAAGTCACCTAAGTAGGTGACTTCACCCTTTTTCTCAACAATAATGTGAGGTCCACTCCATTTGTCTTGGAGTGCTCTTGGGGCCACAGGCTCCAAGACCCACACTTTCTGCCCTGGTTGGTACTGAACCAAAATAGCCTTCTGGTCATGCCATTGCTTTTGGAGCTCTTGGCTGGCCTGAAGGTTTTTACTGACCTTTTTCATGTACTCAGCCATCCTAGATCTTAGGCCAAGTACATAGTCCACTATGTCTTGCTTTGGAGCTTTTAAAGGTTGTTCCCAACCCTCCTTCACAAGTGTTAGAGGACCTCTTACAGGGTGTCCAAATAGGAGTTCAAAGGGGCTGAAGCCCACTCCTTTTTGGGGTACCTCCCTGTAAGCAAAAAGGAGGCAAGGTAACAGGATATCCCATCTCCTGCGGAGTTTTTCAGGGAGTACCATTATCATACCTTTGAGAGTTTTGTTAAATCTCTCCACCAGTCCATTTGTTTGTGGATGATAGGGTGTGGTGAACTTGTATGTCACACCACATTCCTTCCACATGGCCTTTAAGTAAGCAGACATGAAATTGCTTCCCCTGTCTGATACCACCTCTTTTGGGAAGCCCACCCTGGAAAAGATTCCCAGGAGGGCCTTTGCCACTGCAGGAGGTGTAGTGGTCCTTAGAGGGATTGCTTCAGGATATCTGGTGGCATGGTCCACTACCACCAAGATAAACCTATTGCCTGAAGCAGTAGGAGGGTCAAGGGGGCCAACTATGTCAACCCGTACCCTTTCAAAGGGAACCCCAACCACAGGCAGTGGAATAAGGGGTGCCTTTGGAGTGCCACCTGTCTTGCCACTGGCTTGACAGGTTTCACAGGACTTACAAAATTCCTTTGTGTCCTCTGACATTCTAGGCCAATGAAACAAGGGAACAAGCCTGTCCCAAGTTTTCATTTGCCCCAAATGTCCAGCTCAGGGAATGTTGTGAGCAAGAGTTAGGAGGACATTTCTGTACTCCTGAGGAATCACCAATCTCCTGGCAGTTCCAGGTTTAGGATCCCTTGCTTCAGTGTACAAGAGGTTATCCTCCCAGTAAACTCTGTGAGAGTCACTGACATCCCCATTTGCTTGTTTGACAGCTTGCGGCCTTAGACCCTCTAGTGTGGGACAGGTGTGCTGTGCCACACTCAGCTCCTCCCTGGCAGGCCCCCCTTCACCCAAAAGCTCAGCTGTGTCTGCTTCCAGCTCCTCTGGTGTAGGTTCTGCACAGGGTGGAAATTCTTCTTCCTCAGAAGTTGAATCCACTGTAGAGGGAGGGATAGTAGGTAGTGTTTTACCTTTACTAAACCTAGCTTTAGGGACCACTTGTCCATTCTTCCAGGATCCAAGTCACCCTGTCCTTTTTGCTTTTTGGCCTGAGCCCTTGTCAAAGCAAAAATATGCCCTGGAATGCCCAGCATTGCTGCATGAGCCTCCAACTCTACTTCTGCCCAAGCTGATGTCTCTAAATCATTCCCTAGTAGACAGTCTACAGGTAAATCTGAGGCAACCACAACTTTCTTTGGACCAGTAACCCCCCCCCCAGTTGAGATTCACAATAGCCATGGGGTGGCTAAGAGTGTTGTTATGAGCATCGGTTACTTGGTACTGGTGACCAAGTAGGTGTTGTTCAGGGTGGACCATTTTCTCTATTACCATGGTAACACTGGCACCCGTGTCCCTGTAGGCCTGAACCTCAACACCATTTATTAGGGGTAGTTGATGTAGGAAAGTACCATCTTGCCTGGCATGTTACCCCCATTTTTCACTGTATATATGTTGTTTTAGTTGTATGTGTCACTGGGACCCTGCCAGACAGGGCCCCAGTGCTCATAAGTGTGCCTGAAAGTGTTACCTGTGTTATGACTAACTGTCTCACTGAGGCTCTGCTATCCAGAACCTCAGTGGTTATGCTCTCTCATTTCTTTCCAAATTGTCACTAACAGGCTAGTGACCAATTTCACCAATTCACATTGGCATACTGGAACACCCCTATAATTCCCTAGTATATGGTACTGAGGTACCCAGGGTATTGGGGTTACAGGAGATCCCTATGGGCTGCAGCATTTCTTTTGCCCCCGATAGGGAGCTCTGACAATTCCTACACAGGCCTGCCACTGCAGCCTGAGTGAAATAATGCACACATTATTTCACAGCCATTTTTCACTGCACTTAAGTAACTTATAAGTCACCTATATGTCTAACCGTTACCTGGTAAAGGTTAGGTGCAAAGTTACTTAGTGTGTGGGCACCCTGGCACTAGCCAAGGTGCTCCCACATAGTTCAGGGCAAATTCCCCGGACTTTGTTAGTGCGGGGACACCATTACAACCGTGCACTACACATAGGTCAATACCTATGTGTAGCTTCACAATGATAACTCCGAATATGGCCATGTAACATGTCTAAGTTCATGGAATTGCCCCCTCTATGCCATCCTGGCATTGTTGGTACAATCCCATGATCCCACGGGTCTGCAGCTCAGACACTGGTACTGCCAAACTGCGTTTTCAGGGGTTTCACTGCAGCTGCTGCTGCTGCCAACCCCTCAGACAGGTTTCTGCCCTCCTGGGGTCCAGCCAGGCTTGGCCCAGGATGGCAGAACAAAGGACTTCCTCAGAGAGAGGGTGTTACACCCTCTCCCTTTGGAAAAAGGATTTAAGGCAGGGGAGGAGTAGCCTCCCCAGCCTCTGGAAATGCTTTCATGGGTACAGATGGTGCCCATTTCTGCATAAGCCAGTCTACACCGGTTCAGGGACCCCTCAGCCCTGCTCTGGCGCACAACTGGACAAAGGAAAGGGGAGTGACCACTCCCCTGACCTGCACCTCCCCTGGGAGGTGCCCAGAGCTCCTCCAGTGTGCTCCAGACCTCTGCCATCTTGGAAACAGAGGTGCTGCTGGCACACTGGACTGCTCTGAGTGGCCAGTGCCAGCAGGTGACGTCAGAGACTCCTTCTGATAGGCTCCTTCAGGTGTTGCTAGCCTATCCTCTCCCCTAAGTAGCCAAACCCTCTTTTCTGGCTATTTAGGGTCTCTGCTTTGGGGAATTCCTTAGATAACGAATGCAAGAGCTCATCAGAGTTCCTCTGCATCTCTCTCTTCACCTTCTGCCAAGGAATCGACTGCTGACCGCGCTGGAAGCCTGCAAAACTGCAACAAAGTAGCAAAGACGACTACTGCAACTCTGTAACGCTGATCCTGCCGCCTTCTCGACTGTTTTCCTCGTGGTGCATGCTGTGGGGGTAGTCTGCCTCCTCTCTGCACTAGAAGCTCCGAAGAAATCTCCTGTGGGTCGACGGAATCTTCCCCCTGCTACCGCAGGCACCAAAGAACTGCATCACCGGTCCCCTGGGTCTCCTCTCAGCACGACGAGCGAGGTCCCTTGAACCCACCAACTCTGTTCAAGTGACTCCCACAGTCCAGTGACTCTTCAGTCCAACTTTGGTGGAGGTAAGTCCTTGCCTCCCCATGCCAGACTGCATTGCTGGGAACGACGTCTTTTTCAGCAACTCCGGCCTCTGTGCACTTCCGGCGGAAATCCTTTGTGCACAGCCAAGCCGGGGTCCACGGCACTCTAACCTGCATTGCACGACTTTCTAAGATGTCCTCCGGTGGCGTGGGACTCCTTTGTGCAACTTGGGGTGAGCACCGTTTCACTCCTCTTCGTAGTGCCTGTTCCGGCACTTCTGCGGGTGCTGCCTGCTTCTGAGAGGGCTCCTTGTCTTGCTCGACGCCCCCTTTGTCCCCAGACGCAATTGGCGACATCCTGGTCTCTCATGGGCTACAGCAGCGTCCAAAAACCCTAACCGCACGATTTGCAGCTAGCAAGGCTTGTTGGCGGTCTTTCGGCGGGAAAACACTTCTACACGACTCACCACAGCGTGTGGGATCCATCCTCCAAAGGGGAAGTCTCTAACCCTTGTCGTCCCTGCAGAGTCCTCAGCTTCTACTGTCTAGTAGCAGCTTCTTTGCACCCACAGCTGGCATTTCCTGGGCATCTGCCCATCTCCGACTTGCTTGTGACTTTTGGACTTGGTCCCCTTGTTCCACAGGTACCCTCGACTGGAAATCCATTGTTGTTGCATTGCTGGTTTGTGTCTTTCCTGCAGAATTCCCCTATCACGACTTCTGTGCTCTTTGGGGAACTTTAGTGCACTTTGCACTTACTTTTCAGGGTCTTGGGGTGGGCTATTTTTCTAACCCTCACTGTTTTCTTACAGTCCCAGTGACCCTGTACAAGGTCACATAGGTTTGGGGTCCATTCGTGGTTCGCATTCCACTTTTGGAGTATATGGTTTGTGTTGCCCCTATCCCTATGTGTCCCCATTGCATCCTATTGTAACTATACATTGTTTGCACTGTTTTCTAAGGCTATACTGCATATTTTTGGTATTGTGTACATATATCTTGTGTATATTTGCTATCCTCATACTGAGGGTACTCACTGAGATACTTTGGCATATTGTCATAAAAATAAAGTACCTTTATTTTTAGTATATCTGTGTATTGTGTTTTCTTATGATATTGTGCAAGTGACACTAGTGGTACTGTAGGAGCTTCACTCGTCTCTTAGTTTAGCCTAAGCTGCTCTGCTAAGCTACCATTATCTATCATCCTAAGCTGCTAGAGACCCTATACACTAATAAGGGATACCTGGGCCTGCTGCAAGGTGTAAGTACCCCTTGGTACTCACTACAAGCCAGTCCAGCCTCCTACAGTTGATTGTACTTATCCATGTTAAGGGGACAAGCAACCAAGGTGGGTAAATCAATAGCCCCCTCAAAGACTAACACAGCCTCTGTGGTCTCCCTAATCAGACCAACCCAAACTAAGTTACCAAAAGTGAGCCCAGCTACTCCCTTGGATTGGCTATTAGTAGGTTTGCTCCCACAACCACTGCTATTACTAGGGGCACTAGGTGTAGCAGCAGGGGTTGTAGTGGTAGGAGGCTTGGTGTTTTTCTTTGGGCAACTGGGATCAGTTGTCCAATGGCCTTTTTATTTTACATAAATAGCACCATGGTTTCTTTTCTTTGTTTTGTTTAAAGAGGATTTGGGCCCACCACCCCCACCAGAGTGTTTTTGTGGGCCTGATGAAGACTCATTTTTAGATTTGTCCCCACCCTTGTCAGAAGACTTACCATCCTTCTTCTTGCCATCCTTGTCACCCCCTGTATGAACTTTTCTGTTCACCCTTGTTCTGACCCATTTGTCTGCCTTCTTTCCCAATTCTTGGGGAGAGGTCAGATCAGAGTCTACCAGGTACTGGTGTAAAAAATCAGACACACAAATATTAAGAATATGCTCTCTCAGGATTAAGTTATACAGGCATTCATAGTCAGAAACTTTACTGCCATGTAACCACCCCTCCAAGGCCTTCACTGAATGGTCAACAAAGTCTACCCAGTCTTGTGAAGACTCCTTTTCGGTTTCTCTGAACTTCATCCTGTACCTTTCAGTGGTTAAGCCATAACCATCAAGGAGTGCATTCTTAAGAACTGCAAAATTATTGGCATCACTTTCTTTAACAGTAAGGAGCCTATCCCTACCCTTTCCACTGAAAGATAGCCATAGGATAGCAGCCCACTGCCTTTGGGGGACTTCCTGTACAACACAGGCCCTCTCAAGTGCAGGAAACCACTTGTTAATGTCATCCCCCTCCTTGTAAGGGGGAACTATCTTGTGCAGATTCCTAGAATCATGCTCTTTTGCAGGATGACTATTTGGAATACTGCTGCTGCCACCATCGGGTCCTAACCCCAACCTCTGCCTTTATTTTTCTAAGTCAAATGCTTGTCTATCTAAATCCAGCTGTTGCTTCTTGAGCTTCAGCCTGGATTCTTTGCACCCTCAATTTATTGAGCTCCCTTTCTAACATTCTGTCTTCAGGGAGGGTGGGTTGGGCATGCTTTGACACAGAGTGCCATCTGTTAGGGACAGGTCTCCCTCTGTCCATTCACACCATTCTTCTAACATTTTGGCCTACAGAAGTAACACTCCTACTGTGATGAGAAGTCACATTAGTACCAGCCATGCTGGGTGGCTTGCTAGGGGGCAGGCTGGGAAGGTTCCTTTCTAACTCCTTTACTAGGGGTGCCCCAGAATCAGAGTGGGAACCATCAGCTAATCTCTCAACAGAAGTGCAACTAAGGTCTTATCTTGTTCAATGAGCATGTTAACTAACAGTTCTCTAGAGGGATTCTTCCCCACCCCTAAACCTTTTTCAATGCAGAGACTCCTTGCTCCTTTCCAGCTAAGGTGATCATAAGCAAGTTTGGTCAGATCAACAGTTTGGCCTGTACCAGACATTTTAGAAAGTGTTTAAGGGACAGAAAAAGAAAGAAAAAGTTTTTAGAACTTTTTAAAGAACAGAAAAAAAACTTTTTAAACGTTTTAAGAACTTTTTAGAAAGTTTAGAGGTACTTTTCAGCACTTAGTAAAGAAGTGAGAGAAGAAAAGCAAAACTTTTTGGTTAGGTGTACATACACTGAACTTGTTTTGTATATTTTTCTCTTATGAAAAGTACAATATGACAAAGTGGTAAGTAGTTGCAAAGTACTTATCCCACCGCTGCACAACCTATGTTCCTGGGTGACGGCTGCAATGCCTGTAGGAGGCTGGACTGGCTTGTAGTGGGTACCAAGAGGTACTTACACCTTGCACCAGGACCAGGTATCCCTTATTAGTGTAGAGGGGTGTCTAGCAGCTTAGGCTGATAGAAAAGGTAGCTTAGCAGAGCAGCTTAGGCTGAACTAGGAGACGAGTGAAGCTCCTACAGTACCACTAGTATCATTTGCACAATATCATAAGAAAACACAATACACAGATATACTAAAAATAAAGGTACTTTATTTTTATGACAATATGCCAAAAGTATCTCAGTGAGTACCGTCAGTATGAGGATAGCAAATATACACAAGATATATGTACACAATACCAAAATATGCACTAATAGCAATAGAAAACAGTGCAAACAATGTATAGTCACAATAGAATGCAATAGGGGCACATAGGGATAGGGGCAACACAAACCATATACTCTAGAAGTGGAATGCGAACCACGAATGGACCCCAGACCTATGTGACCTTGTAGAGGGTCGCTGGGACTGTAAGAAAACAGTGATGGGTAGAAATATAGCCCACCCCAAGACCCTGAAAAGTGGGTGCAAAGTGCACCTAAGTTCCCCAAAGAGCACAGAAGTCGTGATAGGGGAATTCTGCAGGAAAGACCAACACCAGCAATGCAACAACAATGGATTTCCAGACGAGAGTGCCTGTGGAACAAGAGGATCAAGTCCAAAAGTCACGATCAAGTCGGGAGTGGGCAGATGCCCAGGAAATGCCAGCTGAGGGTGCAAAGAAGCTTGCCACCGGATGGTAGAAGCTATGGATTCTGCAAGAACTACAAGGGCTAGAAACTTCCCCTTTGGAGAATGGATGTCCAACGTCGTGAAGAGTCGTGCAGAAGTGTTTTCCCGCAGAAAGACCGCAAACAAGCCTTGCTACCTGCAAGGGTCGCGGTTAGGGTTTTTGGATGCTGCTGTGGCCCAGGAGGGACCAGGATGTCACCAATTGCGTGAGGGGACAGAGGGGGTGTCCAGCAAGACAAAGAGACCACTCAGAAGCAAGCAGCACCCGCAGAAGTGCCAGAACAGGCACTACGAAGTGGAGTAAACCAGAGCTCACCCGAAGTTGCACAAGAGGGTCCCACGAAGCCGGAGGACCACTCAGGAGGTCGTGCAATGCAGGTTAGAGTGCCGGGGACCCAGGCTTGGCTGTGCATAAAGGAAATCCTCGGAGAGTGCACAGGAGCCAGAGTAGCTGCAAAACACGCGGTTCCCAGCAATGCAGTCTAGCGTGGGGAGGCAAGGACTTACGTCCACCAAACTTGGACTGAAGAGTCACTGGACTGTGGGAGTCACTTGGACAGAGTTGCTGAGTTCAAGGGACCTCGCTCGTCATGCTGAGAGGAGACCCAGAGGACCGGTGATGCAGTTCTTTGGTGCCTGCGGTTGCAGGGGGAAGATTCCGTCGACCCACGGGAGATTTCTTCGGAGCTTCTAGTGCAGAGAGGAGGCAGACTACCCTCACAGCATGCACCACCAGGAAAACAGTTGAGAAGGCGGCAGGATCAGCGTTACAAGGTTGCAGTAGTCGTCGTTGCTACTTTGTTGCAGTTTTGCAGGCTTCCAGCGCGGTCAGCAGTCGATTCCTTGGCAGAAGGTGAAGAGAGAGATGCAGAGGAACTCTGATGAGCTCTTGCATTCGTTATCTAAGGAATTCCCCAAATCAGAGATCCTAAATAGCCAGAAAAGGAGGTTTGGCTACTTAGGAGAGAGGATAGGCTAGCAACACCTGAAGGAGCCTATCAGAAGGAGTCTCTGACGTCACCTGCTGGCACTGGCCACTCAGAGCAGTCCAGTGTGCCAGCAGCACCTCTGTTTCCAAGATGGCAGAGGTCTGGAGCACACTGGAGGAGCTCTGGGCACCTCCCAGGGGAGGTGCAGGTCAGGGGAGTGGTCACTCCCCTTTCCTTTGTCCAGTTTCGCACCAGAGCAGGGCTGAGGGATCCCTGAACCGGTGCAGACTGGCTTATGCAGAGATGGGCACCATCTGTGCCCATCAAAGCATTTCCAGAGGCTGGGGGAGGCTACTCCTTCCCAGCCCCTGACACCTTTTTCCAAAGGGAGAGGGTGTAACACCCTCTCTCTGAGGAAGTCCTTTGTTCTGCCTTCCTGGGCCAAGTCTGGCTGGACCCCAGGAGGGCAGAAACCTGTCTGAGGGGTTGGCAGCAGCAGCAGCTGCAGTGAAACCCCGGGAAAGGTAGTTTGGCAGTACCCGCGTCTGAGCTAGAGACTCGGGGGATCATGGAATTGTCTCCCCAATGCCAGAATGGCATTGGGGTGACAATTCCATGATCCTAGACATGTTACATGTTCGGAGTTACCATTGTGACGCTATACATATGTCGTGACATATGTATAGTGCACGCGTGTAATGGTGTCCCCGCACTCACAAAGTCCGGGGAATTTGCCCTGAACAATGTGGGAGCACCTTGGCTAGTGCCAGGGTGCCCACACACTAAGTAACTTTGCACCTAACCTTTACCAGGTAAAGGTTAGACATATAGGTGACTTATAAGTTACTTAAGTGCAGTGTAAAATGGCTGTGAAATAACGTGGACGTTATTTCACTCAGGCTGCACTAGCAGGCCTGTGTAAGAATTGTCAGATCTCCCTATGGGTGGCACAAGAAATGCTGCAGCCCATAGGGATCTCCTGGAACCCCAATACCCTGGGTACCTCAGTACCATATACTAGGGAATTATAATGGTGTTCCAGTATGGCAATGTAAATTGGTGAAATTGGTCACTAGCCTGTTAGTGAGAATTTGGAAAGAAATGAGAGAGCATAACCACTGAGGTTCTGAATAGCAGAGCCTCAGTGAGACAGTTAGTCATAACACAGGTAACACATACAGGGCACACTTATGAGCACTGGGGCCCTGGCTGGCAGGGTCCCAGTGACACATACAACTAAAACATATATACAGTGAAAAATGGGGGTAACATGCCAGGCAAGATGGTACTTTCCTACACCAACTGATGCCTGTGTGTTGTCTCGGTTCACTGCAATGGATGGATGTTGTGATGGATGTGAGACAGTAGACAGAAGGGGGCTGCCATTTACTGGTGAGTCTATACCGGGGGATGTCCTCTCCTCCTTTCAGGATGTGGGGAGACAGTTCAATATTGGGCCAGGTCAATTTCTTCCATATCCAAAAATATGCTGAACAATCCGGAGATTGTGGCCTGAATTTCCAGCAGACCCTCAAGTTTCTCAGACACTGCTGCTAATCCTGGACATGGGCTCCAGCAGGGGCATGACCTCTCACCTATAGATGGCGCTAAGGACGGATTGCTGCAATTGCTTGGTAAAGGGGTGATAGCTGTGGGAGGATGACCTAGTAGACCCATGGACAGATCGGCAATGGAGCAGGGCCTGCACACAAGTAACGGGTATCAAGCAATGCCAGGTTCAAACTGACACAGTTTCACATCCTGCACCACACATACCTCATTCCCCAGAGACTACACAGACTCTTTCCTGAACATAGGACCTGGAACTATTCAGCACTGGGAGATTACTGGCCCACAGTAGTGATGGCACTTGGGGGGATTACTGCAACCAACCCTGAGGTTGCACCCTGACATTGCCTGCTTAGACTGTTCCTGGCCCCAAAGGACTAAGGCTACTTCTTGCGAGGTAGCACATATCGATACATTGCACTGCATCCACACCACCACTGATGTTCAAATTGAGGGAGGTTATGTAGGAATGGGCCATAGCGGAAGGTTACACATGGTGAAAACAGATGAGAATGCAGATCGTAACTTAGAAAGATGGGTGGAGATAGTTAACCAGTTGAGTATGATCTTTGAGTGATAATGATCCCACCATGGTAGGCCGGGCTGCACTTTCCAGTGTCCCCAGGACTGGCTGAGCCACTTTCGAGAGTGAGTGACTGGGTAGGAAAGTGAGCGGACAAAGAAACATTCAGCAGGCTGACAGGGCAAATTCCACACATCATGGTGGCACATCTGGGAGGACCTCCATGCTCTATGGAGGTAGGGCCACTTCCACTGTGAGGTGAGATTACTCAGTGCCCTAGAATTATGGCAGATAACTGCCCCTACTGCCATATCTTACTGCACATTGAATGGCATTGTATGTGACTGCTGCAAAGTTCTTTGCTTTGTTGACAAACTTGTTTGGTGTAATGTGTTTCTTTTAATACTATAAATAAAGTTTAAAAAAGAAGAAAACCCAGACTTTGAAGATAAACGCCATCATCCCATGACAGGAAGGATCAATTAAAGTGTTTGCTTCATGCTGAACCATAATGGGGGTAAAGTAAGGTATTTTTGCTAATGAGTATATGTGGCTATGTGAAACAAGTCATAACTATAAGAAAATGCCTCATTTTGGCATCACCCCCCATTTTATGACTGATGCTGCTGTTTTGTTTATTCTGTACACTGGGACTCTGCTAACCTGGCCCCACTGCATGTGCTTTGACATCTAAAATATGCCAAAATAGGCTATACTCCTAACTGGCCTATTACTTACCCATAAGCCCCTAGTATAGTATACACAGGCCTGTGAGTAAAATGTCTTTAGTGGACTGCAGCACACATTGAGACATCACTAAAGTGGCAATGCAAAGCATGTCTCCAGGCCTTCTCCTGCAGACTGGGTGTGCTGTTTTAAAACTGCAAATTCAACCTGGCTAAATAAAACATTAGCCAGACCTAAAGCTTCCTTTTCAATATATATATGTCACCACTAATATAGGAACTAAATGTCCATAAGGCGGTATATATGGCATTTAACAGTTTATGTTTTGCATGCCCTAGAAGTGAAAGACTGCAAAGTTTTTTTCATTGTGGCAAGGCTGGCTTTCACATAGGGAACTACTAGTTACCTTGTAACACCTTAAAATGCCTAACTTCAATTTAAGAATAGCTAGAAAAATTATTCAAGGACTTAATGCAATTTAGAATCCAACCTTAAGGTTAAATAGGATTTTATATCACTATTTTTGAAATGCAACTTCTGCAAAGTTGATATTTCCCTTCCTGAGCTGCATGCCCCTTTCTGCCATTGTTCAGTGTCAGCTGACTGTTGATTACTCCCCTGTGTTGAGATGTGGGTTGCTCCTACACAGTGGACAAAGCATTTAGGTGTGGGGAAATGTTTTTCACTCCTCAGCAGGATGGACTAGGGGCTGGGCTCAGCTCATTCGTGAGCTTAGCAGACATCCCAGCCTGTCACCAGCAGACATATTTCACACCCATGCTTGCCTCCTGTTTGAGTCCCTAGCCGGTTTTTTACCAAACCTAAAGGGCAGTGGAACTACCCCTGAACTTGTTTGGAGTGAACACAAGGGAGGGGTTGACATGTATCATAGCCACCACCCTGGGAGGGCACAGGGAGTTCTGCTAAGAGGAAGACTTGTTCTGCCATGTTGGTTTTAGGTAGAGGATAGTTTACTTAGACACTATTACACAACTTTTCCTCTGAAGCATCGGCAGGAGACCAGGACCTCCTTTGAGCCAAAGGCATTGATGTTGAATCGCTTGTTGGATACAACTTGCTGGATCTTCCTGCTGAAGGAGGTCTGATTTCCAGAAAAGTTTCTAAGTCAGAGCATAGATGACCTCACTGATAGTGATGCCAAGAAGAAGCTTATCAAAATTGAGACCTTCATGTGTACAGAAACTGGACTGCATCTGCTCAGAGCTTTCTTGCCTTCATTGACAACTGTACCAGGACCCCGCTCTTAAGCAAACCACCATTGTTGGATCCGGACTCTTACATCTAGTGTGCAACTTGCTCCAGCAACAACTTGTAGATGATCGCCTTTCCTCCAGAGAAATTTCTATTTCCATAGGTAACTCTTATACCAGAACCAACCTGGTATCAAACCCATGCTCCACTGTGATCGACCTCAAGCTTTAACGTTGTCTCGGTCTAGCACAAGTCTTGTGAATTTTGCTGCAATTTTAATTTAAAATATTAACAATTCAAATCTCCTGTTCATCGTGTTGGATTTGTGTCATTTGGCATCATATTCTCTATGTTTATAGATTGAAATAGGATTTTAATTGTTTTGTGTTTTTAACTTTCTGACTATTTTGGTACTTCTAAATGCTTTACACATTTTCTCAGTTTATGCCTGTCTGCTCTGTGCCTTAGCTACTTGGGGTTTAGTTCAGGATTAAATTACTGAAAGCTTTACTGGACCTAACAAGAGTAGTTGTATTATTACTGGTGGTGGACTATCATCCATCCCAAATAATAATCCACTTTCTCACAGTGGCGATTTGCCAAGGCCAATCGGGATATGTGAGGCATGTTTGATGTTCCCTTAGTACACATGATTGCTGTCTTGCCCTAGTGCGAATGGCTACAGTTTCAGCCTTACTGTTTTGGAGAATGTAATTTTAATTTCTCAGAATTTAACAGCAAGCTTTTAAACATGACCACTGTCTAGATCAGGGGACTCTAACTTTTTCTGAAATAATAGTTACTTATGTTCAATGAAGCCCAGGCTACTGTAAGTGATGTAACAGTCCATCCAAGACTGTCAGCAGTCATCAGATGAGTACATTACGCAGATCTGTAAGCATTAAAGTAAGAAAAAAACACTATCAATTTGGAATGCATCTACATTGGTAATACATAACAGCCATAGCTGCAATCCCCAGGCAGCAAGGGATTAAGGTGAGTGATGCATCTCTCCAACTCAAACAACAGCTTTCAATCTGTTTGGAGAAAAATGGTTCAATTTTCAAAACATCACCTTATGAGTTCTGCAGAATGCACATATTTTTGTCTCAAATACATGCATTTTAATTTTGAGAAACAAATAATATTTCAAACAAGCAAAGTATATCATGTTTAGTAGGCTGAGCTGTTTACAGGAGTGCTACTCACAGCTGGTGGAGAGCTACTGGTAGCTCATGCGCTACTCGTTGGAGATGGCTGTACTAGATTATTTGAGTATGACAATAGAAACATGTTTTATTTAAAAAATAAACCTGTTTAATAAAGCCAAGTATTTGATGAGATGTTTACTGTTAATAGTGTTTGCTTTGAATTTTGTGCATTGCTGTTTTCACCTTTTAAGTGTAGGCATAGGCCACAGGCTGAAGCCTGCACTCCCTTCCCAGTGCATCTGTAGGCCATTATGGGGAATTAAAAAACAGCACGCATGGTGTGCTGATGTAAAGTGAAATCAGCCTATTGGATCATTTCACTTTCATTGTATCGATGCTCAGGAAGATATTTCAGCTCCCTAAGCACCAGTGTTAATGGAAAATGTATCACTGGAAATGATGAATGTCCCTTTCCAATTATGTCTCTCTGTAGTGGATCCCTGCGTGGGGGTCACTACAGAAGAGTGATCCCCAATCAATGGATCTATCCACTAGATACCCGGGAGGGACTGTAGATAGGAGATCAGCCCTTCTGGGCAGGAGACTATGTTCTCCCCGTGCCATAGGCCCATTAAGTCTTTTTTCTCCACCTGGACGATAGATGGTGGTATTTACCTCAATCTTCCTCCTCAAGGCAGAGACAGCTCACTAGACACCAGGGTGTTTTTTGTATTTGTTTGTGGCTAAAAGCTCTCCTGGACATGGGTCTGTGTTACCCCCAATCCGGACCCCATTAGCCTTTCTAACCCCCTGGAGGGTAGCTGGGGTGATCACCACCAATCTGCCTCCCAAGAAGCAAAATCCCACTAGACACTAAGAATTATGTTTAAGTATAGTTTTTAGAAGGTGGCCCCAATGACATGGGTCTGTGCCTTTCTGCATTTGCCTCAATGGACTTTCTTACTCCCCTAGAGCAGTAAGTGGGGTGTTGATTCTTAAAATGCCTTCTCAGTGGGTCACCAGAGATCACTTTTCAATATTCTTTTTGGGCAAGGAATTCACCTATGCTCCCCCACCCTACGCCCCATTAGTCATTCTACCAACCCTGGGGGTAAATGGGGATATTCACCCCAGTCTGCCCCAGGGGATAGAAAGCCCACTGGACACCAGGGATAACTTTTCAGCATTTTGGGTGGTTGAGTAGCCCCAATGGTACAAGTCTGTGATACCCCTGCCTTGGGTCCCATTGGTCTTTCTGCCCACTGGGGGGTAAATAGTGGTGCTCACAACCTAGCTTCCCCCTGGAAGTCAGAAACTCAACTAGACACCAGGAATATCTATTATTTTTGTAGAAAAAAATATGGCATGTGGGTGTACCATCCTGGTGTTAAGCCTATCCATCAGCCCTAAAACCTTAATCGTTTTTTGCCCCCCCAGGAGGGGCACAGAGTCCCATTTCCATGGGAAACAAGAAGAAGCACTGATTCTTTTCATAGTAGTGTTGACATATGGAAAAGCAGACTAGGTGTGAATCCAAAATTTCCCCTGTTTGCCACTGTTTATGAGTAAACTATTTGGGACCATGCTCTCCCACCCATGGAATTTAATAAAATTCATTCATTTTGAAAATTAGACGCTCAGGGGCTTGTAGTGTAGCGTGTCTTGCATGGATCCCACAATGGCTTCTCACTCACAATGCCATGCAAACCTCAAACTTTACCTAAAATCATGGCTTTTCCCCACACTTCTGCAAAGGAAAGTTCCAGAATCTGTGGGGAATCACACATTTCCCACCACCCAGAATTCCCCCACTTGTTTGTTTATAAATACAGTGCCAGTGTGGATGACTCTAACACCTGCAACACAAAAGAGCCCAAAACGAAACTTGGAGAGATCAGCAGTAGGGGTAGGAGTGGTATCTAGGCTTAGGCTAGATGGCCATCAGGGAAACCTTCTAAACTCAGACATTCCTGAAACCTAGAAATTCAAGGGAGTCCAGGGTGGTGTGCCTCATATGGATCCTATGATGGTTTCTTCCCCACAATGAGCTGTAAACCAAAAACTTTGCCTAAAATTATACTTTTCTTGCATTCTGTGACATAAGCGTCCAGAATCTCGAGGGATCCACAACATTTCTACCATCAAACATTTCCCTATTTGTTCTGTTAAAAACACCACTCCACCTGTGGGGATGGGACTAATGACTGTAAAAGGAACAGATCAAACCAGGGTCAATGGGGGGCCTTGCAGGAGGAGGGGATAGTGATGTGCTGAGTCTCCTTGAAATGTTATAGGACAAAAAGGCAACAACAAAGCTGAAATAAACTAGTAGCCTCACATAGCAAACAGAACATTAAAATGGCAGTATTGATCCCATGTTACAGAGCAATATCATATTTTCTGTTTCAGTCTTCATGTAGAGGTCTAGGAAAGGGAGAAATGTTATAGCCACATGGCGCATATAAGAGCCCTGTCCATGGTACCCAGACATATGTGACAAAGGGGTGAATCTGTGGTCCAGCCCCTTTTTTAAGTTACTGCTTGACTCTGTTATTGAATGCAATGGTAACTGTAACAGTTTTTGAAAGAATCAAGGAGAGATGATCCCAAATTAACCTTGTTATAGTAGGCATGTGTCTTTTGGTAGTTGACTAAGAAATATGAATGTGGCCATGAAGGAGCGCATGAGGGAGAAAAGGAGGACATAGGTTGCATCTCCGTTGTTGGCTTTCACAGTGGGTGTATCCATGTATTTAATGGAGATCCCAGCAGATACTAAACTGAACAGCGTAGCCATGGATGCCAAAGTAACGCAGAGGGGTTTATGATAGGACACAGGGTCTTGTTTCTCACTGGACCACAGTTGTTTAGGGCATGACATGCATTCTTTCAAATCTGAAAATCAACAAGGAAATCAAAATGCCAGTTTAAAAAAGGCAGCATGAATTTTGTGGATTCCTTGACTACACAAAACAAGCTCAACAAATCCTATTCTCAATATAACAATGACTGTGCACTTGTCAAATCTGTCAAGAAGGTATCAAGACTAACATAGTCCCAAAATGTTCCACAGGAGCAGAAGGATTTTTTCTCACCACCCTCCGGCACTTACATGCCAGAAGTCAAGACTTCAAGGCAATGCTGTAAGAGAGGCTCCACTACGGTGCTTGCAGTTCTGCCCTATGAGTTCTCAATCTGGACCTCCTTCTGGGGGTCTGTGTTAACCTTGGGAAAGCACCTGAAATAATAATGCGGAAAGGAAAGGAAAGGAAAGGAAAGGAAAGGAAAGGAAAGGAAAGGAAAGGAAAGGAAAGGAAAGGAAAGGAAAGGAAAGGAAAGGAAAGGAAAGGAAAGGAAAGGAAAGGAAAGGAAAGGAAAGGAAAGGAAAGGAAAGGAAAGGAAAGGAAAGGAAAGGAAAGGAAAGGAAAGGAAAGGAAAGGAAAGGAAAGGAAAGGAAAGGAAAGGAAAGGAAAGGAAAGGAAAGGAAAGGAAAGGAAAGGAAAGGAAAGGAAAGGAAAGGAAAGGAAAGGAAAGGAAAGGAAAGGAAAGGAAAGGAAAGGAAAGGAAAGGAAAGGAAAGGAAAGGAAAGGAAAGGAAAGGAAAGGAAAGGAAAGGAAAGGAAAGGAAAGGAAAGGAAAGGAAAGGAAAGGAAAGGAAAGGAAAGGAAAGGAAAGGAAAGGAAAGGAAAGGAAAGGAAAGGAAAGGAAAGGAAAGGAAAGGAAAGGAAAGGAAAGGAAAGGAAAGGAAAGGAAAGGAAAGGAAAGGAAAGGAAAGGAAAGGAAAGGAAAGGAAAGGAAAGGAAAGGAAAGGAAAGGAAAGGAAAGGAAAGGAAAGGAAAGGAAAGGAAAGGAAAGGAAAGGAAAGGAAAGGAAAGGAAAGGAAAGGAAAGGAAAGGAAAGGAAAGGAAAGGAAAGGAAAGGAAAGGAAAGGAAAGGAAAGGAAAGGAAAGGAAAGGAAAGGAAAGGAAAGGAAAGGAAAGGAAAGGAAAGGAAAGGAAAGGAAAGGAAAGGAAAGGAAAGGAAAGGAAAGGAACTATACCCTTGTGTGTCAAAGCGCTCTAGAAAGACACCCTGAAGCAATCAAAAAATTACCCCGGAGATGGTTAAAGGATATGGAAGGAGATAAGCTGTTTTCTAAAGTGTTTTAAATATAGCAAGTGAAATTAAAGGAATTTGTATAGCAAATTTTACACATCATTTATAACATCACTTTATGATTGCTCTCATTCTCACACTGCACTCACTCACACTTGCTTAGTATAAGACCTTTTAAAACCCCAAAGCCTTCGGGAGGACTAGCTCCTCTCTTACAGTGTAAAGGCTGTGGATTTCCAATAAGGTTGATGTAACTGTTCCTTTCAGAATTGTTCTGTAACAGTTCTAGAAATTTACATATTTTAAGAACTCTCTGGACTGAAGTAACTTTAAAACTATAAAACAAATGAGGGGAGTTTGATGTCACCCTTTGGTTTAGACATTTGTGTCCACTTGAAGAATTACGTAAAGACTTGAATGAATGAATGAACCTGCCCCCCAACAATGCTACTAACCAAAATTCTCACAATTTACAGGGAATTTCATCTCCCCTTCGAGGAATAAAGGGGGACTCTTGGCTGGTATTACAAACTCAGCCCCCATCTCAGGAATCAGAGATGACATAGGGGCACATACACCTGTTTTAACATCCTTCATCCCAATAACAGCAGAACAAATGTAGCATTACCTTCATGGTATAAAGTCATCATTCCCTTTTAGTTCTTGGCCTCCTATTATAATCAGGGCCATAGCCATAGGGAGGTGTTAGGGGTGTTACAACCCCCCCCCCCCCCTCAATAAATGTATTTTCGGGCAGATAGTTCAGTACAGGTGCTTTCAGTCAGGTATGGTGTGGAGTCAGATTTCACGAGGAATTTTTAGATAAATACAGGCAGAATAGAAGACTCTCTCTCTCTCTGCTTTGAAAGTCTAAAAAAATGTTACTAATTTTACAAAATATTGTATTTTATCTAACTTACTACCCCTGCTAATCCACTTTTGTCTCCCTTTCCACTGCCCCTTTAGACCCTATCATGTGCCCTGTTTGTCATATTTGTTTGAAAATCTAAAGCTCACCCCCCAATCTTACTTACCAAGCTAAGCCCCTTAATATAATGTGTCAAGTAGCCAACACCATTGCTCCCACCTTCACTTCTAATATGAACAAAGTCATGAGCACAGGGTGCTATCCACATATTTGGAAAAAAGCAGCAGTCAGTTCCTTATTGAAAAAGCCAAATCTGGATTCCAGCTTATGCCTCATACTGGACAACGAAATATGCTGAATATCTCCATAATTGATATGGGTCAGGCTGAAGTACTAATCCTACTGAACTCTCCATTATAAGGCAGCTTCAGGACCTAGGGATCAAAGGTCCCGCACTAAACCTTCTAAGATCCTTTCTTACAGATAGATCTTAGGTGGTGACAATCAACAAATCCAAATCAGATTTTTTCACCTTGCCATGTGGGGTTCTTAAGGGATCCTCCCTGAGTTCAACCTTATTTAACATAAATGTTTCCCCGCTAGCAAAACTGATCCCGACATTTGGACAACATGCACTATCATACGCTGATGATATACAAATAATTGTCTATCATTAAAGACAATGAGTCCTTCTCAGCCAACTTCAACAGCTGTATGAAGATGGTGGCATAGTGAATGAGAGCTAATTGTTCAAAATTAAATGGAGACAAGACAGAGGTCTTAATTTTTAGTAACCAACCGTCCATATGGAGCTGCAGTTGTTGACAAGAGATGCTGGAATCATTGGTGATCCTCACCGACTCATTATAAAATGTAGGACACTAAGGGCCTGATTAGAACTTTGGAGGAGGTGTTAATCCGTCCCAAAAGTGACGGTAAAGTGACGGATATACCACCAGCCGTATTACGAGTCCATTATATCCTATGGAACTCGTAATACGGCTGGTGGTATATCCGTCACATTTGGGACGGATTAACACCTCCTCCAAAGTTGTAATCAGGCCCTAAGATTGCTTTTGACTGGCAAGTGAACTACAGAGTTTCCACCTGTCTTTGCATTATTAGGATCCTGTGCAAATTCTTCTCACTCATTTCAGCATCAGCGCGTAAACAATTTGTGCTAGCACACATATCGTCCTGGCTTGACTACTGTAATGCACTGTATCTTGGTATCAACAGTGTGGGTTTAACCAAGTTGCAAATAGTACAAAATTCAGCAGCAAGACTAATCCTAGACATCCTTACATACTAATCCATTTCAGCCAAACTAACTAAGTTGCACTGGTTACCAGTACAATAACTCATTATGTTCAAAGCTTTGTGCCCTGCTCATGAGGCTCTACATAATTCCTGCCCTGGAGCAATGAGATCTGTGTTCTAGTAGCATGTCACCACTAGACATCTTCAATGTGCAAATCGAAGTTTGCTAGTTATCCCAAATTGTGGAAGGCAAGATGGGGAGGCAAAGCCTTCTCATTTGATACAGTCAAATTATGAAAGTCTATCCCTCAGCAGGTCTCTCACTTGGATTATAAAAGCACTGAAAATGTGGCTGTTTACTCAGTAATCTTGAGGCATAGCATAGAAAAATCACTTTTGTCCATTTCTCATCTGAGTTTCCCAATCTTTAGCTCCTTGATGCCTTTGGGATGTGTGAGCTTGATAACTCATTTCAATTGTTTAATTTAATTTAATGAATAAATAACTAAATTAATGAATAAGAAAATAAATTAAAGAATTTCTAAAGCACATGGCTACTGCCAGATTGTCCCGGCATTGCTGCAAAATAAGGACAGGGCGATACCCTGACTTATAGGTTGAAGAGGTGGGTTTTTAACTGTTTATGTAAGATGGCTTCCTCTGAGGTGGATGGAGCTCATTCCAGTGCCTGGACACCAACACAGAACAGGTGGAACCTCCCAGTCTTTTTTCTTGGTACATGGAATGCATAACAGCCAGGTATCCTGTGAGCGCAGGACCATAGAAGGGCAATATTCCTGTATGCTGTTGGTCAGATCCTTGTGTCCCGCCTTACAAAATGCTTGGTGCGCGATGGTTAAAGATTTGAAAATAATCCTTTTCCTCACTGGCCAGAGCCAATGCAGTTGTTTGCAGTATTTGTGGCAGTCTTCCATAGAGACGAGTCAAAATGAAAATTTGTCTAATTATTAGGAATAACCTTTGCGTGCACACATATTAGATACCCAGGAGGCTGAGGAACACAATGAGGATTCCTGTTAATAAAAAGCTCCTCACAGATATGTGCTTTGCAGAGACACTACTCCTCAGTCTCATGGATTGGTGGAAGTGAGCAGCACGAGCCTCAAGAATGCACAATAAGACTTCCCTGGTGCTGCGCGTGAGATGGACAGGAATAGACTAGACCGCAAACTTCTCATGAAAGCGGTGAATTGAAGAATCAGCCAACTGAAGGTTAACTGATGCTTCCAAAGAGGAAGTCTATTGGTATTGAGTCTTTTTGCCATCTTACCCTCGTTTATAAATATATTCACTGCAGTGTTCCTGACAGCACGGCGTGGAAAACTGAGAACATCACCACTGGTTGGTCAGAGATGTTCCTGTACTCCTCCATAAACAAATTCCTTTCCCAGCACAAGATTGGTGGGTGGGGCAATAGAATAAAACCAGCAAATCTTAATTTGTGTTGTGGCTGTGTCTCCTCAATTAATACTCAGCCATGCAGGTCTGTATATCGAAGCACACAGCTATTGGCATTCTTATCTAGGCAGTAACTGCACATCTGCAGTGTCTGCAGTGTTACATTTGTGACAGAATAAGCTCTGGCACGCAAAGTATACATCTGAAGGTGTGCCTTGTGCTACAAATGTGGGAATGGGAAATACCGAGACTGCTTAGTCTTGGTTCCATCTCATGCCCTTTTCATCCGTTACCAAACAATCCCTACCTCGTATCTCACTCTTGCAGGAGCCTTTTCATCCCTGCTTCCTTCTCTTTTTCCACATTTGTGTTTTTCTCTCTGTTGCTCTGGGTCAAAGTTTGTTCAGAAAAAAAGTATAGGGCCTCATTTACAGGCCCTTTGTACCACCGCTGAGTCCTTGTTTTTTTTGACGCAGCAGCAACACTAGCAGTGCACTACACGGCTCCATATTTACAAACTGACGCATTGGGCCCAATGTGTCAGATTGTAAAGCCCTGAGTCACATTATACCTGCCTCAGGTCTAATGTATGCAGGGTAGGCGTTCCCATGGAAATAGCCATGTAGAACTGACACAGGGAAATTTACAACTTTTCTCTCAGTCATTCTATGACTTCACTGAGTCAAAAGTTTACCACCTGCTCAGAGCAGGCGCAAAACTGAGAGGGCTTTTTCCTATGGGACTCTCCTTGCATTGCTGGAGTTCCATCATTTTAGCGATGCAACTCCAGCAATGCATCAGTTTAGCGCCATGCATCTGTGAAAACGTGCGCCATGGAACTCTGCATTGTAAATAAATCGCATCCATGGTGTCATTAGGGGCAGGCGCAAGAAATCTGATGCTTCAGTGCATAAGATTCTTGTAAATGAGACCCTCAGTCTCCAAAAAATGAATGCAGGTGGGCCTCACCTACAATCACTGGCTGAAAATAAGTTGTATATATAACTGAGGAGATGTCCCACTTTCAAATGTCCTACCAATCGTCATCTCAACTCCATATCCCTTCCCAAGCATAGCCAAATTCCATGGTAGTGAAGAGCAGCTCAGGGCTTCTGCAATTTATTTTCTAGAGGTAGATGAGTTGTTAAAAACAGGGTGGAAGAAGAATGAGAAACAGTAGAAAATGTTAAGAAAGTGGATTATTATTGGGGGTGGGTGGTGGTACAGGGAAATAACAATATTATGTTAGGATGAACCACAAAAGTTACTACGTTTACCTGAGCTCAACCCTCTTGTCAGGATAACACACAGTTCAATAATGTAAACCTGGGTTCATTCTCCTGGTAGCCATGACACAGAGCAGAAAAGCTTAACTTAAGCAATGCGTAAAGTTTTTACACAGTTCTGAAACAATAATAAAGTCAAACACCTAACAATAAAAATCTCAGGACAAATAAGAAAAACAGAGTACATGCTAATAAACAAAATAGCACCGAAACAAATAAATTCCAACAAGGGGACTTGGAGATATACATTTTTTACATTTTAGGTGAACATAGCGCCACAAAACACTAAGCACCAAAGATAGCCTAAGACAGATGTAGATCTGGATCTAAGCTTGATTTAACCTTCAGACATAAGCCCTCATTACGAGGCTGGCGGTCATCAGACTACCACATCACAAGTTGTGGGGTATGGCGACCTGGCCAGCCGGTGCAGATTACAGACTGTCAGGTTTTCTGTGGCAGTCACCCCACCACGAAAATCCTGGCGGAAATGCACCCGGCAACAGGAATGCCCATTCCCGTCACCAGCACATGCACCCCCACACGTCCACGCACATGCAGACACCCCCTCACCCATCCACACACTTACAAACGCCCCCCCACCTCTTCACACATGCATGCATTCACATACACACCCCTAGTCATATACATACATTCACACAGGCACCCCCACACACTTGCATACATGCAGACACACACCCCCATTCACTTGCATACATGGAGACACACATCCCCATTCATGCGCATATATACCCACATAAACATTCACATTTAATCACATACACGCACTCATTCACCACCCCCTCACTTCTGCACCTCATACTTGCACCCACAAATACCACCCAACCGTACACATCCATTTACACACAAGTCACTCACATATACGCACCCCCCTCATCTGCACACTTGCACACAGACTCCCTGTAGCTGGATGGTTCCCGACACGGCTGTGCAGTGCCACGACGACTTGAGAAAAGGGTGCCACGGGGGCACTGTGAGAAAGTAGCCTCTTTCTAGCCTTATTACCCCCACTTTTGGCCTGTTTGTGAGTGTATGTCAGGGTGTTTTCACTGTCTCACTGGGATCCTGCCAGCCAGGACCCAGTGCTCATAGTGAAAACCCTATGTTTTCAGTATGTTTGTTATGTGTCACTGGGACCCTGCTAGCCAGGACCCCAGTGCTCATAAGTTTGTGACATATATGTATGTGTTCCCTGTGTGATGCCTAACTGTCTCACTGAGGCTCTGCTAACCAGAACCTCAATGGTTATGCTCTCTCTTTACAAATTGTCACTAACAGGCTAGTGACCATTTCACCAATTCAGATTGGCATACTGGAACACCCTTATAATTCCCTAGTATATGGTATTGAGGTACCCAGGGTATTGGGGTTCCAGGAGATCCCTATGGGCTGCAGCATTTCTTTTGCCACCCATAGGGAGCTCTGACAATTCTTACACAGGCCTGCCACTGCAGCCTGAGTGAAATAATGCACACATTATTTCACATCCATTTTCACTGCACTTAAGTAACTTATAAGTCACCTATATGTCTAACCTTTACTTAGTAAAGGTTAGGTGCTAAGTTACTTAGTGTGTGGGCACCCTGGCGCTAGCCAAGGTGCCCCCACATTGTTCAGGGCAAATTCCCCGGACTTTGTGAGTGCGGGGACACCATTACACGTGTGCACTACACATAGGTCACTACCTATATGGCGAATATGGCCATGTAACATGTCTATGCTCATGGAATTGCCCCCTCTATGCCATCCTGGCATAGTTGGCACAATCCCATGATCCCACGGGTCTGTAGCTCAGACACGGGTACTGCCAAACTACCTTTTCAGGGGTTTCACTGCAGCTGCTGCTGCTGCTGCCAACCCCTCAGACAGGTTTCTGCCCTCCTGGGGTCCAGCCAGGCTTGGCCCAGGATGGCAGAACAAAGGACTTCCTCAGAGAGAGGGTGTTACACCCTCTCCTTTTGGAAAAAGGTGTTAAGGCAGGGGAGGAGTAGCCTCCCCCAGCCTCTGGAAATGCTTTCATGGGCACAGATGGTGCCCATTTCTGCATAAGCCAGTCTACACCGGTTCAGGGACCCCTCAGCCCTGCTCTGGCGCGAAACTGGACAAAGGGAAGGGGAGTGACCACTCCCCTGCACCTCCCCTGGGAGGTGCCCAGAGCTCCTCCAGTGTGCTCCAGACCTCTGCCATCTTGGAAACAGAGGTGCTGCTGGCACACTGGACTGCTCTGAGTGGCCAGTGCCAGCAGGTGACGTCAGAGACTCCTTCTGATAGGCTCCTTCAGGTGTTGCTAGCCTATCCTCTCTCCTAAGTAGCCAAACCCTCTTTTCTGGCTATTTAGGGTCTCTGCTTTGGGGAATTCCTTAGATAACAAATGCAAGAGCTCATCAGAGTTCCTCTACATCTCTCTCTTCACCTTCTGCCAAGGAATCGACTGCTGACTGCGCTGGAAGCCTGCAAAACTGAAACAAAGTAGCAAAGACGACTACTGCAACTCTGTAACGCTGATCCTGCCGCCTTCTCAACTGTTTTCCTGGTGGTGCATGCTATGGGGGTAGTCTGCCTCCTCTCTGCACTAGAAGCTCCGAAGAAATCTCACGTGGGTTGACGGAATCTTCCCCCTGCTACCGCAGGCACCAAAGAACTGCATCACCGGTCCCCTGGGTCTCCTCTCAGCACGACGAGCGAGGTCCCTTGAATCCAGCAACTCTGTCCAAGTGACTCCCACAGTCCAGTGACTCTTCAGTCCAAGTTTGGTGGAGGTAAGTCCTTGCCTCCCCACGTCAGACTGCATTGCTGTGAACTGCGTCTTTTGCAGCTACTCCGGCCTCTGTGCACTTCCGGCGGAAATCCTTTGTGCACAGCCAAGCCTGGGTCCTCGGCACTCTAACCTGCATTGTACGACTTTCTAAGTTGTCCTCTGGCGGCGTGGGACTCCTTTGTGCAACTTGGGGTGAGCACCGTTTCACTCCTCTTCGTAGTGCCTGTTCCGGCACTTCTGCGGGTGCTGCCTGCTTCTGAGAGGGCTCCTTGTCTTGCTCGACGCCCCCTCTGTCCCCAGATGCAATTGGCGACATCCTGGTCCCTCCTGGGCTACATCAGCATCCAAAAACCCTCACCGCACGATTTGCAGCTAGCAAGGCTTGTTGGCGGTCTTTCTTCAGGAAAATACCTCTGCATGACTCTCCACGGCGTGGGGCATCCATCCTCCAAAGGGGAAGTTTCTAGCCCTTGTCGTTCCTGCAGAATCCTCAGCTTCTACTGTCCAGTAGCAGCTTCTTTGCACCCACAGCTGGCATTTCCTGGGCATCTGCCCATCTCCGACTTGCTTGTGACTTTTGGACTTGGTCCCCTTATTCCACAGGTACCCCCGACTGGAAATCCATCGTTGTTGCATTGCTGGTTTGTGTCTTTCCTGCAGAATTCCCCTATCACGACTTCTATGTCCTTTGGGGAACTTTAGTGCACTTTGCACTCACTTTTCAGGGTCTTGGGGTGGGTTATTTTTCTAACCCTCACTTTTTTCTTACCGTCTCAGTGACCCTCTACAAGGTCACATAGGTTTGGGGTCCATTCGTGGTTCGTATTCCACTTTTGGAGTATAGGGTTTGTGTTGCCCCAATCCCTATGTGTCCCCATTGCATCCTATTGTAACTATACATTGTTTGCACTGTTTTCTAAGACTATACTGCATATTGTTGGTATTGTGTACATATATCTTGTGTATATTTGCTATCCTCATACTGAGGGTACTCACTAAGATACTTTGGCATATTGTCATAAAAATAAAGTACCTTTATTTTTAGTATATCTGTGTATTGTGTTTTCTTATGATATTGTGCAAGTGACACTAGTGGTACTGTAGGAGCTTCACTCGTCTCCTAGTTCAGCCTAAGCTGCTCTGCTAAGCTACCATTATCTATCAGCCTAAGCTGCTAGACACCCTATCCACTAATAAGGGATACCTGGGCCTGGTGCAAGGTGTAAGTACCCCTTGGTACTCACTACAAGCCAGTCCAGCCTCCTACAGGCACTGCAGCCGTCACCCAGGAACAGGAAGATGTTGGAAACCTGGAAGTCTGGGTTTCCCTAACCAAAAAAAAACGACAACCGACGCGCCCGCGTCGGGAAGAGAAGATGAGGAGCAGGACGAGGACACACAGAGACGAGACGGGGAAACCGAGCAGCGTGAACCAGGGACGTCCGACAGCAGGGGCTACAGAAGCCCCGGGAGGCCCACTGACCGCCACGTCCCTGGAGGGGCGTGGCTAAGGCAGGTATATTCTTGCCTTCAAACCGGCTACCGGACACTTTTAGGAAGGGAGGAGAGAAGGGTTAGAAGGGGACCACTTCATGCTTGGTAGAGGATTAAAAGTAGAAGAGCCTGCCTGCATGTACTCACAGGAGTGTTCTTTCCGGTTCTTCTGTTTTTTTTTTCTTTTTCTTCTCTCTTACTACTCCACACTGATGTAAAATA
The DNA here is from genome assembly GCF_031143425.1 of Pleurodeles waltl. Lineage (NCBI taxonomy): Eukaryota > Metazoa > Chordata > Amphibia > Caudata > Salamandridae > Pleurodeles > Pleurodeles waltl. The sequence continues at coordinate 19,638,910 of NC_090444.1, read as the reverse complement.
GTGGCATTAAAGAAGAGAAGTTGGGGCCCCCCTAACCCACTGCATGCCGCCCTGAGGTGGACTGTGATAACAACAGCACCCCCCTCAACATATTATTAAGATATCTTTATTTTTTTATATTTTTCTTTCTTTCTTGACACTGGGACTGTCCTTGGTCGTATGTGAAAGTAGTATGGACCACGGAGAGCACAACCTTGATTGATAGAACGAACATAGGACTGGTGTGTACCCCAAGACCGCTCCCACCTTACTGCACTCTTTCCTTTCTAATCACACCCTAGATCCCGTAATTCTGAGACTTACCTTTCCTTTTCTCTCTCTCCCGCTTCCTACGCCGGCCGTCCAACATCACCGGTTTTTCACCTGATCGGAGAGTCCAGAGGCTTTTACCTGAGAGGACACCTGGGAAGAAGAACAGAATAGACCTTAAATACAAGAACTGTTGGGACTTGGACATGACAAACAATATTAAAAAGAAACTCTTAAGGAAAATAGAAAAAAGTCACCTACAAATACTGATATCCCGACCTGTTTCTATTCTGTCCGCGACCCGCTAAACCCACACCTCGTACATCCCCCCCACTCACTTGCTCACAATCATGCACTCATACACCCCATTCGCACACACACACACACACACACACACACACACACACACACACACACACACACACACACACACACACATATTCAACCAACACACCCCTTCCCCACCTTTCGGGCAATCACTTACCTTCTCCATCGAGAAGGAGAGGTCTTCTGGGAGGGGATGGGTCCTGGTGGTCTTGCATCGCCAGCAAGACTCCGCCAAGCCGTATTATGGCTCATTATACGGCGGGTGGAGTCTTGCTGGTGTGGCAGTGCTGGCGTTGCAACCGTCTCCTCGGAGTTGGACATCCACCCATTAATGGGCGGAAGTCCTCCAGTGGCTCCTAATATGGCAGTCAGCAGACCGCCAGCACTGGCGGTCTGTTGGCTGCAGCGGCTTTGGTGGTCTTACAAAAAGACCGCCGAAGTCAAAATGAGGGCCATAGTCTTTTTTATGGAGCTCAAAATTCTTCAGAGGATCAAACCTGGAGCTGTGTCTGAGTAAGTTACATCAAAATCGAATACCTTTGCTGCATGGTCCTGTTGACAATCTGGAAGTCTTTAAAGTCTAAAGTCTTTTTAGGATTTCTGGGGTAGCCACTCTGGGTCACTTCTAAGTCTCATGGGACCTCAAGAACAGCACCTGTGGGTCAATACCCGCTCTAGCAGAGGCCACGAGAAGGGTCCAGTTTGGTTCCTGTTGGTACCGGTCAACTGATCTCTTCAAGAGAAAGGCCTCTTGCAGCTTGTTGTGTCCCAGTAGACAGGCCGATCAGTTAACTCACTCAGCCAAACTGATCATTGGGATCCACTTCTTTGTCCTGCATACAAAAGGAGGCAAGTTCAGTCCTTCAGGTTTCATCACAGGTTTCAGCAAGCAGCTTCCAGTCCTCTTTCGATTTGCAGGTCAAGTAAGTGATCTGAGGAGGTTGCCTCAGGGTGCACTATTTATGGTTGGTAATAATAAGGATGAGGGGGTGATTCATGGCTCCTTCCTATTCAAAGGGGCAAACATTTTCAAGGGCAACCCTACCCACCTTTTCAGTGGTTCCTTTTAGCCTTACTGAAAACAATCCCATACTCAAACTACTCCCAAAATCCAAATTGGTGAAATACCTTGTCCTTGTCTCACGTCGCATTTACTTGTCAGGAACTTTACATTTTGAAGATGTTCCTGGGTCCACCCAAACTGGCCCTCCTGCAGGGGGAAGAAAAACACCTCCCCACACCAAGGCCACTATTTCTGCTCTAGAAACAGTTTTGACACCTCATTAAAGTTAAGCACTGCCAAACCAGCTGTCTGTGAGTGAATGCTAATGAGACAGAGGGGTAGAAGGTAACTTTCTAAAAGTAAAATGTCCTAAATATTTATTCAAAATAAAACATTAAAAATTCAACTTAATGTTAAGAAGTGTTAACAATAATCCTTGTATGAAATTGGGTTCCACCTATTTATTCCCTTGGATTTGTTGCTTTTGATTACTTGTTTGTTGGACTTTTACTGTGAGCGACTCTCACTACCTGAGACTACTCACCCCTGGTGAATTCGGGGTAATTGGACTGAGAGCTCCAACCACCAAATTCCACCTTTTTTATTTCAATTCTTTATTACATTTTTAAATAAGAAATATCTGCATGTGAATCAACCTTTCTGTTGGAACATTTAAAAAAAACTTTACATCAATAAACAGTTGATGGGATCAACACTCTTCCTCCCTTCTTCACCTTCCCTAGATTTCTGATATAACAATCTTTCTCTAATACAGACATTTCCAATAACATTAACATCTGTAAGTTTGTAATATTAAGAAAGAACCTACAGAGTGTATAAAGGTACCTTACTTTACCCCTCCCTCCTTAGTATGTGAGCCCAGGTTTCCCCACAGTATAATTCCTGTAACTCTACGAATCTCTGCCCTCGTCTCAGTTATCCGTTTTCTTCTGTACATTATCTTTTCTTCCCCCGTATTTGCCCAAGGAAATATAGTAGTATGAATTAAACCTTGACGTACTATCCTCTTTCTTCACTATTGTTGGAGTGTAGTTATTATGATCAAAAATGAACATGAAATGGTTGCAAATTAATGTATAATGATGTTGCATAGAAATAGTATTAATATGCTTTTAACACAGGCGCTTGAAATGTCCCCATGGGGAGTGGCCACCAATGTATACGATAATTAAATTGACTAATAATGAATTATTGATGTACTAATGTATGATTTTGTATTAGTGTTAAGAGTTATATGTTAAGATTTTGCTAAAATTAATTACTAGGCCTTAGTTAGCATGAGTCGGGGCTTAGCTGACGGTCTTATATTAAATTTGTTTTTCTAACGTGCAATGTGCTGACTTGCTGAAGGACATGTAGCTGTACTTTTCCAGAAGCTAGAAGATGTATGTAACCGTAGTAAATTGTTTCCCATGAGACTCGACTTGCTCAAGGAGATGTTTTTGCTGAATGCAACAGTGTAAACTTGCAACAGATAGAAGGTCGCCTGAACTGGTAAAGACAATAGGACTACTGACTGAGCCTGCAAGAATAAAGGTTTGTACCTGACATTCTACCAGTTGGAGACGTCAATTACAGGAGCCAATGAACTATGTGAGAACTGTTTTAAAGTGAAAACCCTAAGTGACAACCAAATTATTGGTTGGAGATAATGATGCACCAAAATGTGCCCAATTGGAAATTAGGTGACTGTACAACGAGATTGATATAACCCCGTGTCACAAGGAGAAATCGGCCATTCCGAGCCATTTTTGCTAGTACCTAGCCACTTTGTCACTCTGTCTTAAAGACTTTGCTGTGTTTGACTCCTCAAACCATTCTTACCCTTGCCTTGTCCATTCCATACTTTTCCTCCTTATGAGGGAGGTATTCCTTATTGCCTGTCTTGCTGAACTTTGCTGAGTTTCCTGGCTGATGGCGAATCAACTGATGTCCTGCGGACGAAGACTGACTCTGTATGCTGACCCATAACGGAGGGTAACTATATGATGATGAAATTGTAATTGTCTGTTTGCCTTTTCTTTCTAGGTACCAACTGCTTTCTTTTGATAGAGACCATAGATAGATGTTTTCTAAATGTGTCTTGCTAAATTGTTTTGCATGAAGCCCAACATGCCAATGCTAATTCAAGCTAGTTAAGGGGTTCACTAAACTGACGCAAATAGACAAATGACTGAATCGATGCTTTGTTGAATAACGCGCTGATGATGCTCTGCTAAAGTTAATCCATGTTGACGTTGTGCTTTGTTCTAATGTTTATGATCTGTGCTTTGCTGAAATCGTATTCGAGTTGCCACATTGTGACAGTGCTAATGTGTTTTATGGTATTGAGACTAATAAAATTGCTAGTAGAGTGTAATCAATAGGGAATAAATATCACAAATCTTAAAAAAATTTGTGTTATTATTCATGATTGAAAGGTCATGGTGTGTTCCGATTCTTATTAATGTAATTAACTAACTTGATTGATTTGCCATTGTGAATATTGATGAGGTAATTGATCTATAGATTGACATGTTGATTAGTTATCTCGTCTTAAGGTGTCTCCAATCAGGGTCAAAAGATTCATTGGCCTAAACCGAGTCCCAGATTAAGTAAATTTCTTAAACGGGACGAGTTATCAGTTCAATCCCTCTGACTATTTATCAGCCTTTTTATTGGCAAGATGTGCAAAGCATTTTCCTGGTCTGCAAAAATGCTCTTTCCAATGTAAAAAAAGGCAAAACGTGCTTCTGTAATTGTTACTGAATCAAATTATGCTTTTGTGATTCTATCATTGTAAAATACTTTGGACCCATTCTCCACTTTCAGACTGGTGGCACAAGGGAGAAAGTAAATGATATTATTTTTTAAGAGTAGGCAATGGTCCCACGGATCACTGCCTATTCTGAAATAATGAAACTGCAAAGTTTCATGTTTATTTTTTAAATACATTATGTTTTCCTTTAAGGAAAATGGGCTTCCTTTAAAAATATATATTTCTTTATTAAGAATAAATCACAGACAGCAGGCCACCATCCCTGTGACGGGTCGCAAATTGCAACCTATTTCATCAATATATACAAGGTAGGTCTATTTGTGATCCACTAAGAATCATTAATGAAACTCAAAAGAGTTTCCTACATTAGGCATACTGATTTCCTAATTGCAATTTGGAGAGAATCACAATTAGGAAATCAATATTTTTAATGTTACTACATCTAGGCCATTGTCCATTATCTACAGTCAGTTTCTGCCTTTGAAGATACGTTCACTGCTGTGCAAATATGGTAAGAGGCTTTGTGCTGTTTAAATATGAACATGCGAGTACACGCTTGTGTGCTTGTGTGGGATGGGCTTGCGAGACTACACGCCTTTGTTGCCTGATATCTGCACACAGATATCCTGTTGCAGAAGTAGCCCTTCAGCTACTAGTTCTGACCAGGGGTAGGCCTTATAATGTGAATGAGCATTTGAAGTGTAGGTTCCTAGTGCCCACTGAATATCTGTGGTGCTTACAATGTATTGCACATTGTAGGCATCATCTACACTAGCCTACAGTTTTAACCCACTTAGTCCTGCAGGGTCCAGCTAAGTAGCAATCTAGAGTATTCAAAGTGTAGATTCATGAAAAGGATACTCCCGGTAGCTAGAGCCAGCCATCAGGAGCAAAATAAGGCCTCCCTTATGAAAACCAATGCTACTGGGCCCAAGATTCTGCATGGACCCTGGAAGGACCAGGCCGAGAATGAAGTAAGTAGCCCTTCATCACAATGCCTGAAAATTACCCACAGGGTGGGCCAGGGTCTAGGGTTCAGCAAAATCCCCATTTATTCATTCTGATGGTTAGGAGGCATGCATTTGATCTCCTTCCTGGAAAAAAAGATTTTGTTCATGTGGGCCTCAAACATTCAAGGGCCGGCATATGGAGAGTGGGGTTTCAGAACCCACCCCTGGGGCCCAGAAGAACAAGGGGGCCTGCAAGATGCTCACTTTCCTGCTTTTTTGTACACCTCCCACCCATAGTCAGCACAGTGGGAGGAGCACTGTTTCTCTGCTCCTGCTTGCTGGAAACAGTACAGGGAGCACGGAGGATGTTGGTTCCTACGCAAGGAGCTTACCATGGGAATGGAGGTTTTGGCGCTACCCCCACACCACCACCACCACCCCGCTCCCCCACCCCCTCAGCCTCCAACAATGCCAAAGATTGTGGGTGCTCTAGCTGGGATCAAGGCAACCAAAAACAAAAGAAAACATTTCAGTAATGTAAACATGGGCTCAGTCTCCGTTAGCTATGGTACAGAGCAGACAGGCTTAACTTAGGATAATGTGCAAATGTGTAAATTGTGTATGCAATACCAAACAGTAATAAAATCTGAACTTCAAGCAATAAAACATTTCAAAATTAATCAGACAAAATAGTGTAAAATGTTTGCTTTTGCTCATTCCAGGTTAGCTTTGATGCTATTTTACCAGTCCAAAGCTGTAATACTGTGCATGGACTAGTGAAAGGCTTTTGTCATTTTACATCTCCGCTTAAATATTTTGAGGTGAGCAAATCTAGAGTGTTGCTGGTTTTGCAGGGTGCTCTTTACTGGAGCTGCTTTCCACCTAAACTTAGGAACTACCCAGAGTTATCTCTTTTGTTTTGCATAATTTATATGTCACACTAACCCTGAAAGGGGTTTGTTTTGCTGGGTGCTCCCTTACATCGGGACGTTACACCATCTACGTAAAAAATAGACCTGGATGTACAGAGTATAATGATAGCAACCTTAAAGTCAAGTAGAGATTACCCTATCAATTGCAAATTCTTACCTTGTCTTTCTTAAACCAAAGTTCTAAGGTGGACTACTACTGAAGGAATGGAATAGTACATATTTGCGACTTTTAAAACAACGACATAAGACATTAAACTGCCTAACAAGGGTGATTTCTTTATAAGGGATTCTAAATCTTGAAATCTACTTACTCTTGCAAGGAAACAACAGAGATAGTGCTAAATTGGTATTACAGATCACAACAAAAAAAAAAAAGGACAGACATCTACAAAACAGAAAAAAGAAACACTGCTGAAGAGCAGCTTCAAAATAATACTGTTGACCTGGCCCTTTTACAGGGTCATTTCCCAGACCTTTTGCCTTTTGCCTCCTTATTTTTATGACCTTTGTTGGCTAACATTAAGACTCTGAGCACTTTCTCACCCCTAACCAGTGCTAAAGTGCATATGCTCTCCATTGTAAAATTGGTATGATTGGCTTATACCTAATTGGCTTATTTAATTTACCTATAAGTCCCTTGTACAGTGGTATCCCTATACCCAGGGCCTGTAAATGAAATGCTACTAGTGGGCCTGCAGCGCTGCTTGCGCCACCCACTGAAGTAGCCTTTCAAACCTATCTCAGGCCAGTTTGCCCAGTTTTCTGCCACAGGGACCTGGCATCCAAATTTACTTGCCAGGCCCAGAACTCCCCTTTTACTACATGTAAGTCACCCCTAAGGTACGCCCTAGCTAGTCTATGGGCGGAGTGCCATGTATGAGGAAGGCAGGTCGTGTGCCAGGTTGCGTGGCCTGTCCTGGTAGTGACAAACAGCCTAACTTGGGCCCGTATTTATACTTTTTTTAGCGCCGCATTTGCACCGCTTTTTGACGCAAAACAGCGCAAACCTACAAAATACAATGGTATTTTGCAAGTTTGCGCCGTTTTTGCGTCAAAAAACGACGCAAATGCGGCGCTAAAAAAGTATAAATACGGGCCTTGGTGTCTCACTGCTGTGAGTGCTGCCTTCTCATAGGATTACATTAGAAATGCCCTACCTTATGTGTAAGGGATATTGTCTATTTTATGAGGGGTAGCGTAAGTATGTTTGGTATGGTTGTGATAGTGCTAAGAAATGCTGCTTACTGGTGTGGGTGTATTTGTTATTACTATTACAGAAATGCCACTTTCAGAACGTGAGCATTTCTCTGTGTTTATGACTCTGGTGTTTTTGCAGCCTGACTCCAATCCATGTCTGGGTAGACTGAAAATTATGCACAAAGCCCCAACTGTCAGATAGCCTGTACACAGGGAGGGTGGAGGTGTCACAGAGGTGCATCTACAAATTGTATAGTCTTCCTGGGCTGAGAGAAGGGAGGGGCGGGGCACACCTGCATTTGTAAAGGCTGTGCCCTGTCCTCGAACAATAGGGTCGTTTACCCTCCACTCATGTTTGGAGCCTGTTCTGGAGGAGAAAAGGGACACTCCCAGAACCAGTTGTAACTGGCTGGAACCCCATCTCCTCCTCATTGACAAAGACACTGTAAACTTAGTATAAGTACAGCGGAATTTCCCCCACATTTTAAACATTCTTTGGACATTCTTTGAACTGGACAGGGCTTCTAAGAGGACTCACCAGGGACTACCATGGACTGCTGCTGTTGTGCTGACCTGTGACCCACAGGAGGGCCTGCCACTGCTTGCATCCACTTTTGTGCTGGCCTGTAGTTGGGTTCGCCAGCCCTATGCTCTGTCTTCATTTCCGTCCCCAGGGGCAGGGTGCCGTTGCCCCTGACCCCTGCCACGAGGAGTGTTGCTAGTAACTGAAAAGCACCTAGAGGAGCACTTTCCTGGGCTTCCTTGCGCATCCTGCGCCCTTGCTGGAAGAAAAGAAATCACTGCAGCAGCCCAGGGCACCCGTATTGCCTCATGCACTTTCTGGAGCGCTTTCTGTGCGGCCTGTATCACCCCCGCAGCCCAGGACGCCAGTGTTGCTGTGTGTGCTTTTTAAAAGCGCTCCCTGATTGCCAATATCACAGCTGCAGCCCAGGTGCTGAGATATCACCGCCGCAGCCCGAGTACATATTGTATTATTGGAGCACGTTGCACTCTAACCTGTGCCCCCAAGGCACCTAGTAGGAAAAGAAGAGGAGCAAGCCCGCTCCAGCCGTGCCCCCCAGGGCAAAGCCTGCTTCCAGATGCACCCCGGTACACCAGCAGACACCGTTCTCGGTGTCAGCTCAGAGGAGAACGGCTCGCACACCGTGCCGGGTGTGGCCGCCCTCCAGAGTAGGAGGAAAGCCTCATCGGAGGCCCCTGCTCCAATGAGTCAGCATTCTGACAGCCATCTCAAGGATGGCCCGGAGGGCATGGGGAGTGGAAAGGGAGTTCCTTTCCCCCAGCTACTGCCTTAGGGGCACGATCGTCCTGTAACTTCATTTTTGCAATTGCTGGTGGCTCCGCCTTCGTGGTAGGGCCAGTGGAGGCCCAGGGGGGGCCCCCCCAACAATCGCAGACCCCAGGAGGGGCCCGTCAGGTGCATAAGAGAGGGTGCCGACCGCCCCTATCCCACCAGAGTTTAACGTGGACCCCACTGTGCACACAGGAGCGCCAGGGGCCCTTCCTTCCTCTTCTAGGCACTAGGGCCCATATTTATTCTCTTTGCACTGTATTAGCGTCATTTTTTATGCTAATTCAGCACAAACTTAACATCATATTTTTCTTTGACGCTAGACCGGTCTAACGTCAAAATATCCCAGTGTGCTCCATTTTCTGGATGCGTGAAATCGCTTTGAGTCAATGAGATGCAAGGTAGGTGTTCCCGTTTAAAAAATTACTTAAACACCCATGCGCCATATTTATCCAATTGCGCAAAAATGCAGCACGCCTGGTATGCGGAGCCAGAAAATGGCGTAAATCCCTGGGTCAGGGCAGGCATTAAAATGGGGCAAACACACCACTACTGAAGGAAAACTCACAGAAGCAACATCATAGCTCAAAAAGGGAGCCATGGAGGTGATACTCATGCACCATTCACGAACACACAGAGCACAGGAGCAACAGCAGCAGCAGCTACCACCACACCAACATGGGCCCCAAAGGCAACGCAGAATGCAGGAAAGGATATTCAGGACCAGGACAACCCTTCAGGGTCTCAGGGAACAAGACATCATCCAGAGGTACAGACTAAGCTGGCAAACCATGCAGCAGCTGCTGCGCCACATTGAGCCACAGTTGGCATCCAGCTTGCAGCCACCCCACATCATTCCACTGGAGACCAAGCTGCTAGCTGTCCTGTACATGTTGGCAAGTCGCTCATTTCAAACCACTGGTGACCTGGTTGCTGAGATCTCACAGCCCTCATTCTCTGCCTTCCTTTCCAAGGTACTTGATGCCATCATCTCCCTCACACACCGCCACATCAGCTTCCCCAACACAAAGCAGAAGCAGCAGGAAACCAACCAGGGGATCTATCAAATTCATGGCTTCCTGCACGTGCTTGGTGCTATTGACTGCACACATGTTTGGCTTGTGCCTCCTGCTGCAACCGAGCACCTATACCGCATCAGGAAGCACACACACTCCATCAATATGCAGACCACTGATATCATGCCAATCAGCCATAAACCAGTTTTGATATTTAAGCAAGCCAATGCAGAAATAAAATCACAGAAGCCTAGGATCCCACACAATATCACAAACACATATGAGTTACAGACGACACAAGATAAGAAATGCCATGCAAAGTGACAATCACGGTGCAACCAACAACCAAATACTTACCCTCATTTTCTCTTTCAGCTGATCAGGGTTACGGGATCCAGCCATGGATCATGACCCCAATTGCCAACCCAAGCACAGCAGCAGAGCATGCCTATAATGAGGCACATCGTAGGACACGCACCATAGTTGAGAGGACTTTTGGCATTCTGAAGTCCAGATTCAGGTGCCTGGACATCACCGGAGGCAGCCTCCTATATTCCCCTGAAATGGTCTGAAATATCATTTTGACCTGTGGCATCCTGCACAACATTTGTGTGAGGAGGCACATTCCCCTCTATGAACCGGATCAACAAATGCCTGAAGAGGAGGAAGAGGAGGATGCTGTCCGTGAAAATGAGAGGGAACATCCAAACACAGCTGCAGGATTGCGTTGGAGACAACACATCGTACAAAACTTCTTCTATCTACAGTCACCATCACCACTTTGTTATCATATGTAATTAAACACCTCACTTCAACACTCAATCATGCTCTGGGTAATTATGTATGCATCACATGATCTCTAGGAATCATAATCAGAGTTTTGCCTCATGGAGCATTGCAGAAATACAAATTTGCATACAGAAAAAGCCACATCCCATTTGATGGGTATGAATGTACAGCAAACATCACACACAATGTTAATGACACATATCCTGTCTATTTCACATTTGAAGGGAAATATCAGAGGACCACAGCTATGAGACACATCCATGTTGCCAACATGGTCCATTGCAGCATATGACACACAACTAAGACACCATCAAGCATAAAGTAAAAAAGTGCTTCATACATGAGGCAGTGGATGTGCTATTGCATTGGAAACAGGAATGTATGATCAGACCCTTAACAGCAGTAAGTGTGACATCAGCTATCTCTGCAAGGAGCATGTGTGACAAGAAGTGCATCAAACCTGGAAATGGATAGCACGAGTGCCCCAGGTATGACAAGCATTGCTCACAAGACAAGCCCTGCGCAGTCCATCCCAGGTAATAAGTCCTGCCACTGCCATGTTTTAAGTCTCTGCCCACCCTTCTCTAGGGGGCCCTGTACATGGACTATTTGTACCCTGAGAATCCTTATCTACACACACCCAGACTTCCATTCTGACTCCTGTGTGCTTCCTTCTTCAGCATGACATGCCATAGTCATAGTTTCAGTCTGCCTAGACTTCAGGTCCCTTGATGCACAAGCCACAATACCTGAGTCACTGGTATTGCAGTACCGCATACTCTGCCCTGTCCCAATCCAACCTCTTCAACTGCTTCCTTACTTTCTCAAGCTCTTGCCAGACTCTTGGAGCACCAGTATGCTTATGTGAACGCTCCAGTACCATCACTCTGTTCTAAATCCTCTCTCAATAGTCTCCTTGCTTTATTATCCCTGCCAGACAGTGACATCACCTCGCCTCTCACCACAACCTTCAGTGGCTCCCACAATGTCGCCAGGCAGGTGCTCCCATCATCATTCAGGCTAAGGTAGTCTATTATTGCACTACGAATCGCCTCTACTGTTGCACCGTTCTGCAGCATTGAGTCCCTGAATCACCACCCGATGCCCCCACCCACTCCATACTCATAACAACCTCAACAGTAACCGGAGCGTGATCTGACAGGGCTCGAGGCTCAATCGCTGACTCCCTAACTCGGGGAAGGAACTCTTGCGAGGCCAAAAAAAGGTCAAGACTAGCATTTGTCTTAGTCGCTGCCGAGTAGAAGGAATAATCCCTTAGCGTGGGGTGTGCCCTCCTCCACACATCCTCCAGGCCGCACTCACTCAGCCACTGATGACCAGCTGCTGTCAAAGACCCCGTCTGCCCATAGCGGTGACCTGAACGGTCCAAGTCACCATCCATCATCAGGTTAAAATCGCCCCCCACCAGGATGGCACCGTCCGGAGATTGCAGCAGCAGGGTCAAAGCCTGTTTTAGGAAGACTTCTTGCTGGGTATTAGGCGCGTATAAAGAAGCAATAGTAAAAGAAAAAGCCCCCAACCTCATTCTCAGGGCTAGAAGCCTACCTTGCACCTCATGCAGTTTTGTCACCACTTCCCCGGGGAATGAGCGCGCTAATAGTATCGCAACCCCTGCATGCTTCGATGATTCCAAAGACCAAAACTGCCTAGGGAATCACTTAGAGCGCATGTGATAAATGTCCTTTTGGACAAGATGTGTCTCCTGCAGCATGCATATGTGACTCCCCGACCTCTCTAAGGCAGACAGGATGGCTAGCCTCTTCCTTGGATTATTGAGACCCCGGGCATTCAAGCTTGTACATTTAATAATCATACCATAAAATGAAAGCAATATTCAAGAAGGGAGAGACGTCACGGGAAGACCACCCCCAGGGCAGATCATCAACCACCTCAAACGCAAGGGCCTGAGAATATCTCCACACAAAAGCCAGCATGGCAGGGAAACCCACCAACAAGCAACCAATGCGCACAACAGGTGCTTACAACCAAGAAGTCCTTGCACATCCATTTTCACGAGGAAAAGTCTCCACAGGCCAGCAAACCAGGTCCATCGCCCCCGCCAACCCGACCCTCTTCAGCGGCCAGCAGGCCGTAAGCATAGCAGCCATCCGCAGTTCGGGCCTCTCCGATCCGCCTTCCTCTAGGCATGAGTTCCGGCGGCCACGCTGTTCAGAACAGATTCCCGCTCCGACCTCAGCTCTGAAGCCGTAGGCCGCTGCAGTTTCCTTCTTTTCTCCTTCCGCCGCCAACGTGGGGGTCCCCCAGCAGGCAAGCTCACTTTCTCACTCACGTCCTGGCAACTGTCCTCCAAGCCCAGGATCCGATTTGCTTCTGATACGGATCTCACCTGCTGGAGCTGTTCCTCCCACCGGAAGACTAGGCGGAATGGGTGGCCCCAGGAGTAAGACACATCGTGCGCCCGCAGGTGCTCCGTAATGGGCTTAAATTCTCTCCACCTCTGCAAGGTCCACACAGAAAGGTCGTGGAATAGTTGGAGCTCATGTCCTCTAAAAAGTACCTGCTGAAGATTGCGAGCCCGCTGTAGGATATTTTCTTTAAGTCCAAAGTTGTGGACACAGGCTAGGATGTCTGGGGGGCGGTCTCCAGGGCCACCAGCGCGGCCCACACGATGAACTCTATCCAAGACTATCTTCTGGGTCTCATCCGGGCCCAGCAGTGAGCGAAACAGGCCCACCACGTAGTCCCCAATGTCCTCCTTCTCCGCCCCCACCGGGGCCCCTCTGAAGCGGATATTATGTCTCCTTGAGCGATTTTCCAAATCCTCGACCGCTATCTGGAGGAGGTCCTGCTGCTCTCGGAGGCGGATGACCTCCTGTTGCAGGCCCGCCACCTCCTCACCTCGAGAAATCTTGCCGTCTTCTATCTGCGCCACTCGCTCTCCCAGGGAGGTAACCTCTCCTCGCAGCTCCTTCACCTCCTGAGAAATGTCCCTACGAAGCTCCTGGATGTCACTCCGGAGCGAGTTAAACAGGGAGGTTAAAAAGCCCTTCGTGACCGGGGAGCACTCATCCGGGACCGCGGCAAAGTCCGCCTCCTCGGGGGGCCTCAGGGCGTCCCCCTGCTGGGCCGGTCGCCGATATTCTGGGCCAGGGCCGCGGAGCTCAGACGGGCACGTCCTATCCTGCCGCCGTCTTGGCCACTCCCCAGTGTCATAATTTAGTCAGCAAGTCATACCCTGATTCACACAGACAAGTGATGCATAAGTTTTACACACAGACTTGAGCATCCCTGTTAAGTAATGAACATGTAGGATTGCATGGGTGACTTTCCGGCAATATCTAGCTCCACATGTTGTACTCCACTTATGTTGTACTTGATTGAAATGTCATAGGCGTGTATGCAGGTCAAGGCCAGATAGGTGCTTGCATCAATGTGATTGATTTTGGAAATGTGTCAGTGAGATCTAATGATGTTGACAATTATTCGCAATTAGAAAAATAAATCTAGATGTGATTGTCCAATGGTTGACTCAATCCTAGTTGGCAGCCCTCCTTACCTGTGGTGGACTGACTAAACCCATGGACAGCTGCCCAAAGCTTTGTGGTTGTCCTTTATGTTTGAAAGTATGTGTTGCATGTCCATTCTTCCCTGAGGCACACAGTTAGGTCTATAAAATATGTGTACCTAGGTGTGATGATCCCAGTGTAGATGACAGACATGTAATTCAAGCATTTGTGTGTTCTAAACTACAATGCCCCCTCATGATTACCAACTGCAAACCGTCCTGGCAGTTCCATATACAAATCACAGGTCTTGTGTGCCTTGATTGTGATCCTGAAGATAGTTATTAGTCGGCCTGGCACATGTGGAGTACTTGCAGCATTTGTTATGTGACTAATGGCAGCACAAAGATGCACAGATCATTTAATTAAGTACACACCTTGTTGTGCATTGCTGTGCTGTTAGAATGTCCATGAGGAATGACATGCCAACTCCGCCTACCCATCAACTATCTATCATCTGCACTGTGATTTGGACTGTATGTGCTATTTTTGATGAAGTGTTAAAATAGCTTCTTGGATGTATCAAACAATGATGTCACTAATGTTTGGTTTTCTCTATTTTTACAGCTGCCAACATGAATGCCCAGGAAATATGGGAATTTCAGAGGCGGGTAGTGCGTTACCGCTACATAATTGATGTGGAGGCTGGGTTCCGTAATAAGGCACGTATATATGGCCATGAGAGAGCCACAGGGGTATGGAGGGCATTTGTCCAAGGGGGGCCAGCATTGCCCACAACTGCCACCACCACCACAGCTCAGACCACAGTGGCTCCAGTGATGACAGCCACTGTAGCAGGTCACTCGACTTCATCAGCACAGGGCCCACAAGCAGCACCTCCTGCACCTCCCTCTCCAACCACGGCACCGGCAGCAGCACCAGCTTCCACAAGTGGGACCCAGACAGCCCCAACTGCTGTAGTGGACAATCAAGATTTACAGACACTAAAACGTGGCATGCAACAAATGTTGCACAGAATGGACAGGCTGCAGCAGGAGGTGTCCTGCAATAGCAGAGGACTGCGGGTATTAAGAAGGTCCTGCGGAAGGCCAATTTGTGACTTTTGGGTCCTCATCCATGATTCCCTCCCGACCCTCCTCTTTTCTCTTTCTTTTCTTTAGTGGGTTTAGGGGGCTTTGTGTTAGGTTAGATTAGGCTGTTAGTTTAGTTAGTATAAGCGGGGTTGGGGGTGGAGGGTGTTATTGCTTTTTGTTTGTGGGTGGTTGGAGGATGATGTTGGGGTTTATTCAGTATGTGTTTAGGTTGGTATATGTTGTCCTACATGTGTCCAGTCATATAAGGGGTTCGGGGGGTTAATGTTTAGAGTGTTTAGTTAAATGTGCTAAGTAACTTTAGCTTAGGGTAGTTAGGATAGGTTAGGCTAGTTAAGGTTTTTCCCCCAGTTTAAGTTTCCTTTATTACTTTAAAATAAAGCCTTTGCATGGGTGTACAGTGTCAACTTACTATTTGCATTTGTGTTCCATCCTGCATCAGAACCCCATTGTTGACATGGTTATTCCCAATTCCAAATGAGCTGTCACATTGGCAGCTACAACAAAGCTACTTCTCTATGCATCTGCCATCTATAGCACCCACCACTCAAGGTAACTATGGCTCCCAATGTGTTGTAAAGGTTGGTGTGTTTTTAAATCTGTCATCGTTGGAGTCCTCTATTGGATTCTTGGCCACTGTGGGCCTGGCTGATGAGGGGTGAAACCCCGAAACCGGTCCCAGGATGCTTGTTTCCGGTCCAGGGAGAACCTGGCCTGGCAGTTCAGGCTGGACTGTTCCGATGAGGAACAGGGTCAAAATAATGGATGGATTAAACCCAGATCTGTGACTGGGGGTGAATGTTTGATTGGTTCCGCATTCCGTCCATCCAGTTACGCTATCCCACAGCGTTTGTGTTTTGCTTTGCTTTTGCCGCCCTAAGTGCGCCGGGTATGCCCAGACGTAGGTCCCGGGCTCACTGTGCCACTGGATTCAAGCTAGCCTGGCTGATGAGGGGTGAAACCCCGAAACCGGTCCCAGGATGCTTGTTTCCGGTCCAGGGAGAACCTGGCCTGGCAGTTCAGGCTGGACTGTTCCCATGAGGAACAGGGTCAAGACTGATTTGCATATGGCTGGGTTCAAACTGGGGTGGCATGGTGAGCAAAATAATGGATGGATTAAACCCAGATCTGTGACTGGGGGTGAATGTTTGATTGGTTCCGCATTCCATCCATCCAGTTACGCTATCCCACAGCGTTTGTGTTTTGCTTCACTGTGGGACGTCTGCCTACAGCCTGACATTCATGTGAACCCTGATAAGCTGAGTGATGTTATCTTATGAAGTTCTGTATACATAGCTCACACCTATCATTTATTACATTGTACTCCCAGGTTACATAATTGTCCACACACTCGTACACATCCATTCCTGCTGTATGGTGTGTGTGTGTGTGATTAAAGTTTATAGTCAGATGTCACAGACATAAAGATTGTCTTGAAGGGAAGGTTGGCCACATTGAGTTTCATCTTATACATAGTTTGGAGCTGACTTTTTCAGTTCTACGCAGCATTATACTGTTTGTTATCTTTTAACTTCTGAAATAAGCCTAAGGAAGCACAGATGATGATAAAATCCAGACCCCAGTGCATAGTTATCAGCCCACGTTCTTTCTACACTGTTGTATTGACATTCTATGACCATTGACATGTTACATACATCACAAATCTCCTACACGGTTGATGTGTCACATTACACAGAGACAAAGTGGTTGTGTAAGTGCTATTTATTTTAAAGTGCTTTAGTGCAATATTTACATAGTCCAGGATTGTAAGTCCATTAGTGTGACACCGTCTATTGTGATGCAACACAAGTGCAATGGTGAGGGATATGTGTAGGAGGCTGGACTGGCTTGTAGTGGGTACCAAGAGGTACTTACACCTTGCACCAGGCCCAGGTATCCCTTATTAGTGTAGAGGGGTGTCTAGCAGCTTAGGCTGATAGAAAAGGTAGCTTAGCAGAGCAGCTTAGACTGAACTAGGAGACGAGTGAAGCTCCTACAGTACCACTAGTGTCATATGCACAATATCGTAAGAAAACACAATACACAGATATACTAAAAATAAAGGTACTTTATTTTTATGACAATATGCCAAAGTATCTCAGTGAGTACCCTCAGTATGAGGATAGCAAATATACACAAGATATAAATATACACAATACCAAAATATGCAGTAATAGCAATAGAAAACAGTGCAAACAATGTATAGTCACAATAGAATGCAATGGGGGCACGTAGGGATCGGTGCAACACAAACCATATACTCTAGAAGTGGAATGCGAACCACGAATGGACCCCAAACCTATGTGACCTTGTAGAGGGTCGCTGGGACTGTAAGGAAACGGTTAGAAAAATAGCCCACCCCAAGACCCTGAAAAGTGGGTGCAAAGTGCACCTAAGTTCCCCAAAGAGCATAGAAGCTGTGATAGGGGAATTCTGCAGGAAAGACCAACACCAGCAATGCAACAACGATGGATTTCCAGACGAGAGTACCTGTGGAGCAAGGGGACCAAGTCCAAAAGTCACGATCAAGTCGGGAGTGGGCAGATGCCCAGGAAATGCCAGCTGTGGGTGCAAAGAAGCTGCCACCCGGTGGTAGAAGCTGTGGATTCTGCAAGAACGACAAGGGCTAGAAACTTCCCCTTTGGAGGATGGATGTCCCACGTCGTGAAGAGTCGTGCAGAGGTGTTTTCGTGCAAAAAGCCAGCAAACAAGCCTTGCTAGCTGCAAGGGTCGTGGTTAGGGTTTTTGGATGCTGCTGTGGCCCAGGAGGGACCAGGATGTCACCAATTGCATGAGGGGACAGAGGGGGCTCCCAGCAAGACAAGGAGCCCTCTCAGAAGCAAGCAGCACCCGCAGAAGTGCCGGAACAGGCACTACGAAGTGGAGTGAACCGGAGCTCACCCGAAGTCACAAAGGAGGGTCCCACGACGCCAGAGGACAACTCAGGAGGTCGTGCACTGCAGGTTAGAGTGCCGGGGACCCAGGCTTGGCTGTGCACAAAGGAAATCCTGGAAGAGTGCACAGGAGCCGGAGTAGCTGCAAAAAATGCCGTTCCCAGCAATGCAGTCTAGTGTGGGGAGGCAAGGACTTACCTCCACCAAACTTGGACTGAAGAGTCACTGTGGGAGTCACTTGGACAGAGTTGCTGAGTTCAAGGGACCTCGCTCGTCGTGCTGAGAGGAGACCCAGAGGACCGGTGATGCAGTTCTTTGGTGCCTGCGGTTGCAGGGGGAAGATTCCGTCGACCCACGGGAGATTTCTTCAGAGCTTCTAGTGCAGAGAGGAGGCAAACTACCCCCACAGCATGCACCACCAGGAAAACAGTCGAGAAGGCGGCAGGATCAGCGTTACAAGGTTGCAGTAGTCGTCTTTGCTACTTTGTTGCAGTTTTGCAGGCTTCCAGCGTGGTCAGCAGTCGATTCCTTGGCAGAAGGTGAAGAGAGAGATGCAGAGGAACTCTGATGAGCTCTTGCATTCGTTATCTAAGGAATTCCCCAAAGCAGAGACCCTAAATAGCCAGAAAAGGAGGTTTGGCTACTTAGGAGAGAGGATAGGCTAGCAACACCTGAAGAAGTCTCTGACGTCACCTGCTGGCCCTGGCCACTCAGAGCAGTCCAGTGTGCCAGCAGCACCTCTGTTTCCTAGATGGCAGAGGTCTGGAGCACACTGGTGGAGCTCTGGGCACCTCCCAGGGAGGTGCAGGTCAGGGGATTGGTCACTCCCCTTTCCTTTGTCCAGTTTCGCGCCAGAGCAGGGCTGAGGGATCCCTGAACCGGTGCAGACTGGCTTATGCAGAGATGGGCACCATCTGTGCCCATCAAAGCATTTCCAGAGGCTGGGGGAGGCTACTCCTCCCCAGCCCTGACACCTTTTTCCAAAGGGAGAGGGTGTAACACCCTCTCTCTGAGGAAGTCCTTTGTTCTGCCTTCCTGGGCCAGGCCTGGCTGGACCCCAGGAGGGCAGAAACCTGTCTGAGGGGTTGGCAGCAGCAGCAGCTGCAGTGAAACCCCGGGAAAGGTAGTTTGGCAGTACCCGGGTCTGAGCTAGAGACTCAGGGGATCATGGAATTGTCTCCCCAATGCCAGAATGGGATGATCTTAGACATGTTACATGGCCATGTCCGGAGTTACCATTGTGACGCTATACATATGTTGTGACATATGTATAGTGCACGCGTGTAATGGTGTCCCTGCACTCACAAAGTCCGGGGAATTTGCCCTGAACAATATGGGAGCACCTTGGCTAGTGCCAGGGTGCCCACACACTAAGTAACTTAGCACCCAACCTTTAACAGGTAAAGGTTAGACATATAGGTGACTTATAAGTTACTTAAGTGCAGTGGTAACTGGCTGTGAAATAACGTGGACGTTATTTCACTCCGGCTGCACTGGCCGGCCTGTGTAAGAATTGTCAGATCTCCCTATGGGTGGCACAAGAAATGCTGCAGCCCATAGGGATCTCCTAGAACCCCAATACCCTGGGTACCGCAGTACCATATACTAGGGAATTATAGGGGTGATCCAGTATGCCAATGTAAATTGGTCACTAGCCTGTTAGTGACAATTTGGAAAGAAGAGCAGAGCCTCAGTGAGACAGTTAGTCATAACACAGGTAACACATACAGGGCACACTTATGAGCACTGGGGTCCTGGCTGGCAGGGTCCCAGTGATACATACAACTAAAACAACATATATACAGTGAAATATGGGGGTACATGCCAGGCAAGATGGTACTTTCCTACAATATGTCATTGGACATGCTGTGGTGAAGCGTCATTCAGTGCAGAGGAACATGAATTGCCAATGAGACAGTGAGAGACAATTGCAGTGCATAGTGGTAAGGTACACAGTGTGCTGGAGAACATTGCATGTTACCAACTGTAGCAAGACTGGCATGTTAACACGCACAGGACCTAGGAAATCAGTGCCCATGTGGCATGGACTTGTGCTACCGGGCACTCCTACGGGTGAAGGTGATCTGTTCCACGTCTTCATCTTCTGATGTGTGTGTTGTCTCCTCTGCCCTTGGTGGTGGTGGGTTTAAAGGGGCAACACACACTTCAGTGTTTGAAGACGTGGAGTCAGAATTCCCGGTAGCTGCCAACTGTGGTGCTATTAAGGGCATTACTTGAGCAAGGAGGAGCTGCTGGTTCTTGAGTATAGCAGCTACATCACTGTGGTAGCCAGCCAGGTCGGCCCTGAGGTGGTCATGATTGTATTTGTGCATGCAGTGAAAGGTTTAGGATGCCAGGTGTTGTGGCAACTCTCTAACTGCTGTGGTGAAATCCCTCACACATTGTAGTCCTTGCAGGAGGGATTGTAGCACTTGCATGGCTGCTGACTGTTCTGCAGATGGCATCATGCACATGCGCATCCCCTCAAAGCTGGCTGCCATATTTTGCATCCCCACCCGCACCTCCTTGGCCAGCTCCCACTGTACTCCCATTACTGTCCTCTCAAAGATGGTAACAGAGTCCTCAGAGTCCTCAGCTGGGTTGGAGCTGGCAGGTCGTACTATTGGGGTGGTGGGTAGGTCCTCTGTGATGGCTGCTGCATCTGTACCCCTCCTTGAGACTGAAGGTGGGGTCTGGAGGGTTCCAAGGACATCTTGGAGGGAATGCTGGCTAATGTTTGTCAGCTCGTCATCCATGTCATCAGGGAAGTCAGTACAGGCATATCCACAGGAGGGCCATCGTCCTCTGCAATGAGATATTGTACAATTAGTGTGTCTGTGTTGTGGCAGTTGTAATGTGATGTCACTGACTTCTTATTAGACATTGTAATCTTGGTTCCTGTTCATTGTTCCTGTCATTAATATTAGCATTCTCACAGGCCTTTGTCACATGTAGTGTGGGCAGTTTGCAGAATTGTCTGCGTCACATCCTCTAGGTGTAGGTTCTGTCCAACTTGTATGTTGCCACCTTCTTGTCCTACTCAACCCTCCCTCTAATTCCATTAGCATGGTGAGGCCTTGCAATGGCTGTGGGTGTTCTGATGCCACTTGCACCACACTTAACAATATGGGGCTGACCCAGTCTCTGATATTTCACATACACCTATACGTTGCTGCGTCCAAGCAAATACTATGTATTGCATTGGCATGGCACGATACAGGTGTCAGCATTAGTAGTGTCATGTTGATGTTGACGAATGTGTGCTAAATTGGATTACACTGATGGGCCTGGCAGTGTTCCATTTCCTCTTATGACTGTGCGGTGTGTTTAACTAGCTAGACACATATGTCCTCCCCCTCAATGCTGTTGTCTTAGCAGTATGGCAGTTGGGATGTTGCAAGGTGGCATTGCAGCTATTGCAACACAGGCACAGGGTAGACCCTGGAATGTGCAGCATGGGTGTGACATTACTGCTGTGTACTTCATAATGTAAGTAACAATTCCTGATGTTTATAGCGCCTATAGACAAGAGCATTTGACAGGATTTACACTTTGTTAGGAATTACAGGGGATTGATAACGTTGTCATCCTGAAGCCTCTATATTGGGTATGTTTGATCCATGGGCACGTAACTGCCATTTGCTACTTGACCAGCACACACAGCACAGGTGGTAGTGGCAACTGTTGTCAATGGTAAATGCCACTTGCGGATATGGCCTGAGACTGGAAATTGAGCCCTGGTTCATGTTGTGACAATACCAGCTGTCCTGTGACAGCAGGACAGTTTTACATTCTACCCCACCCTCCTGGACTGGCTTTGCCTTTCCAACAGCCTTGGCATGGCAGAGTACCCCCATGCAAAGGTTGTTGGTGTAGTGTTGTGCTGTGCCCCTGGTTTCCCCTGCACAGCCCATGCACCCGTGCCATGCCCCTTTGCCCTTACCACTGCCTGATTTCCATGGCTGACATGCATTGTGTAGTAGGTATGTACCTCCCCCTGCTTGCAGTTAACATTTAGGCATTTTTGTCCCCCATTCAACTTACCCTGCATCTGTGTTGGTTCCTGGTAGTCTGCACTGTCCTGTCCTTGAATCCCTGTGACGATCTCCTCTGGGATGACGGCTGCCACCATCTCCTCCATCTGGTCCAGGGCCTCCTGCGGTGCTGGACTCCCACCCCCAGTCTGCAGTGCTGACTTCCTGTCCCTTGCCATTTTTTCCTTGGTCCTGCGCTTGCAGTCATGCCAGCGTTTCTTGCACTCAGTGACTGTTCTCCGTACTTCTGCCACACTGTTTATCTTGTCCAAATTGCCTTTCTCCTCCCAATTGGCAATTCTGAGGTGACAAAAAGTTGATGCTGGTGTTGCGTCACCTCTTTCACCAGTATTTCCTGCTTCTCTGCACTGCACTGAAACAACACTTCCTTTTCTTCTTCTCCCTCTCCTGGGTCTTTTCTGGGTCCTCCTGGCTGGCTCCTGGTCGATTGGGGTTTCATTGGGGTCTCTCCTGGTTTCTGGGATCCATTTTGGGGCTCCTTAGCACATTTTGCTGTATTTGCACTGCTTTTTGATGCTATTGCGGGGAAAAATGGCACGTATCAGGTTTGCGACGTCGTAAACCGGATCAAAGTCATTTTCTCCGCTTTCAGTTGTTTTGCTTTACGACGTGGCACAATGGTTAGAGTAAAAATAAAATGACTAACCTATGGTTTTCGCCATGGAGCATCAAAGTTTAAATTTGATGCCCGGGTGGCGCAAAGAAATGGCGTTAGCCGGCGTTAAACATTTTGATGCAAAACTGCGTTGCCGCAGTTTTGCATCAAAAAGTATAAACATGGCCCAAGGAGTGCCTCTTTCACTAAAAGCAGGTCCTCTTTTTGCGCTGTGGATATTTGGTACATGTTCCTCTTATGGGCATTGCAGAATAATAGTAACTTGCATAACAGCATGATATGCTGATGTGTACTTTATGACTTGCCATATGTTCTCTAATGTTCCTATTATGGATATTTATGATGTGTTTATGACAAGTACATTTATTTCTTACTGTGATTCCTGACTACTGCTTATGTTGCAGAATCCTGAGTAATTACTTGTTCCATTGTGACAACTGCTTATTCTTGCAGAGTATTAGTAACTTGTGTAACGTTCTGACAACTGCTAAGGTAGCAGGGTATTACTAATGTGTTTTGTTTGGTCTAATTATGTTTTGTGTAATACAGTTTATTTTTACATAGCTCATTGTTGTGTTTACTATGTGGTGTACATCCTGCTTCACGTGTGTTGTGTGTGTTGTGCAAATGCTTTACACATTGCCTCCGGGTTAGGCCTGATTGCTCGTGCCAAGCTACCAGGGGGTGAACAGGGGTTATCTTGGACGTGTAACTCCCTTACCCTGACTAGAGTGGGTAGGTTCTGCCTGGCTTAGGTGCATACTGTAGCCAACCAGAAACCCCTTTTGTAACAAATACCACCACTGATATACTCTACTCCTGTTGAATACATTACCAAATTTTATGGCATCACGTGGCCTACCAAGGATCTCGTCATATACCTTTATACCTACCACTATGATTCATACACATTAATTGTATTATAAAACTATAATATACTTTACGTTATTTCACAAGAATAAATATTTGTAATGAGTGTCATACATAGTAATGTTAATTTGAAGTAACGTGCTATATAATTCTGTTTTTTTTTTTTTTACAGTCCATATTACAGTTTTTTTATCCCCACTGTTCAAGAAAGAGTATCTATAAATACTTCATTTACAGTGCAAATCTATGGAAGCTCAGAACAGTGGCAAAAATAACATGAGATGCTTAATTATGTATACTTGCCATACAATGCTATAGGTTTCTTGGGTTTTCTTATTAGCAATAACTTTTTTTTTTACAGATTGTGATGCTTTAATATACAAGTAATATGAAACTTTAATTTGATCTTTTCTCTCTTCCAACACAGATTAAAAGGACTTTTTTCCAATAATTTAGGCTTCATCTTGGTTGATTCATACAGCATACATCATCCATCTATACATACACTTTGTATAAGTACCTGATAAATCTACAACAGCTATACAGACCCATGAAAACACACCCTGACATACACATAATCACACACTCTCAGACCCAGGCAAACACTGATGCCATAAAGTAACACACCCAGGTACACACTGATGCATACAGTAACACACCCAGGTACACACTAATACATACAGTAACACACCCAGGCACACACTGATGCATACAGTAACACACCCAGGTACACACTGATGCATAGAGTAACACACCCAGGTACACACTAATGCATACAGTAACACACCCAGGCACACACTGATACATAAAGTAACACACCCAGGCATACACTGATGCATATACTGCACACAACCAGGCACACACTGATGCATACACTGTACACATCCAGGCACACATTGATAGATACCCTGACATACCACGGACCTAATGATCCATGCATCAGCACACCCAGGCATACACCGAGGCATACATTAACAGACCCAGTCACATACTGACACACCCAGGCACACACTGATGCAGACACTTAACCAGCCAAACAATGATTCAGATCCTGACACACACAAGTACACACTGATTCATACACTGACACACCCATGGGCACACAGAAGCATATAGTGACATACCTAGGAACACAGGCGTGCTTACAGTGGCACATCCAGGGACACACTTTTGCTCACAATAGGACATCTATGAACACACTAATACATAAACTGACAAACCTAGGCACACACTAATGGTCAAACTGACACAGTCATGGATAAACTAATGCATGCACTGGCACACCCAAGTACACACAGATGCATATACTGATACACCCAGGCACACACAGATGCATACATAGACACACACACAGATGCAGTAATACATCTAGAAATATTCAGACATTCAGTGAGACACCCTGGTACTCACTTATGCTCACATTGGCACACCTTGGGTCACACTGATGCATACGCTGAAAAAGCTAGGGACACACTGATAGACATACGGACACAGCCACGCATACACTGATGCATACACTAACATACAAGAACACACACAGTTGTCTACACTGAGACACCTAGGAACACACTGATACATGCACTGTTACACCCATGCATATACTGATGTACACATTCACACACCTAGGGGCACACTGATACATACACTCACCCCCCCGGGCACACACTAGCACAGTGACACAGCCAGGCACACACTGATGCATTCACTGATACGCCCACGGACATACAGATGCACACTGTGACACACCTAGGAACACAGTCATGCATACAGTGTCACACTGAGGTACACACTTATGCTCACACTAAGACACCTAGGGGCACACTGACACACCGGGTCACACTGATGGACATACTGACACAGCTGTACATATACTTATACATACACTGACACACCCAAGCACACTTAAATGCATACATTGAGAAACCTAGGAACACATTGATGCGTATACTATTACACTCAGACACACACTAGCACACTGATGCATACACTGACACACTAGGAAAGCTACTGATGGACATACTGACACAGCCATGCATACACTGATACATCCAAGTACACACAGATGCATACACTGATTCACCCAGGCACAAACTGATCCATACACCCACACATTCAAGGACACATAGATACATACAGTGACACACCTAGGAACAGTCAAGCATACAGTGACACACATGGGTACACACTTATGCTCACACTAGGACACCTAGGGACACACTGATGCATACACTGACACACACTGATGCACATACTGACCCAGCCATTTATTCATTTTGCAAACATTAACATAACTGGACTGATCCGATGTTGTGAAACCTTCAACTGCAACCCCCACCAGGATTTCAGGTTTGTCTCGCTGAAAGCTCGGAAGCTCCAGAGTTCCAGGATTTGACCGAGGCCTTGCGTAAAAGCAGTCCAACGACATTGCATCAAAATCAGCTTGCTGATGAGGACCACACGACATAGAAAATGTTACTGGAACTTTTCTCTCTCTAAGCACAAAGCTACATTTTTGACCAAGGCCTCTCGCTCAGTGTATCCAAGCAGGACTCTATCCCAGTAGGCCTCAAACTTTGACTTTGTCCAGTCAAGCACAAGCAGGTGTCCCCGGTTGGCACTATTGATTTTCCAAGCACTAAAAAGCACATTCTTTTATTCAATCTTTAAACATTCATAACTTTGGTTCCCTATATTGTATTTTTACAGTTTTGGTGTCATTTTAAAGAACAACATATTTACTATTTTCAGGAATTGGAGTAGGATTTTTTGTGTGTTCTATGTCTTACTTTTTTACTGAATTGGCGTATTTGGATGCTTTACATACCTGTCTCCTAAGTTAAGTCTGCCTGCTCTTTGCCAAGCTGCCTGGGGTTGAGCCAGGGGCTACTGTTTGAGACCGTGACTGGACCTAACACTGTGTTGGGGGCATTATTGCTAGTGGTAGGTGTGTACTTACCTCTACTAATAACTAGCCTCCAACGACATGTGTTTAGGATCAGAGCACATATACTGGGCTCTGGACACTGTGAGCAACCATATCTTTTGCTTTAAGAGTCCAAAACTCTGAAAACAAATCTAGCAAATATTGGAAATGACCATGCAATAAGGGACATTTCCTTCCAGAACCCATTCTCCACATCACTCTTTGCACAGACTTGTGGTTGTCTACTAATTTAAATGATAGTGTGAGTGTAATTTAATGTAAAAGCACTGAAATAAATTTAGACACACCACACAGACTGTTGTGCAAAATGCTTATAGTTTTACTTGTGTGTATCAGGCACACGATTTGCATACACATTAAATGAAAAAGAGCTTTGTCGATAAAGCTATGTACCCCGCAGTTCACCAGTGCACAAAGTCAGATTTAATGTAATGATGCTAAGAGGACCAAATAATGCCTGCTCTCCTCAGCAATATTCAATTCACTACTGGTGATCAGACATAAAACATTTATATGGTGCAGCAAGAGAGAAGACAATAAAAAAACAAGACACAGCAACCAGCAGTGATGCACCAGCTGTCATCACTTGCTCCACTGGTGGTAGCATCTTGGGCATAGGCTGGATCCATGATTCCATCCTCCCATAAAGCAAACAATCTCCTTTAAGCCCATCACAACGAGATGCTGGCACCAGATTCTTAGGTTAAAATGGCTAGAGATGACAAACCGGGGCTCTGAGAAACTCAGTGACTTTAAAGGAAATGTTATCAGCATATTACATTCAATAAATCTTTGCTCAGTTGTACTCAGTAATGTTCTGGTGAACAAATTACATAATATCAAGGAAAGCAAGCACTGGCACATCCAACAGATCTGAGGCTGCCAGTCTTTTGACTTTGGTACTTCATGTTTTGTTCCATCATGGTTTTGGTAAGATTTAATTTTTTTACTAGATTCCTCAACAACAATAAAGTGACCAAAGGCAAACTATTTTTTTTCTCCAAAAAACACACATTAACACAGTTAGTCCCTACCACTGAAGGGCACTATTTTGTTTGTAGATGTGGTCCTTGTGAAAGACAGCCTCCCAGAGCATCAATCAATCTTTAATGTTTTAGCTGCATCACTTGTAATATCATACATACTAAATGTATTATACATAAATATGATTAAAATACACATGATGACTTTCATTGATCAACAACATACACCTCATAGTGTGGTGGATCCAATTTTGTTTTTATTCAGACTCAGTAGATTAGCTCAGCCCTTTAGCTTGCTGGCATGTGCACCACGTAACCTAGTAACTTTTAACCTGCTTAGCTTGCGCTGTTTTAGGCCATTTATTTTATTATTTCTTTTAAGATGCCTGGCATTGTTTATATATATTTTTTTAATATTTTGATTTGCATTATCAGTGCCACTCTGTGAGTGAAAGTGTCAGTATCAGCATGATGATCGAGTGATGTACGTAGATTTGATGTACATTAACATCATGTCCTTTTCTCACTTACATGGGACAAGTACATAATGTACACTTATTGGCGATTGTTTACATAATTGCAGCTACAAGTCTGCCTCCTTGTCAATTGTTTGGGAACATACCTGCGTCAGGGGACCTATATGATCCCTATAAATGTATCTCACACGGACAAGGTCATCAGAGGGAGTCCTTCCAGATGCCCTCTACACTGCATGGCACCTTGCTGAGAAATCGGCCTTTCTGTCACCACGGAGCCTGACTTACAGACCTCATTCCAATGTAATGAGGGTTGGGGGGCGATTCTCATGGACACGGTACTGGCAGATTAGATTTAGCATACCTAGCTCGCATTAGGTTATAGGTTAGGTTCTCTCTGCTTGGGATTATGGTGGGGGTCTTTATACTCACGACTCTCAACTTCACAATTATGCTTCTTTTATTGTAGCTCATGCATTTTACCGTAGATTCCAGTCATTTCAATAAACCTATTGAAAACTCTCCTGCATCTCCTTCAGTGCCTGTGTGGGACTGAGACTTGTTGCTAACGAGAGAAAAGAGTAACTTCCGTTCCACCATGACAATCTAGAGTCCATGCGTAAAGGCTGCCAGAAATCACCTTTTACTGTCTGGGTTTTGGTGAGGTACTGCTTGTGAGCCGGGAGGCCTGGCCCGACAGTTGCGACTTGTTGTAGGAGTGACTCAGTCACCTACAAACAAAAGTGCTGTCACCCCTAAACCAGCAGTCACACCTAGGAGCGAAAGTCCAACTATAACAGTAGATTAAAACTTGATTCAGATAAAAAAGAAAGCACTATTGCTGCCTAAAACATTGACAGTGCATCTGTGAGCATCATCAAAATTGCATTTAAATAATTCCATTCAAGCTGTCAGCCATTTTTGATCAAAGCAAAATTTTTCTGTCCTTCTGCTGAAAAACTAAAACAGCTTTATTTTGTTAGTGCTTGTGATACAAGTGACCTAGTTTTATTTAGGTTAGTCATAGTTTACAAAGTGCTATCAATGCATATCCAATACACACAGTAATTCAGCTAAATATTAGTGCATAAACAATTCAGGCCAGATTATACCAAAATCTTATTAAATGACTGGCTTCCAGTGTACAGCTAAACCTACTGAGGGAGCCCATAGTTTGCTTTGACAGTGGTTGAAAGCTTTCTTATTCGTTGCCAGACTCCTCAAACGTATGAGGCTACATAATTAAAAATTGTTGCATCATATGTCCTAAGACAACATTCTAGGACAGTTCTATTAGAGCCAAACTCATAGCGTCTGAATAGGGGGAAAGTCATTGTTTGCCTGCAGCAACACATTTTGAGCAAACGGTGCAGCCTTTGCTTCCTCTTGGGAGCCTCGCACATCTGGCAAGATTGTCCCTGCAAGGTAAATCCCCAGTCTAAACTTGGCATATGGGGGCATATTTATGAGCCCCTTGCACCGCAGTTGCATCATTTTTTGTGACACAATGGTGGCGCAAACCACCAAATCATAATTATGTAGCCTCACAATGCAACTTTGTGTGTCTTTGAATGACCTTATAAATATGGAGGAAGGCAAGACACTGTGTTGCCTTACTCTGCGCTACAAAGGCATTCTGCAGCACACATAGAAAGAGGATAAAGCCTATAAGGATTGTTTTCTGCAAGAAGGTGCCCCAGCATGCAATGCACATTGCTGCAAGGGTACCTGCGTTGGCACTAGGCAGCCAAAAGGGCACCAGCGTAGGGGGAAAGGAGAGTAATGTGCTCCATAGTGTGCATTTCAATTCGGGGTGGATCTGATGCAGGTACAACATCTGGTCTAGACCTCATCTACTGCCAGGTAGTCACCCAATATGTTACCTGGTTTTATCTTAAACATCGGCCCAGGTTTAAGAGGGCATAGCGCGATTTTTTTTACACTAATGTGGCGTTGGAAGTGAAAAACGCTCTGTCATGTTTACAAAGTGGCTCAATGCTGCGCTAGGCATAATGTAAGCAAGTGGGGAGTACTGACAATGGGGGGGATGGCTCAAAGAACTAATAGATTTCTCTATGTCATTTTTATCTGCATTTTTAATGCCGGGAGGCTGCCATTGTTTTCAATGGGCCTCTTTGTGCTTTTCAGGATTAGCGTCAACTGCAAAGCACCGACTAGCGTAAAAAAATTATGACGCTAGTACCCCTGACTATTGCCATGGTGTGCCGTATTTTAGGTGCATCGCCACTTTTCATAAATCTGCCTCTTCGTTTTCCGCTTTAGCATAAAATAGCTTTCCTTCACAAGCTCTAAGGTATTGTGCTTTAACTTACTTGGGTCAGCCCACAAGCGTCCTCACATGGGCCAGCCCGTTACTGCGTCAGAGGCTGCCATATATTACTGCACCCTCCAATGAATGCAAATATATCTATGCTTTCAGGTTCCTTACCAGCCTGATCCACTACAGCACTAGTGTTACTGCTTCCAGATAGGGAGGTAGGCATTAGGCCAGGTTCTATATAAAGTGATAGCAAAGGGGTGCCTGGTCCCAACCTGAACAGGGCCCTAAAAAATTGTTTTCTGCCTTTTGTAGTAGATGCAAGTTATCATTCCTCCAGAGCTCAGTCCCATATAGCACAGCTGCTACTGTTTGCTGCTTATATATTTGGAATATGATACTACTGCATTGGGCACTGACTTTTTATCTAAATTTTTGCACCTATGCCAAAGTCTGTAATAGTGCTGTTCTGCCCTTCGATATCTATTCCTTCTAGGTAAGGTGATCAGTAAATCATATCTCCAGATAGTCGAAAGAGTTTTTAATATCAGTAGCTTCCTCTGGGGGACAGTTATAATGCTATGTTCTTTGTCTTGTTAAAATGAATGGTCAGGGCTTCTTGTTACAGTAATCAGTAAAGCTCTGCATTAATCTGTGCATTACATTTTCTGTTCAGGTCAGCAAGACTGCATCATCTGTGAAGAGAAGATAAGGGACTTTTGAGCTGCTATAATGGGAACATCAATAGGGTTTTGGAATAGCAGACCCAGGACACCATTTAGAAAAGGCTAAAAGGTGAAGGTGCTCACACCCCTGCCGTACTCCTTTGTCTACAGGGAAAGCTCCACTACATTCACCTGATGGTCCATATCTAACCTTGGCTGTCTTACAGCCATTAACACTCACATAGCTGGGCTCTTTAACCGCTGCTCAGCCGAGATTGCTATAGTCTTGTACGATAAACAAGTTCAAATGCTGATTTCAGGTCTGAGAGCAGCTAGTGAGGTTCCGTGGAAGCCACTGAGGAGATTATACCAAACACAGCAAAGTATTCAACATCATCTGATACAGTCCTAGTGGTAACAAACATAAACAGAACAAAACAGGGTCAATTTCATATCAAATCCATTGCTGGAAATAAAACAACTAAACCCAGAATCACATTTAATGCTGGTGAAAAAGAGGAGACACCAGCCCAGAACAAGTCCTAAATGTAGGAAAGTACCATCTTGCCTGGCATGTTACCCCCCATATTTCACTGTATATATGTTGTTTTAGTTGTATGTGTCACTGGGACCCTGCCAGCCAGGGCCCCAGTGTTCATAAGTGTGCCTGAATGTGTTACCTGTGTAGTGACTAACTGTCTCACTGAGGCTCTGCTAACCAGAACCTCAGTGGTTATGCTCTCTCATTACTTTCAAATTGTCACTAACAGGCTAGTGACCAATTTTACCAATTTACATTGGCTTACTGGAACACCCTTATAATTCCCTAGTATATGGTACTGAGGTACCCAGGGTACTGGGGTTCCAGGAGATCCCTATGGGCTGCAGCATTTCTTTTGCCACCCATAGGGAGCTCTGACAATTCTTACACAGGCCTGCCACTGCAGCCTGAGTGAAATAACGTCCACATTATTTCACAGCCATTTACCACTGCACTTAAGTAACTTATAAGTCACCTATATGTCTAACCTTTACCTGGTAAAGGTTGGGTGCTAAGTTACTTAGTGTGTGGGCACCCTGGCACTAGCCAAGGTGCCCCCACATCGTTCAGGGCCAATTCCCCGGACTTTGTGAGTGCGGGGACACCATTACACGTGTGCACTACATATAGGTCACTACCTATATGTAGCTTCACAATGGTAACTCCGAATATGGCCATGTAACATGTCTATGATCATGGAATTGCCCCCTCTATGCCATCCTGGCATAGTTGGCACAATCCCATGATCCCAGTGGTCTGTAGTACAGACCCTGGTACTGCCAAACTACCTTTCCTGGGGTTTCACTGCAGCTGCTGCTGCTGCCAACCCCTCAGACAGGCATCTGCCCTCCTGGGGTCCAGCCAGGCCTGGCCCAGGATGGCAGAACAAAGAACTTCCTCTGAGAGAGGGTGTTACACCCTCTCCCTTTGGAAAATGGTGTGAAGGCAGGGGAGGAGTAGCCTCCCCCAGCCTCTGGAAATGCTTTCTTGGGCACAGATGTGCCCAATTCTGCATAAGCCAGTCTACACCGGTTCAGGGACCCCTTAGCCCTGCTCTGGCGCGAAACTGGACAAAGGAAAGGGGAGTGACCACTCCCCTGACCTGCACCTCCCCTGGGAGGTGTCCAGAGCTCCTCCAGTGTGCTCCAGACCTCTGCCATCTTGGAAACAGAGGTGCTGCTGGCACACTGGACTGCTCTGAGTGGCCAGTGCCACCAGGTGACGTCAGAGACTCCTTCTGATAGGCTCCTTCAGGTGTTGCTAGCCTATCCTCTCTCCGAGGTAGCCAAACCCTCTTTTCTGGCTATTTAGGGTCTCTGTCTCTGGGGAAACTTTAGATAACGAATGCAAGAGCTCATCCGAGTTCCTCTGCATCTCTCTCTTCACCTTCTGCCAAGGAATCGACTGCTGACCGCGCTGGAAGCCTGCAAAACTGCAACATAGTAGCTAAGACGACTACTGCAACTCTGTAACGCTGATCCTGCCGCCTTCTCGACTGTTTTCCTGGTGGTGCATGCTGTGGGGGTAGTCTGCCTCCTCTCTGCACTAGAAGCTCTGAAGAAATCTCCCGTGGGTCGACGGAATCTTCCCCCTGCAACCGCAGGCACCAAAAAGCTGCATTACCGGTCCCTTGGGTCTCCTCTCAGCACGACGAGCGAGGTCCCTCGAATCCAGCAACTCTGTCCAAGTGACTCCCACAGTCCAGTGACTCTTCAGTCCAAGTTTGGTGAAGGTAAGTCCTTGCCTCCCCACGCCAGACTGCATTGCTGGGAACCGCGACTTTTGCAGCTACTCCGGCCTCCGTGCACTTCCGGCGGAAATCCTTTGTGCACAGTCCAGCCTGGGTCCACGGCACTCTAACCTGCATTGCACGACCTCCTAAGTTGTTCTCCAGCGACGTGGGACTTCTTTGTGCGACTTCGGGTGTGCACCGTTTCACGCATCCTCGTAGTGCCTGTTTATGGCTTTTCTCCGGGTGCTACCTGCTGCTGAGAGGACTCCTTGTCTTGCTCGATATCCCCTCTCTCTCCTGACGCAATTTGCGACATCCTGGTCCTTCCTGAGCCACAGTAGCATCCAAAAACGCTTACAGCACGATTTGCAGCTAGCAAGGCTTGTTGGCGTTCTTTCGGCGGGAAAACACTTCTGCACAACTCTCCACGGCGAGAGGGATCCGTCCACCAAAGGGGAAGTCTCTAGCCCTTTTCGTTCCTGCAGAAACCTCAGCTTCTTCTGTTCAGTAGAAGCTTCTTTGCACCCACAGCTGGCATTTCCTGGGCATCTGCCCATCTCCGACTTGCTTGTGACTTTTGGACTTGGTCCCCTTGTTCCACAGGTACCCTAGATTGGAAATCCATCGTTGTTGCATTGTTGGTTTGTCTCTTTCCTGTATTATTCCTCTAACACGACTTCTTTGTCCTTAGGGGAACTTTAGTGCACTTTGCACTCACTTTTCAGGGTCTTGGGGAGGGTTATTTTCCTAACTCTCACTATTTTCTAATAGTCCCAGCGACCCTCTACAAGGTCACATAGGTTTGGGGTCCATTCGTGGTTCGCATTCCACTTTTGGAGTATATGGTTTGTGTTGCCCCTATCCCTATGTGTCCCCATTGCATCCTACTGTAACTATACATTGTTTGCACTGTTTTCTAAGACTATACTGCATATTTTTGCTATTGTGTATATATATCTTGTGTATATTTCCTATCCTCTCACTGAGGGTACACTCTAAGATACTTTGGCATATTGTCATAAAAATAAAGTACCTTTATTTTTAGTATAACTGTGTATTGTGTTTTCCTATGATATTGTGCATATGACACTAAGTGGTACTGTAGTAGCTTCACACGTCTCCTAGTTCAGCCTAAGCTGCTCTGCTAAGCTACCATTATCTATCAGCCTATGCTGCTAGACACCCTATACACTAATAAGGGATAACTGGGCCTGGTGCAAGGTGCAAGTACCCCTTGGTACTCACTACAAGCCAGTCCAGCCTCCTACAAAACAAATGAAAGGTGAAAGCCCTAAATTGTTGAGGTGGTCCATATCTCTACAGAGAATGGACTATACAGTGGAACATAGACCTGGGAGTACCCACTCCAATGCAGATGAACTCTCCAGATATTTCCACTTAGACAATGAAGACTCATCAGGTCATGGCTAGTCTTATTGTCCTTCGTTTGGGGGGGGGGGAGGGTTGTGTAGGAAAGTACCAACTTGCCTGGCATGTTACCCCCATATTTCACTGTATATATGTTGTTTTAGTTGTATGTGTCACTGGGACCCTGCCAGCCAGGGCCCCAGTGCTCATAAGTGTGCCCTGTATGTGTTCCCTGTGTGATGACTAACTGTCTCACTGAGGCTCTGCTAACCAGAACCTCACTGGTTATGCTCTCTCTTTGCTTTCCAAATTGTCACTAACAGGCTAGTGACCAATTTCACCAATTCACATTGGCATACTGGAACACCCTTATAATTCCCTAGTATATGGTACTGAGGTACCCAGGGTATTGGGATTCCAGGAGATCCCTATGGGCTGCAGCATTTCTTTTGCCACCCATAGGGAGCTCTGGCAATTCTTACACAGGCCTGCCACTGCAGCCTGAGTGAAATAACGTCCACGTTATTTCACAGACATTTACCACTGCACTTAAGTAACTTATAAGTCACCTATATGTCTAACCTTTACCTGGTAAAGGTTGGGTGCTAAGTTACTTAGTGTGTGGGCACCCTGGCACTAGCCAAGGTGCCCCCACATCGTTCAGGGCAAATTCCCCGGACTTTGTGAGTGCGGGGACACCATTACATGCGTGCACTATACATAGGTCACTACCTATGTATAGCGTCACAATGGTAACTCCGAACATGGCCATGTAACATGTCTAAGATCATGGAATTGTCCCCCCAATGCCATTCTGGCATTGGGGAGACAATTCCATGATCCCCTGAGTCTCTAGCATAGACCCGGGTACTGCCAAACTACCTTTCCCGGGATTTCCCTTCAGCTGCTGCTGCTGCCAACCCCTCTGACAGGTTTCTGCCCTCCTGGGGTCCAGCCAGGCTTGGCCCAGGAAGGCAGAACAAAGGACTCCCTTTGGAAAAAGGTGTCAGGGCTGGGGAGGAGTAGCCTCCCCCAGCCTCTGGAAATGCTTTGATGGGCACAGATGGTGCCCATCTCTGCATAAGCCAGTCTACACCGGTGCATTGCTGGGAACTGCGTGATTTGCAGCTGCTCCGGCTCCTGTGCACTCTTCCAGGATTTCCTTTGTGCACAGCCAGGCCTGGGTCCCCGACACTCTAACCTGCAGTGCACGACCTCCTGAATTGTCCTCCGGCGTCGTGGGACCTTCTTTTGTGACTTCGGGTGAGCTCCGGTTCACTCTTCTGCGTAGTGCCTGTTCTGGCACTTCTGCGGGTGCTGCTTGCTTCTGAGTGGGCTCCTTGTCTTGCTGGGCGCCCCCTCTGTCTCCTCACGCAATTGGCGACATCCTGGTCCCTCCTGGGCCACAGCAGCATCCAAAAACCCTAACCGCGACCCTTGCAGTTAGCAAGGCTTGTTTGTGGTCTTTCTGCGTGGGAACACCTCTGCGAGCTTCTTCGCGACCTGGGGCATCCATCCTCCAAAGGGGAAGTTCCTAGTCCTCTTCGTTCTTGCAGAATCCACAGCTTCTACCATCCGTTGGCAGCTTCTTTGCATCCACAGCTGGCATTTCCTGGGCATCTGCCCACTCCCGACTTGATCGTGACTCTTGGACTTGGTCCCCTTGTTCCACAGGTACTCTCGTCTGGAAATCCATCGTTGTTGCATTGCTGGTGTTGGTCTTCCTTGCAGAATTCCCCTATCACGACTTCTGTGCTCTCCGGGGAATATAGGTGCACTTTACACCTACTTTTCAGGGTCTTGGGGTGGGCTATTTTTCTAACCCTCACTGTTTTCTTACAGTCCCAGCGACCCTCTACAAGCTGACATAGGTTTGGGGTCCATTCGTGGTTCGCATTCCACTTCTAGAGTATATGGTTTGTGTTGCCCCTATACCTATGTGCTCTCATTGCAATCTATTGTGAATATACATTGCTTGCATTGCTTTCTATTGCTATTACTGCATAATTTTGGTATTGTGTACATATATCTTGTGTATAGTTGCTATCCTGATACTGAGGGTACTCACTGAGATACTTTTGGCATATTGTCATAAAAATAAAGTACCTTTATTTTTAGTATATCTGTGTATTGTGTTTTCTTATGATATTGTGCATATGACACCAGTGGTATAGTAGGAGCTTTACATGTCTCCTAGTTTAGCCTAAGCTGCTCTGCTAAGCTACCCCTTTCTATCAGCCTAAGGTGCTAGACACCTCTTCTACACTTTTAAGGGATAACTGGACCTGGTGCAGAGTGTAAGTACCCCTTGGTACCACTACAAACCAGGCCAGCCTCCTACACTAAACCCAAGCTGAACATTAGGGCTCCTGCCCAAGTGAGAAAGGTAATCGTGTTAACAGATGAAACAAGGAGCAGGAGCTCTCCCTGATCAAAAATTCTGAGGCACTGACCGACAAGGTTCACGCAAGGTTGGACAGTAGAGAAAGGAAATGTTTACTTTAAATCAGGGAGGGAAGGGAAAGTCTCATCACTCAAACTAGTTGTAAGGAACATGTCATGTGCAACTCAAAATAGTGAAATAGGAAATCCCAGTCACCAGTCTATAGCAGAGAACGCGTCACAGACACGGATCATTGAGGATCCAATACTTCCACAATAGGTACCATCCAAAGATATACAAAGTGTACAACCAATCAGGGGCTTGCAAGGGCATACTCACTCACGCTGTTCACCCCTCTGGTGGCTGTAACTGCGCAGCCTCCAAGTGAAGCCTATTTGGGAACAATAGTGACGGCATCAGCCACGTGACATTAACTGTCCGACGCTACTCCCCATGTCATTACACCAAGGGACCTTCCAAAACTGGAATCACGTGATAGAAAACTGGCGGGATTTGAAAAACAAAGATGTACACTGGATGGCAGCCAGCACGTGTAATACAGACTTTTTATATAAAAGAATAATAATGATAAGAAGAGGGAAGTGGATTGGATACTCAAGGAAACTAGGCCCTCATGATTGTGTCATTGTTAACTTCTACCGACCAGGAGTGCTGAAGCCTGTTTAGGTTAAACTCTATGGACGGCATCAGTCCCGAGATGATCCTGAGGGGAAGATTACAGCTGCCCTGCTGGGCTTCTTCTATAGACCCCCAGTACCAGTTTATCCACGTTCAAGGCTCTTGCTCCAAACCTGCATAAACAAGGAGTCGATGCAAAGAACAAAGAAAGATTAATTCCAACAGATTTGCCCCATTCTTCAGCTGTGACAACTTGCGGGCAAAGAGCTAGAGTCCGGCCATAGGGAACTGGCAGAAATGAATGTCCAACGAGAAGGGAGGGAGGACACAATACCTGATAACGCTGAGGTATTAGGATACAATGGTAAAACTTGACCTATTATGTCATGGCATGTGGCCTAAATAAAAAACAAAAAAGACGACAAAGAATGGCTGAGTACCATGAGTACCTCAGAGCTGGTGCGTTTACAGGACATATGGGAAGTGGGGGTTTTGAGGTGGAAGGCTTTGTCACTATTATTTCAACAGCAATGCCTTTGAATATTGGAATAAACCTATTAGGGAAATGCTACAACTATATAACTGCATATGTCTTTTAGGGGTAATATATAGGCCGTTTAATAGGGTATGCCAAATGGCAAAGTATTGCAGACGCGGAAGATACTCTTTCTACGCAGACTTGTGGCAGTGCCACAACAAACATCAACCCACAGTACACACAAAGAACTATATATAGCCAATGTAGAAGACACAATACAGATAACCCCGATCATCACCTGCCATGGCTTGTGGAGCAAGGAAGGAACAAAGCTTCCTAAGTAAATAATAGAAGACTGCTTATTACCTGATTAGCATGCTAAATTATTCTGGCTAGCTCGCATCAAAAAATGACTAACCAATGTAGACGAAGCAGTCACTATAGAGGGTCCTACCAGGATCCTGCAATACAGCAAGAAGTAACTGAGAATGATCCTTGTATGGTAAAGAGAACCCATAAGAGAAAAACCACTGTATAACAGGATTTATCAAACAAGGCATACAAAGGTACCCGATCACCTCTAATGTCCAAACAGATTTTATCTCACACGGTTACAGCGAGGTATCATACATTATATGGTCACTTTTCATAAAATGGGGGTCTGGAATAAAACAAAAACAAAGGGCCTGATTTAGTTCTAGGCGTTACTCTGTCAAACATAACAGATATCCCATCCATCGTATTACGATTCCATTATATGCTATAGAAATTGTAATAAGGT
Organism: Pleurodeles waltl; assembly: GCF_031143425.1. Lineage (NCBI taxonomy): Eukaryota > Metazoa > Chordata > Amphibia > Caudata > Salamandridae > Pleurodeles > Pleurodeles waltl. Next base: position 19,600,056 of record NC_090444.1, on the reverse strand, counting down.
GGATGGAGTAACCATCACATTTGTGACAGAGTAAGCCGTTCGCCAAGATCTAAATCAGACGCTAAATGTCCATGTGATGGGAAAACGATTTAACTCACTCAGCACTTTTTTCCTATTCTGATAATTCTACAAATATACTAGAAATCCATTTTTGAAGCAACTATTTTTAATCAATGAAATGTATTAATTACTTAGATGCTTTTTATTTTCTTATGTAAATTGGAAGATGTCCCTGTTGTCATGCTGTGTCCTCATACATGTTAATAGCAATTAAGAGAAGGAAGCACATTTTTCACCTAGAACAGGGTTCTGCAAAGTCGGTCCTGGAGAGCCGGGTCCATGCCAGATTTTTAGCACATCCACATTTAGAAAAATGTGGATTTCTGAAAGATCTTTTTTGTAAATGTGGATATGCTACAAATCTGGCATGGACCCGGCTCCCAGGGCCGACTTTGCAGAACCCTGACCTAGAAAACTTAACTTACAAGGAAGAATAATGTTGAAAATGGGTCGATGTTTAAATACATATAGCAACATTGCATGCTATTTTTACAATATGCCTGCACTTTGCATAATGATTGTTTACTCAATATGTAGCTTGAACGATGTTTGCGTATGATTTGTTTCTATAACATTCTGATTTTGCACAATTTACCTGCACTTTGCACAATGACTCTTTCCTTAAAATGTAGCTTTAATGCTGATCCTAGTGCAGTTTATTATTTGCCGTATTTGTACAATCCACCAGTATTTGAATAATGTATTTTATACCAGTTCTTCATGTCTTTGAGTTTAAGGTGGATCTGTAGGTGAGCTTCCCGTCTTTCAGTTGTATAGAGATGGGATGTGCTGTTAGAATTCTATATCTGATCGACAAGGAACTTGCTCAAATTTCAATGAAGAGAAGATATTGTTTTGTAGTACTGCACTGTCAAACATAGACGTGCTGCAAATGTAATGTGTTTTAAGCTTGTTGTTTCTATTCTTTTATGGGGTCATTTTAATCCAAACAAAGATTCTCTGTGATTAAGTAATTCTATGCCTTTATATTTCCATTATCCAGCACTACAGCATTGCCCTAGATATGTTTCTCCATCATATCAATACATTAACTCAATGTATCCTCACACAAACTCTTACTTCTGCAACCATGCCCACCACAGAACAGCTGTCACTCTTGTAATGCCATATTTGCTATGTAAAACATTTATTTGCAAATATTACTTTTAATGAATGAATACATAAAGTACCAGAAGCAATACATTAAGACCTGTGCCACCAGGTAACTTGAGGCAATTCAATGCTTATGTGTTATGTTGAATTAAAGGTGATTTGTTTTTTTGTCGCAAATCTTTAGGATCATTTATGTTCTCTTTTGTGCTGCTAATGTTTTGTTAATTTTCAAATAACATATTACATACAAGTTGAATACCTGAGGCAAATATATTAAGGCACTGAGCTATTCTGCCAGTTAAAGTACAAGTGATAAAACGCTTGACCATGTGTGTGTCTGTCAGCGTGACCCTTGTGTATCAACACATTTCCCCATAGACACAGAATGGGTAAAACCCTTTGATACATCAGACCCACATGTCTAAGGAATTGACAATATGTGATGTCATGTGCTCTTTTACTTTACTAGCTGCCACCTGCCACTAGGAAAGGCAAAAATATGGTGGTGAAGTTTTACATTTCATTTAATTCCTACTGATGTCAGATGGGTTTACATTGGAGGCAAATGTTACATTTCCATTTGTGGTTGCAAGAGAACATCAATGGGACACCCCCTTGACACGAAGTAATGCAAAGGAGCGAATAGCACAACTTTGCGTTACCTTATGTATCTATCCAACGCAAATCCCGATTTGGGATGGATATTAAATCCCCGCATAACACTTCGGGGTGGGTTTGTGTTACAAAAGCAATGCAAACCCAGCACAAAGTGTTAGTAAATATGGGTCTTTTTTATGTCTTGAGAGGTGGATTATTTGCTAACAAGACGTCTTGTATTGAGATTCGGCCTTATTAAGATAATATAACACTTTGGGATGAATATACAGCCCAAAAGACCAGAACTGGAGGCCAGGATGGCAAAGACCTCTGCAGCAACCATGTATTTGCCCTTGGTGCTCAGGTATGCAGGGATGAAGGATACCCAGACACTGCAAAACACTAGCATACTGAAGGTGATGTGCTGAGCCTCATTGAAGCGGGCAGGTAACCTACGGACCAAGAAGGCAACAATGAAGCTGAACATGGCCAGTAGACCCATGTAGCCAACAGCACAATGAAATGCCAGGACCGAACCCTCATTACAGAGCAATATCATCTTCCCTTTTTCAGTCTTTGTGTCGATGTCTGGGAAAGGTGGCGAGTGTATCAGCCACACAGTGCAGATCACAACCTCACCCAGGGCACCCAGGCATACTTGACCGATGGAGAATCTGCAGTTCAACCATTTCCTTAAGTTACTGCCTGGCTTTGTTGCATTGAAAGCAATGATAACTGTACATGTTTTTGTAAGAATTGAGGATATAGCCACTGCAAAGATGACCCCAAAGAAAGCCTGTCGAAGTAGACATGTAATATTTGTCGGACGACCCAGAAATAAGAATGTGGAGAGGAAGGACATCATAAGGGAGACAAGGAGAATGTAACTGAGATCCCGGTTGTTGGCCTTCACTATGGGTGTATCCCTGTATTTAATGAAGATATGAAGTATTCCTGCAGATATTGAAGCGAGTAAAGCAGCCATGGAAGCCAACAGCATGCACAATGGATCCTGGTAGGAAAGGACTTCAATCAGCCTTGGAACACAGCGATCTTGATGCTCATTGGGCCAGAGATGCTCAGGGCAATGCACACAATCTTCCATATCTGAAAAAACGACAAAATGCCAATAAATCAACAGCTGCAGAAAAAATAAGTAGGGTAACATGAACTTGCTTTTTAGACTAAGCTGGTCTAGTAACATATGCAACAACACATTGCACTCTGCTGCCCAGTGAAGTTACCTTTTAACTCTTTAAACCCAAAACTGCAATTCATGAGAGGGCTGGAAAAAAAGCCAACATAGCTTCTATTTTGTGTAGAGTAAATAAAGTCATGCAGTAACAGCCTCTTTATTGCAGTGTGAATCATATGCAGAGAAATAATTTGCCCTTCTCTCAACACTTTAAGCTGTTAAAATAACCTTAAGAGATGTTCTGTTTTGAATCGATAATGTAGACAACTAAAACCAATCCCAGTGTATGCAATAGAAACCAGTGCTACATATTCAGAAAAAAAGGTTAATATTTACTTGGGGCCTGATTTAGAGTTTGGCTGAGGGTTACTTCATCACAACACGATGGATATCCTGTAGGCTCTATTAAAAGTGCATTATATCCTATAGCACCTGTAATAAGGCAGAATAAGGCAGACAGTGATAGGTTACCTACTCGCAAAATAGGGCTGGTACATGTCAGAAGGCCATTTAGGGGTCGCAAATTCGCCATTAGCGACCGCTAAATCATTTTGTAGATGTGGCCCAAAATTATTTGTACCTACAACCTCCTGGACTGTCATTGGGTTCATATTTGTCAATGCCTGATCTCATATTTGTCGATCCTTTATAATGGTTAGCAAATTACAATATTCTTCATTGTCAAACCCTTCTTCAGGACTTAACATTTCTGACTGCTGCAATTCCCAAATGTACCAGATACTTTAACATATTTGAGAAAAACTCTCACTGTCAGTTTAAAGGTGTCAATGATCTTGTGTGCAGGAAAGTGCCCCATTTGGCATGGTTCTCTCCCTCCCCCCCCCCCCCCCCCCAGCACCTTTTGCCTGATTTGGATGCTGACTTGACTGAGAGTGTGTTGAGATCCTGCTAACCAGGCTCCAGCACCAATGTTCTTTCCTTAAACTGTGCTATTGTTCTCACAATTGACACACCCCGGGCACACAGCTAAGTCCCTATTAAAAGGTACCAGTGGTACCAAGGGACTTGTGACCAGGGAGGGTCCCCAAGGGTTGCAGCACATATTGTGCCACCCTAAGGGACCCCTTACCAAGCACATGCACACTGCCGTTGCAGATTGTGTGTGCTGGTGGGGAGAAAAAGTTAAGGTCGATGTGGCATCCCTCCCAGGGTTCCATGCCCACCAACCACTGCCTGTGGCATAGGTAAGTCACCTTTCTAGCAGGTCTTACAACCCTAAGTCAGGGTGTACTATACCACAGGTGAGGGCATTACTGCATGAGCAATATGTCCCTACAGTGTCTAAGTCCATTCTTAGACATTGTAAGAGCAGTGTGGCCATATTAAGTACGTGGGCTTGGGAGGTTGTCATTACGAACTCCACAGCTCCATGATGGCTTCACTGAAGGCTGGAAAGTTTGGTGTCAGCACAATAAACCCACACTGATGCCAGTGTTGGATTTATTGTATAATGCATCCAGAAGACATCTTAGAGATGTACTCTGTGTTGTAACCAGCTCTTTAGTGTAATTTAGTGTAAGACTGACCAGTCAATGCCAGTCTGCCACTAAAAGACAAGTTTCTGACTCCATGGGGTGAGAGACTGTGCTCTCTGGAGTCAGAAACAAAGCCTGCTCTGGGTGGAGGTGCTTCACACCTCCCCCTGCAGGAACTGCAAAACTTGGTGGTGAGCCTCAAAGGCTCAGGCCTCCTGTTACAGTTCCCCAGGGCACTCCAGCTAGTGGAGATGCCCACCGCCCCCCAGATTCCCACTTTTGTCGGCAAGTCCGGCAGGAAAATTTGGTAAAACAGGGAGGAGTGACCACTCCAGCTAGTACCACCCCGAAGGTGTCTAGAGCTGAAGTGACCCCTCCCTGAAAAATCCTCCATCTTGATTTGGAGGACAGGGACCAATAGGGTCAGGAATGTACCCCCGTCCCCTAAGGGAGTGGGCACAGGAAGGGTGACACACCCTCAAGGACAAAAGCCATTGGCTGTTGCTCTTTAGCCTCTACAATGTCCCTAAATCTAGGATTTAAGGGCTCCCCTGAACTTAGCTCACCGGATCCCTGGCAACCTCAAGACAAGAAGAAAGAAGCAAGAAGAATGACTGCTAAGCCGAACCCCCCAGCAGTGAAGACTCCAGACAACCACCTGACTTGGCCCCAGCCCTACCGGCCTGTCTGCAGCTTCAAGGACTCTGCTCCAAAAAGGTGACACATCCTGCAGGACTAGCAACCTCTACAAACCCCCAGAGGACTGCCTGCCAACCAAAGGACCAGGAACGTCCCAGGGCAGCGGCCCTGTCCACAAGAAACTCCAAGAAGGACTCCAGAACCGCCACAGATCAGTGAGTCCTGACCACTTTGAACCCGATGCCCACAGCACGTATCCAGGTGGCCCACCAGTCCAGAGCAGGTCCCCAGGCGATTCCAACCTTGTGTCCGCCCTGGGATGACCCCTCCTGGCCAACACAAAAATGTCTTCAGCCTAAATCCAGAGGATTCCCCCAGACCGCAACAGAACTGGACAAAGATACCCAACCCCCAAAGGTACCCCCGCACCTGCAGCCCCCTGGCCTTGGGGAATCCAACGGATGGTCCAGTGATGTTCAACCGACAGCCCTCCTCCTTGTCCAGCCTTTGGTTTTCTTTAACCGACCCCCTTGACCCAGCCTGCAGCATTTTTGTGACCACTGGGGTCCCCTATTGAAAATCATTGGGAGCCCGATGCTGTGTTTGCACCCTGCACCAGGCTGCCCCTGTGCCGATGAGGGTGTCTTTTTGGTGCTAACCTGTGCCCCCCCCCCCTCCAGTGCTCACCTAAACCCCCCAGCACCAACTTTGACCTCTGCACTCAGCCGGGCCTGTGTTGCTGGTGGTGCACTTTTGGCGTCAGCCTAAACTTTGACCTGTGGACATCCTAAATTCCGAAGACTGGAATTGTAAGTCTTGTACTTATCTGTTTTCTGTGCTAATACTTGTCCTCCCTAGGACTCTATGGACTCCTATGGAAAATTGCATTGTCAACTTTTGAAATAGAAAATTGCTACTTACTTGTAAAATGCTTTATCTGCTAAGAACAAACATAGTACATTTGATACATATGCTTGATACCTAGTTACAACTGTACTTACCTGCAACTAGTTCTTCTGGTTCTAATAATATAGTAACAAAATATATGTTGCTATATAAAAACAACTAGCCTGGAGTTAGCCATTGTGTGTGTGCCTCATTTATTGTCTGTGTGTGTACAACAAATGCTTTGCAATAACCTCTGTTAAGCCTACTGCTCGACCGCACTACTGCAAAAGAGAAGTATTACCTACTTTAGCCTCTGTTAAGCCTGTGGGGAGCCCCAGTACTCTGTGCACACTATAGCTCACTTTGATATGGTATATACAGAGCCACCTCCCTACAATGTAGTCTTTAGTCCATGAAACATATGACGAATCAAAAGCTTTATCATCACACTGAACATTGGGCATTTGTATCAATGTAGCTTGAGTAAGATTTATGACCAACACACTGTTTCAGAATGGGACACGTGGATTACGTTTTTTCAATAACAAAACAGTTCAATTGATTCTTCTGATGGATAAGAGTGTAAGTTAAAAACTTATAGGACACTTATATGTGACCACCTTCAAAATGCAGAATCCCCAAAGATAAAAGAGTAGAGAATGGCTTAGGTGTTTCATGAGTGGTCCATGGCAGAGGCAAGAAGTCTATTGTATGCCAGGGAGGCTGATAAACTGGCTGAAGAGTAAGAAACATGGAAGTAGTTCTCACTAGAAGTGATGGTCCCCCAAAATAATAGTGTGCCCTAAAAATGTTAGATATATAAGAAATGACAATACGTAACAATATATTCCTATTGATGATATAATGAAATATCTTGAGATTTGATCCCTACTTATAAGGATCTTTATCTGAAGTAATAAGGGATGATAAGATATTGTTCTTCCAAAATATCTTTCAGCTTTTTTGACATAAAGAATCAATTAATCAAATATGTTCAAACAAATGCATGATGTTCAATAGTGCCAGTGTGCTGGTGTTTAGGTTTCAGCTATTTATTCTTTGTTTTATTGCAGAGATTAAATGCCAAAGGAAAGCTGTATCCATGTTCAATTCTTTTCACTAATTAGTATTAACCAGGTTGTACCACAAGACAAAATCATGAACCTACTGTACTCGCTGCTTATTTCTCCTTCTGAACACCAGACACACAGGTGGCAACAGGATGGTCTTCCATCCTGACGAGCCTTCCTTTGCCCTGGGGGGCACGGCTCAGTGCATAACGAGACAGGTATCTAGAGAGAAAGAATCAAAGAAGCAATCAGGGACTGCTCACTCAAAGCTGGAGGATGAAATATTCTGGAACCTGAACCATGCATCAGCATGTACCCAACATCGCATGGTCAAATCCTATGTGCACTGAACAAGATTCAGGTTGTCCAGCTTTTCGTTCCCTTTTAATCTATTTGATCCGGAAGAACATTTTGTGCCTAATTGCAGGGTCCATATAGCATTGCTGCTCAGGATTTGTAGCAGGCTTTTGCTCTTGCTTCTGTTCCCTGCCCAACCATTGCCATCTGAACCAACTTTTATTACTCAAATCTTCACTGCCTTGTAGTACTGCAGTCCTTTTCATCTCCATCAATCCTTCTTAACTGTATTGTATTAGCACCTCCTGCCACATCCTTCTCTACTACATCTTCTCCCTCATTCTCAATCTCAGTTTACTCCAACACATTCATATTTTCACCCTCACAATCACCCTCGATCTTCTTCATTTCATCAGAATGACAGCCAACTCATATGCCACATTCTACCGTCACTCAAGAAGACAGAGGCCCTCATTCTGACCTTGGCGGGCGGCGGAGGCCGCCCGCCAAAGTCCCGCCGTCAGGTTACCGTTCCGCGGTCGAAAGACCGCGGCGGTAATTCTGACTTTCCCGCTGGGCTGGCGGGCGGTCGCCTTCAGACCGCCAGCCAGCCCAGCGGGAAAGAGGCTTCCACGATGAAGCCGGCTCGGAATCGAGCCGGCGGAGTGGAAGCTGTGCGACGGGTGCAGTTGCACCCGTCGCGTATTTCACTGTCTGCGCAGCAGACAGTGAAATACATGTAGGGGCCCTCTTACGGGGGCCCCTGCAATGCCCATGCCAGTGGCATGGGCACTGCAGGGGCCCCCAGGGGCCCCGCGACCCCCCCTACCGCCATCCGGATCTCGGCGGTCCGACCGCCGGGTTCTGGATGGCGGTAGGGGGGGTCGGAATCCCCGCGGCGGTGCAGCAAGCTGCGCCGCCGCGGAGGATTCAATGGGGCCGCGGTACACTGGCGGGACCCCGCCAGTGGTGCCGGTCCGACCGCGGCTTTACCGCCGCGGTCGGAATCCCCATTGGAGCACCGCCGGCCTGTCGGCGGTGCTCCCGCGGTCCGCCAGGGTCAGAATGACCGCCAGAGTCATAGAAATATTTATCTCCTGTAAGGGTTCAGTAATTTTGGGTTCTCCCTTCCTACCTTAATATATTTTTTACCTTTCACGGACTGAGCTATGTTAGGCATCACTGCCTTTACCCCATGCTCAATAGCACAGTAGATTTTATGAAGTTACTGATCCATTTATATTGTTTTTACCTCTTCTGGAAACAATTTCAAATGGAGTTGGACATCCTTCCTTAATTATTTTTAGCAAAAAGGGTTCTATCTTTCATGGTCTTAAACAGGGTACACTCTGGTATTTTGCACGGCATTATTCTATACATCCATACCAACTTACACATTTCAATCTCTCACTTCAAGTTTTTACCTACTGTTAACTGCATATTGCCTTTAATACATTGTGATGGTATTGTGCCATACAACACCATTCCTCTTGAAAAAATTCACAGAACATTGTGAGTTGCTTTCTGTTCCACTGTTACTCAAAACCTATTTGGGAGGACCTTCCCTTAAAACACTTTGTCAAAAAAATTGACAACGGTTTCAGCACTAATTTCCTAATCACCTCAACCTCTGGCCATTTTGAAAAATAATTTGCAATGACAATCTTACATTTACACACACAGAGGCATTCTCAATGTCACCTAGGTAATATCAGAATTGTCATATTTCATGCAATTCCCAACTATGTATTCATTTATACCTACTATGTGTGTAACCTTCAAGTTCTGTCTACCAAAACAGTCCTTTGATCCTGAGAGACCCTCACAATTAATAGCCAATACGTGTGACGTTATCTGTCAAATATAACTGGGGGGTCCCAAATTAATAAAGGCTCTTATTCTGCCCCACAGGTCTAAAGCTATTATTCGTTTTCACAAAAAGACATACTCACAACATATATCAACTGCCCTAGATGATTATCACACCTGGTCACAGAGTACCGCCTTATATGGAGCTGAAATCTGGAGTTCTACTGACACTCACAAGTTAACTGCAGCTGAGAATACATTTTCCAGGACACTGGTTCCTGTTACTACCCCCCTTACTCAATTATATCTTGACCTAGGCCTCAAACGCATATCAGATGTGGCACAACTGAACCCTGTATTGTTTTGGATATGCATTTGGACGACCCTTGAGCTTTCTGACTATAGGGACACCCTGCGTGACCTAATGAAACTAGATGATGCTCTAAAGGTTCCTTGGCTGAGATTCATCTTTAGCTGGTGTAAGAAACTAGGTCTACCTAAGCTGTGTGCCACCCTTGAACAAATCTGCAAGGGAGATAGACTGACTTTCAAATGATGATCTGGTCTTATGTGCCAGAATATCTAATAACTAGGGGTAACTTAGGGCACTACTATGACCAAGGTCTGGATTTGAAGCCCTTTCCAGTGTTTAAAACTTTCCAAGATACTATAACGCTATCTTTGGCAAAAATGTTATATGCAAGACTTAGATATGACTGCCTACCCTTAAGAACCTTCTGAAGAAACTGAAGCAAAGATAAGGCTTCAGTTTTCTGTCCTGTTTGTGGTATCGACCTTGAATCAGTGGACATGTCATGTTTATTTGTGTGGAGCATCTTGGCTTGCATTGAAGATGGCTACTTCTTGTCTGTTTGAACTTGGGGTGACCAGATGCTCAAGGATGTACTTTAAGATATGATACATCTGGCTCAACAGTATTCTGAGTTAGCCTTTGTTAACGTCTGGCTTAAACAAGAGACGTTTTTGAATCAACTCTTTACTTCGCCAGTGTGAAACAATGTAAGTTGTTTCCAAATATTGCACTTTACGTTGGCTTGCACTTTGCTTTTAACTTGTTTTTCAAAAGAAAAGAGGGGCCGTTATGCTCTACCAATTAATGCCATGGGTTTTAATTTTGCACACTTGCTTTTATATTCTGATGTTGCTGCTCAACATTTAGTTTATTTTGTTATGAAACTAATTATAAATATGTATCTAGTTGCCTATGTAGCTTGTTTTAACCAGAGGACTTAATTTTTAATATGTACATCGTGATTGGGAATGCTGCTTCCAGGTATACGGACTCGTCCCTAGACTTTATTTGCTTCTTTGCACTAAATCTTGGCACTGATGCAAACTGATTTTATAGTAAATTGTTGACTCAGAGTATTATACATTGTATTATCTTTGAAAGAAGATTCTATGTCAGGACCGGAGGCAAGGATTATGCTTTTCTTTCTCCACTTTAATGAATAGCAGCCAAGAAAGATTAATAACAAACTACTGATCCCATGAACACTAGGGATCAGGAAGTAAAAACAAGCATATACAATAGCATGGAGCAGAATAGTAACAGCCGATCTCGTGGCCGAGAAAAGTGTCATATTCTACATTTGCTTATATTTACAACTGTTTTTCTTCTGTATGTGCATTTATTACCTCGTTTCTATCTTGGAAATTAAATTCCCTGTTGCAGTCGCTCCTTCGCGACTGCTTCTATTTTGGTGCGACTCACTGTTGCGCGTTGGCTCTCCAGCGTTCTATCAGCTGATGCGCTCGAGCTCAGCCGCTCAGCATAGAACGCTCTCCTCACAGCTGAGCCAGTGGCACAATAACGGAGTTCTGTGTTGCCTGCAGTGACGCCCCTTTTTAGGTGTCTGTAATGACATTTCCTTATTTTCAGATGCCCTGCACCTCATGGTCAGTAGCCAATTTTCTATTTCTCTTACGCCCTTCTACATGGTCTGTATTTCCAACGTTTATCTTTGGAATTGGTACATTTTTTCTCAGGCAATTTTTCCCCAGTTAAATGATTTGCACCAGGGGTGTTAATGTCCCATAAACGAAATATTTTATAGCTATTGCTGCTTTTAATACAGACTGACACCCAGTCTTCCCATACTTAAACCTCCTCACTGTTATATATATATATATTTGAAGAATATTTTCCATTATGGAATTAAATGAGGAGGAGGATTTTTTTGATTCAGTAGATGCCTCTATTTACTATGCAGTATCTGAGGCCATTGCCTCTTTGGAGGAACTTTTGTCCTCAAAAATTTCACGGTAGTATGCCAAGATATCTACTCCTTCACCTCTTCCTTCAGCCCCTGTTCTACAAAACCTCCCTGAGGGACTTACCCCTGCGAAGTGCCATCGCGCTGCACATGAAGGTATGTTTGAGCGAATCGAACAAGCTTTCATGTCTGATGGTAATAACCCATCTATGGATGATCAGTATTCTGATAATTATTTTGATCCTGATGAAGAGCCTGGCCATTCCAGATCCTGGCTTCCTTCTTCCACCTGATTCCATCCCTGAGCCTTCTGACATGCTAGACCCCAATGGCATTCTTCACCCTCGATCTTCCGATTAGGCCCTGTCTGACAAAGTTTCCACGTATGTAGCGGGTCGCATTCGGAAACCGTTGGAAAAAGAATCTCACAATTGCTTCAGAGCAGAATGTCCTCGCCCTTCTTTGTCTGATAAGGTTGCTGAAACCCCTGAACTTGACCCCAGAATGTCTACCTTTTTGAAAATGCTCATCAAAGACCCTAAAAAATGCATCAACAGGTCCTGCTGGGCGTGCCAGGACAAGCTTTTGGATATCCTCGGTCCTTTGACAAAGATCCTAAATATGGCTGAGGACGCAGAAGTTCTCTCCGGTTGGGAACAGCGTGCTGTGATTTTCCTGGGCAACGCTAACTGTGCTCTTTCTACTGAGCGCCGCCGATCCCTTTTAATTATGGTGGACCCTAAGTTAGGAGAACTGGCAGATTCTGAGACAGGACCCGTAGCTCAGGGTGGTCTTTTTGGTGAGCCTTTTATCAAGGAACTTGGAAAATTTGTGAATACCTTCACATCCCTAGACAAGGCTCAGTCTTCAATTAAGAAAGATTTCCCTTCCCGTGTTTTTTATGGGGGCGGTTGAGGCAGGGGCCGCTTGTCCAGCCACCCGTACTCTCAGGACTCCTTCAGAGGACAAGGACCCCGGTCAGGACAACCTCAAGACCAAACCCGATTTTCAAATTTCTACCCGACCAGAAGCCGGCGTTTCAGAAACGAGAGAACAAAGGATCCTCCACTTCCGCTTATTCGGGTAAAAGTTATCCATTCTTCTCTTCTAAAAGTAGGGAGCCGTCTGGTGAATTTTATCCAGGCTTGGGAGTCAGAGGTTTTCACATAGAATTTCATGAAAACCCTACACAATTTGTTTCTCCCTGACCTATTCAATTTTCTTCTCAATATCTTGCTTTGGTGGACACAGAGGTTGTGTGGGAGGCTGGCCAGGTTTGTAGTGGGTACCTTGGGGACTTACACCTTATACCAGGTCCAGTTAATCCTTATTAGTGAAGTAGTAGTGTTCTAGCAGCTTAGGCTGATAGAGGTAGCTATAGCAGAGCAGCTTAGGCTGAACTAGAGACATGCAAAGCTCATGCAATACCACTTATAGTTACACAGTACCTATACACAAGCAAAAACAATGCTCAGTGTTACCAAAAATAAAGGTATTTATTTGGGTGGCACACTACCAAAAATATCTTAGAGACAATACTCCTTCTGGACGTAAGTATTATACACAATATATACACTACAAACCAAAATGACACAAGTAAATAGTCATAGAACAATGGAAACAGTAGGAAATTCTATAGAATGCAATTGGAGAAAATAAGTCTGGGGCAACAAAAATCATATACTAACAAAGTGGAACGTGAATCACAAATTACCCCCTAGACAGTGTAGTGTGTGCAGAATCGCTGGGAGAGAAAGAATACAGTAAAGGTAAGTAAACACTACACTTCGTTTTTGGGATTTTGCAGCAGCCAACCAAGTCTGCAAAGAACAACTGCTGGATTATTCGACCTGAAGGCCTGCAAAGGAAGGGGACCAAGTCGAGAAGTCGAAAGAAGTTCGAGGAAGGACAGGTGCCCCTGCCAACCCAGGAGAGGGGGGCAAAAGAAGAGTCCATGGTTATTTAAAGACTGCAGAATTGCCCCTAGGAAGATGCCAGCGGGTTCCTGCATAATGCAAAAGATGTCCAATGGCGTGAAGATCGTTGCAGATGAGATTTCATGTCAGAAGTGGCCAACAAGCCTTGGCTACGACAAAAGTGCATTTTTCATCAAAATGCGCTGGATGGACCAAGGAGGGACCTGGAGGCCTCAACTGTGTGAGGAGGAAGAGGGGGCTCTCAGCACTTTAGAGAGCCCTCAGGATGCCAGCCAGCACCCCCAGGAGTCACAGGATCCGGGTTCAAAGGAGGTGCAAAACGCAGTTGATGCAGCACAATAAAAGTAGTTCCCACGCCGCCGGAGAACAACTCAGTGAGTTGAGCGTCGCAGGATGGAGTGCTGGAGACCTGGGCCAGGCTGTGCATGAAGGAATTTTGCAAAGAGTGCACAGAGGCCTCAGGAGGCGAAGAAGGCACAGTACACAGGGGTACCGTCGTTCTTAGGGAAGGCAATGTCGTACCTCCTCCAAATTGCGTCAGCAGGACCTCAGGACAGTATGTCGATGATGTCCACCCCCTGTGTCCTTAGGAGCATGCTCATTGTTGTGAGAGGAGTCCCAGCGTACCGGTCATCATCTTGGAAGGTGCCTGCTTGGAGCAGGGGAGTGACTCTGTCACTCCACGGAGATTTATTCGGTTCTTCTAGTGCAGGATGAAGACAGGGAGTCCCCAGAGCGTGCACACTGTGGAAACTGTTGCAGTTGCTGACTTGGAGCTGCGGATGCTGAAGAAAAGTGTCTCTTGTAGACACTTTTTTGCAGTTAAAGCGTTTCTTGGAGCAGGCTGCAGTTGATCCGAGGTCAGAAGAGTCTGAAGTTGTTGCAGAGGATTCCTAAAGGAAACTTGCAAGCAGAATCTGAAGAGAACCCACAGGAGAGACCCTAAATAGCCCTGAGAGGGAGGTTGGCTACCTTATCAGGTATGGACCTATCAGGAGGGGTCTCTGAAGTCACCTGCTGCACTGGCCACTCAGAGCCCTCCAGAGTGCCCCTACACCTTGCAAAGCAAGATGGCTGAAGTCTGGAACACACTGGAGGAGCTCTGGGCACCACCCCTGGGGTGGTGATGGACAGGGGAATGGTCACTCCCCTTTCCTTTGTCCAGTTTCCCGCCAGAGCAGGGGAGGAGGGGTCCCTGAACCGGTGTAGACTGGTTTATGCAAGGAGGGCACCATCTGTGCCCTTCAAAGCATTTCCAGAGGCTGGGGGAGGCTACCCCTCTCCAGCCTGTAACACCTATTTCCAAAGGGAGAGGGTGTAACACCCTGCTCTCAGAGGAAATGCTTTGTTCTGCCTTCTTGGGACTGGGATGCCCATACCCCAGGAGGGCAGAACCCTGTCTGTGAAGTGGCAGCAGCGGTAGCTGCAGTGCAAGCCTCAGAGACCTGGGTTGGCAGTACTGAGGGTCTACGGTGGAGCCCCCAGGATGCAAGGAATTGTCTCCCTAATACCAGATTTGGAATGGGGGAACAATTTCATGATCTCAGACATGTTACATGGCCATATTCAGAGGTACCATTGTGAAGCTACATATAGGTATTGACCTATATGTAGTGCACGCGTGTAATGGTGTCCCCGCACTCACAAAGTCTGGGGAAATGGCCCTGAACTATGTAGGGGCACCTTTGTTAGTGCAAGGGTGCCCTCACACTTAGTAACTTTGCACCTAACCTTCAGCAAGTGAAGGTTAGACATATAGGTGGCTTATAAGTTACTTGAGTGCAATGAAAATGGCTGTGAAATAGTGTGTGCACTATTTCACGCAGGCTGCAGTGGCAGTCCTGGTAAGGGTTGGTCTGAGCTCCTTATGGGTGGCAAAAGAAATGCAGCCCATATGGATTTCCTGGAACCCCAATGCCCTTTGTACCTAGGTACCATATACTAGGGACTTATAATGGGGGTCCAGTATGCCAATTGAAATTGGTAAATGAAGTCACTGGCCTACAGTGACAAATTTAAAAGCAGAGAGAGCATACGCACGGAGGTTCTGGTTAGCAGAGCCTCAGTGACACAGTTAGTCACTACACAGGCATACACATTAGGCCATAAATTATCAGCACTGGGGTTCTGGCTAGCAGGATCCCAGTGAGACTGGCAAAACATACTGACACATAGGTTTTTATCTATGAGCACTAGGGTCATGGCTAGCAGTATCCCAGTGACACAATAAAACCACCCTGACATACACTCACAAACAGGCCAAAAGTGGGGGTAACCATGCTATAAAGATGATACTTTCTCATAGGTTGCAGCTCTGCTGAAAAAAGAAGCCATATGTCTAACACTTCCTCATCCTCGTGGCTTCATAAGCAACCTTTTCTTGGTCGACAAAGCAAATGGAGGCCAACGGCAAGTCATAAACCTTCGCGACTTCAAAGATTGGCTTGTGTATTGACACTTCAAAATGGAAGGAATTCACCTCCTTTGTGATGCCCTGCGGCCTCTAGACTGGTTAGCACCTTTAGATTTAAAAGATGCTTTCCTGACCATTCCAATTTCCTCTCCTCACAGACGTTTTCTCCAGTTCGTTTGGTGTCAACAGACTTACGAATTTACCACCCTTCCATTCGGTCTTTCCTCAGCTCCTTGGTGTTTCACCAAGGTTCTCAAACCAGTGGTGGAACACCTCAGAGCTCAGGGTATACGCCTAATCGTCTACTTAGACGACATTCTTCTTTTGGCCCAGTGCCTTCGGAAGTTGGCTCTTCATTTGCAAATCACCATCGATCTTTTACAACACCTAGGTTTCGTTATAAACTAATCCAAATCTCTTCTGGTTCCTTTCCAAAAAGCTGTTTTCCTAGGTTTCGTAATAGATTCAGTCTCAGCCACTTTGAGTCTTCCATCTCTGAAAATTAAAAAAAATTGTCACAAGCTTTGAGGATCCTTAACAAGACTGCAGATTTCTCTGCAACAAATTGCCCATTTGGTAGGTCTTCTCTCTTTCTCCATCCAGGTGATTTTTCCTGGTCCCCTCCATTATCAAGCTCTCCAATGTCTCCAAGCTGCGGTCCTACGCAGGGGTTATTCTTACGGTCACATGATTTCCCTTTCAGGAGAGGCTGGGGAGGAAATTAGTTGGTGGCTCTCCCATAAGGAGGCCTGGAACAGCAGAGCAATTTTCAGGTCAGCACCAGATCTTATCATAGAATCCGATGCCAGCAGATCAGGTTGGGGCGCACGTTGTGGAGATTTTTCTACAGGCAGATTCTGGTATATGGAGAAACAGAATTTACACACAAATTGTCGAACTCTTAACTGGCTTGTTTGCAGTCAAGTGCTGGACTAAAGACTCTATTCAGACTTGTATCCTCCTGAAGATGGACAATATTTCTACAGTCCGTTATATCAATCATATCTGTGGCACTCAATCCAAAACTTTGTCATACCTTGCAACCAGTTTTTGGCAATATTGCCTAGACCGTCACATCTCTGTGACAGCGGAGTTCCTCCCGGGCCACTTCAACCAGGTGGGAGATTTTCAATCCAGATATCAGCGAGACTCCAGTCTCTGGGAGCTCCATCTTCATGTCTTTTTCAATCTCAACGACCGCTAGGGTCCCTTTTTGCTTCCAGACTAGATCATCAACTTCCCAAGTTTTACAGCTGGATGCCAGACCCTTAAGCGGCCACCACAGACGCTTTTCTCCAGAACTGAACTCAAGAGAATGGTTACGCCTTTCCTCCTTCCACAATGATCATGTGCACTTCGGCTCAGATCTGTCGCCAGGACACCAACGTAGTCCTGATTACTCCCATGTGGAGATCTCAAGTTTTGTTTCCAGTTCTTCTGGAACTCTATTGTGATTTTCCATTCCAACTCCACCTATTTCCTTCCATTCTCCTCAATTGGGATCTTATGCCTCACCAATTGGTTCTTCAAGGGTCTCTGTCGTTGATGGTGTGGCAACTTTCAGGAGACGATGGTCGATCCCAGGCCTTTCGGGCCAGGCTCAGGACCTCTTATTCAAGGCCTGGGCCCCCAGCACTTCTCAACGATACAAATCGGCTTGGTCTCGTTGGTGTTAACAACGGAATCTCAATCCCGTGTACGCTGATGTAGTACATATAATCAATTTTTTTAGTCTGTCTAGCTTCAGAGGGCTTAGCCTACCGCTCTATAAATACTTTCAGATCTGCCATCTCGTCTGGGCACTCTCCCTTCAACAGGTCCCAATCGGGAGCACACCCTCTTGTGTGTTGTCTCCTTCGTGGTATCAGACTTTCCCTACCTCTTGAACAACGTTATTCGTCCCTTTGGGATGTCAATCGTGTTTTGAATCTATTTTTGTCTTTGGGTCATAACCGTTTCTTATCCAGGAAAGAACTCACAGCGAAGCTGGCAATGCTCCTCTGTTTAGTATCTTGTAGAAGGGTCACAGATGTCCATGCTTTGGATATTTCCACCAGAACGTTTTCTCCTTTGGGAGTTACTTTCACAGTAAGTAGAAGAACTAAATGTAATACAAGAGTAATTTCTTATCCTGCTTTCCCAGATTTCCCTAAACTTTGTGTTCAGTGTCTCAAACCATATGAAGATATGTTTTCAGATCTTCGCCCCCCTGGGGAATGTCAACTTCTTATACAACAAAAGGCTGTTTCATCCCCTACCATTGCACGTTGCGTTTGATGGGCCATGCAAGAGGCTGGAATTGATCTCTCTATGTTCGGAGCACATCCCACTCGAGGAGCCATGGCCTCCAAAGCGTTCACTTTGGGTGCTCGCTTGGAAGATATCATGAATGCTGCTGATTGGTCTTCAGGCTCTACTTTTAAAAGGTATTATTTTAAACAAGTTCTTGACATGGCTCAGCTCGTAGTGGATAAGCTTTGAACTAGCATAATCCTCGCTTCCGGTCCTGACATAGCTAGCCAATTTTTCATTCTTTCATAACGGAAAGCTTCGATTCTATTAAGGACATGGAGGCTAGGATTATCCCACCCAATTGTATACACATTCCCTTCCCTGTTGCTAGTAAGTAACATCATACTATTATTTTCATTTTGATATCAGTAACAGAATATCTTATACCTTTTTCATTGTTTATAATCTGATGGTTTTTCCTTTCAGGGCGTTTTTTTATTACTATTCATTGGCTAGTCTAACGTTCATTATACTACTATTTTTCTTAGGATCAGACACGGTTAAACAAGAGGTTTGAACGCACTTCTCTGCCTGTATCATACTAAGAAAGAGGATTTGCCGACATTGATGACGGGCTACATTGGGACTCATTAATGCTGATTGGCTGTTACTATTCTGCTCCATGCTGTTGGATATGCTTGTTTTTACTTCTTGATCCCTAGTGTTCATGGGATCAGTAGTTTGTTATTAATCTTTCTTGGCTGCTATTCATTAAAGTGGAGAAAGAAAAGCATGATCCTCCCCTCCGTGTCCTTAATAGAATTGAAACTTTCCGTTACTATAGGTAGGACATTTTTCATTCTCAGGACTTTTATAACTATGAAGCTTAAGGGGTCTATATGACAGATGTTCATTTTTGTAAATTTTGTTGATTTTTTATTTTTGTCTGGCTTTACTTGTGGAATATGTATTCTGTTTTTCTGTGATTGTTTTTTAGTTGTGTACTTTGGTGGTTAAGAACTGAATAAAGTTTGCATACTACTATTAAAAAAAAAAAACCTTCTCCTGAAACTTTTCGGAAGTAATAATCTCCCCCCTCAATTAACCCAATCTTTGTCTCCAACTACCGTCATTTTATTCCTTACCTCTTAGAATCCACACACCTCCTTAATCTCTAACTTTTCTGACTATCCTTTCTTCATATGTATCTTTACTACATTCAGCTGTTCATCTTCACCAAATCCTTGATTCTATTTCTCATGCCTTGGCATTTATGCACTTATCCCAAATCCCAGCTATATGACAGTCATTCCTTGGTACCACTTTTACTGAAAGTGGCATCCTACTTTAAAAACCTGTCACTTTACGTTAAACACCTTGAACATGTTGCTTTAATTCTGTAAACCCATGTGTTGCTTGGCAATACATTACAAAGCAGTGAGCAATCCAACAGGAGAGACTACCTTTATGTGAGGTTTGTGACAACTTCTCATCTCCCCTGGTACTCCCCAAATGAGGTGGCTGAAGTACCATAAACCTCACACCTACCAATGACTATTTCAATCACAGAGCATCTCTCCTCAGTCCAGGTTGACATACATGATGCAAAACCATCACAACCTCTTTCTCAACCTGGTCTTTGTGAGCACTGCTCCTAACGCTTCTGTACTTGTGCAATGGTCACAATATATGTTTTAGGATTCTAACTTTGGAGTGATGGAGCCTTTTAAATGCCATATTCTACAAAGCAGAAATCCTTTTGTGACCAATTATATGTCACCATGTTTTATAAAATGTGCATAATACTGTCTTCCCTTTACTATAAACCATTATACAAATGTCGCAGAAATGTATGCCAAGCCCAAAATGTCTGTCACATCATCTTTACTTTTTGTTGGAGTAGCTTACTTTATTGCTTTGATTATTCCTTTTTTGGGATGAATTCCGGTCTCACTACTTACCCTTCTTACACCAGATATGCTACGCTACTTACCACAAATTAAAAATATCCCATTGAAGTTACAAATGCTGCTATTTTCGTGTTATTGGGGTGCAAGTGCACTTGATGATTTGCTATAGATATGTCACATTTAGAAGACCAATGTATCCCTCTTGTTCTGGCCAGCAATTCATAAATCTTCAGTAGGGAATATTCTGACCAAAATACTCTCCTTTCGAATTCTGAGGTCCACACACAATTTTACCTTCCCATCAGCTCATCTCACTCCTGCCATGGAGAGTGCCAATCAGATGACTTTACTTCCATAATATCTCCAATCAGCAATGTGTTCAGTTCTTATGCACCTTTTATTTTTTGATCACCATCAGAATGTTCCTTGCCTCGTAGAAGCATGGATGGGCACACTCCTTTCAAAACAATTATGCGGAAAACTTTTCAACCTTACTGTCTTCCATAAAAATACCTAAGGAAACTCTTTAACAGTCTTTTGACCCATTGCTTCACACTTTCCTATGCATACATTTGTTCAGGACAAGTTGGATCTAGTGTGATACCCAGCAGCTCTTGACCCATCCATCCCAGAAGAGGCTCTCCTATTTCTGGTACATATAAGTACCTTCTACACGTCCATTCACAAATTAAAATACCAGTTGCTTCTACCGGAGCATCTCAGTAGGCACTTTTGGTGAAACTCTCTGGTCTAATCATATCTGATGATAATAATGTATCACCCAATCTACCTACATATTATTCCTGCTCTATTTCCTTCTTAAGCATAGAATATGGTGAATAGCGATATTTAGTCTGACTCACCCTATTTTCATCTTGCAAATAGCTTTTTTTCCTTCAGTAAAACACACAATCCCAAAACACCACTTCCTATACTCAAAACACAGTTGTCATCTTTGGAACCATCAGATGACAAAGAACTGGATTGCTGCTCTTCTGTTACATATTTAAAAAAGGTATTGAAAGACCAAGAGTTAAACGTTTTACTAAAGAATCCGTTTGATGTAAAGCTGGAAGTTAGACCTGTCCGTCTTAGGGCTGTCGTCCCTCAAACATTTTGCTTACTTATCTTCAAATGTTGCTGAAATTAATGTTCATTGGCCTTAGGACTCTGTGCACCTTAACATTGCTGAGTAGTGCTAGGGGGCTTGAGCTCACTCTGGTAAACATGTTTTTTTTGCATGTATCTAATTGGCATATTTAATTTACTTCTAAATCCATTGCAGAATGGTCTACCATTTACTCAGGGCCTGTAAATTAAATGCTACTTCATGGGCCTGCAGAGCTGATAGTGCTTCCCACACAGGTAGCCTTTCAAGCCTGCCTCAGGCCTGCCACTGAAAGGCGTGGGGCCTTATTAATGACAATGACAGCCGTCAGTGGTCTCTGTTGGGTGTCATCCTTATGGACAGAGTTTTCCTTTGGTTGGGGACAGAAGTCTGACCCAAACAGTAGAATGGGCCACAGCACTTTGTTGGCCATGGTGGTATTGTATGCCTCCTGGGATATATCTGTGAGCAAGTTAAGGCTAGGTAGTACACAGATGGGGTCCACAGATGAGGATAAGGGGTCCCCATAGGTCACTTCAGTGGCTCAGAAAATTGTAGACAGTGGGGTCCAACTGAATTCAGAAGGCGTAGCACTGACAAGTGCCCCTGCAGTAGAAAGCCATTGTCCACACTATCACCTAAGCAGGGAAGTCCATTAAGGTATTGATTAGTCTGACTGGGCTTTAGGCTGGAGGAGGGTTGTGTTGGAAATGGCCCTTTCTACAGGGTCAACCACAAACCTTTTGCCCTCCTATTCTTACTTTTTTGCTGGATTTGTGCTTCTTGGTCTTAGGACTCTGTGCAAATTACAGCTAAACAGTTCTAAAGTGCTTAGTCTCTCTCCCTAAAGCATGAAATTGTCATATACCATATTGGCATATTTAATTTACTTGGAAAGTGGTGTAACATATACCCAGGGTTTGTAAATTAAATGTTACCAGTGAGCCTGCAGCACTTATTAAGCCACCCACTTAAGTAGCAATTCAATACATCTCCCAAGGAAATCTAGTGACTCGTCCTGGCAGGCTTTCTAGGAATGCTCAAACTTCTTAGGGTCTTTACTGAACTTGTTATGAAAGTGGCCATTTTGCTTTCGATCGTTGGTGTCCTCTAACGCCCTTATCAAAAGGTTTCCAAACTTGGTTACCAATGTTCTGAGCCACTTTACCTGCTGGACTCACTACGCAGAGCGCAGGTGGAAAATATCATCCAGTCTAGCATGCATTAAGGTTTTATTGCCCCCTGCTTAGCTTGGCTAGGGGATGACTCCAACCTGGGACATTTTGGCCCTCAGGGTTCTAAGGTCTACTGGGCCCTGGTTTGTTTTCCGAATCATCTTGATCAGGGTCACCATATTCTTCCCCATCATCCTGTTCCTAACACAAAAAGGAAGCTGCTAATTCCCAACGGGGTTATCCCAGGTTGGAGGGGACTCAAAGGCTTTGGCCCTGCTTTTCAATAATGTTATTCAGAACTTCTCAAAACCATGAGAAGGAGGAAGGAACAAACTCTAAACTGGGCCCTTATTGTGGGTGGGGGAGTCTGACATGCCTGAGTGTAGGAAGGTAGCCTCTTTCTAGCTTGGCTACCCCCAATTTTGGCCTGTTTGTCAGTGTGTTGACCGTGTCTACTTGGGTCCTGCTAACCAGGACCCCAGTAGTTATGCTCTCTCCCCTAAATTATGGCTGTTGGATACTGATAACCCAGTATTTCATCCACAATTGGCATACTGGTGCCTCCTCATAAGTCCCTAGTGTATGGTACTTAGGTACGCAGGGCATTGAGGTTCCAGGGGATCCCTATGGGTTGTGGCAAATCTTTTGCCACCCATAGCGAGCCCATGCAAACCCTTCTGCAGGACTGCCTTTGACAGTGAAAGGGTGCATGCACCTTTTCACGCAGGCTGCACTTACACTGCACCAGGTCACTCATAAGTAACCCCTGGGCCCAGAGGCAGGATGCAGAGTACCTGTGTGTGAGGGCACCCCTGCACTAGCAGAGGTGCCCCCAATCCTCCAGGACCATTTTCCCGGACTTCATGAGTGCGGGACGCCATTTTATGCGTGTACTGGACATAGGTTACTACCTATGTCCAGCTACATAATGGTAACTCTGAATATAGGCATGTTTGGTATCAACCATATTGGAATCATTCCCCACGGCTTTTGCAAGCATGGGTTGTATGATTCCATGCACTTTGTGGGCTCCTTAGAGAACCCCCAGTATTGCCATTCCAGCCTTCTGAGGTTTTCCAGGCAGCCCCAGCTGCTGCCATCCCTCAGACTGTTTCTGCCTTCCTGAGCTCGAGCTTCTCAAGCAGCAGGTGGGCATAAACCTAAGGATTTCCTTTGGCAGAGGGGTGTTACACCCCCTCCCTTTGGAAATAGGTGTTACAGGCATGGGAGGGGTAGCCTTCCAGAGCCTCTGGAAATGCTTTGAAGGGCACAGATGCATAATCCAGTCTACACCGGTTCAGGGACCCTCAGTCCCTGCTCTGGTGCGAAACTGGACAAAGGCATGGGGAGTGACCACTCCCCTGTCCATCATCACCCCAGGGGTGGTGCACAGAGCTCCTCCAAAGTGTCCCTGGTATTAGCCATCTTGGATTCCAAGGTGTTGGGACCCTCTGGGAGCATCTGAGTGGCCGGTGCCAGAAGGTTACGTCAGAGACCCCTCCTTATCGGTCCATACTGGTTAGGTAGCCAATCCCCCTATCAGGGCTATTTAGGGTCTCTCCTCTGGGTGTTTCCTCAGATTCGGATTGAAAGACTCCAGCAGGACTCCTCTGCATCCTCTTCTTCAGCTTCTACCATTGGATCAACCGCAGAACTGCTCCAGGACCCCTGTAACTGCAACAAAGTATCCAAGAAGGCTACTGTGTCTCTGTAGCTTCAGCTCCTGCAAGCAACTGCAACAGTTTCCAGGTTGTGAAGGCCCCCTGTCTTCACCCTGCACTGGAAGAATTGAAGGAACTCCTGCTTTATCAGGCACCCTTCTGCAGTGATGACTGGTACTCTGAGTCCCCTCTCATCTCAACGAGTGAGATCCCTGGAACACAGGTGGTGGACTGAAGTGACCCTGATTGTCCAAAGGTTTAGCCGTCCAAAGTTGGTGGAGGTAAGAGCTTGCCTCCCCGTGCCAGACAGTGACTCTGTGCACCACGTGTTTTGCAGCTCCTTGGGCTTCTGTGCACTTCTTGCACAGTGTCGCCCAGGTCCCCAGCACTCTATCCTGCGATGCTCAGCTCCCTGAGTTGTTCTCCGGCGGCGTTGGATCCCTTTGTGTAGTGCTGCGGTGACCACCATTTGCAACTCCTTTGTCCCCATGTTCTGGGACTCCAGTGGGTGCTGCCTGGTCTTCTGAGGGCTCTTTGGGCCTGGGCAGCGCCTTTTCCCACCAAACACATTTCTTGTATGAGCCAAGGCTTGTTGGCAGAATCCGCTGACGAAAACCAGTCTGCATTCTCATGCTTGACGTGGGGCATCTCCTGCACCAACCAAGAACTTGCAGCTATCTTTTTTGGTGCATTTCTGACTTTCTTCCAACCGGAAAATCCACTTTTGCACCTTCATCCGGGTTAGCAGAGGCTCCTGTTCTTCCTGGACTCTTCATCGACTTCTGGACTTGGTCTCCTCTCTTCACAGGTCTTCAGGTCCAGGAATCCATCACTGGTTTCTTGCAGTCTTGCTTGGTTTTTGCATAATCCTTAACCACGACTTCTAGTGTGTTCTGAGGAAACTTGCTGTACTTTAATCATGTTTTCCTGGTCTCTGGGGTGGGGTATTTTACTTACCTTTGGTGTTTTCTTACACTCCCAGTGCCCCTCTATACACGACACTTGCCCAGGTGGGAAACTGGGAGCTCCCTCTGACTTCCCCTCCTGGGTAGACTCCACCTGGTCCTTCCGGGACCCGGGTAGTGCCATTTTCCGCTAACCCCGAGCTTTGCGTTTGCCAAGGCTTGTTGGCAAAATCCAGCGGCACAAACCAGACTGCAATCATCGATCCGTTGTAGGACATCATCTGCAGCAACCAGGAACCCACATCCATCTCTTGGGTGCAGTACTGACTGTTGTTCTTCACCAGTGGTTCCACTTTTGCACCTTAATCTGGGTTAGCAGGGTTCCTGTTCTCCCTGGACTCTTCTGTGCTTCTTGGACTTGGTCACCTTCTTACACAGGTCCCGGAATCCATTGTTGGTGTCTTGCAGTCTGTTCTGGTTCTTGCATAATCTTTCTCGTTTTCTTGTGTGTTCTAGCAAAGTTCCTGTGATTTACTCCTGCTTTCCTGGACTCTGGGGTGGGTTCTATTACTTACCTTTGGTGTCTTCTAATACTCCCAGCGCCCCTCTACACACTACACTTACCTAGGTGGGAAACCGACTTTCGCATTCCATTTTTTTTACTAAATGGTTTGTGTTTCCCCTAGGATTTTCACTAATTGCACTGTTTTCCAACTGTTTACTTACCTGTTTTTGGATACTAATGTATATATTGTGTATTTTACTTACCTCCTAAGGGAGTATAGTCTCTATGGTAATTTGGGCATTTGAGTCACCAAAATAAAGTACCTTTATTTTTGTAAAACTGAGTATTTTCTTTCATGTGTGTAAGGACGGTGTGACTAAAGTGGTATTGCATGAGCTTTGCATGTCTCCTAGTTAGGCCTTGGCTGCTTATCCACACTACCACTAGAGAGCTTGGCCTCTAGACAATGACTACATACACTATTAAGGGATAACTGGACCTGGTATAAGTTGTAAGTACCACAGGTACCCACTACAAACCAGGCCAGCCTCCGACATTGAGGTACAGGTAGTGTCCAGGAATTTACAACTTTCCCCAGTTGGGGGTTCACAGGTAGTGCCAAGAATTTAAAACTTCCTCCAGTTGGGGGTTCATGCTGCAATGCTCAGCCACCATCTACAATTTCCTGCTCAAGGGCTTTAGTGTCAAGGACATGGCCCTCTGAAGGGTGGCATTTATCGTACCAACAAACTTCTCCTCTAGAGGAAATGTTATCTGCTCTTCCCCTATTTTCCCCAAACTTCCCTCTCTTCAAGTTCCTGCCATGTTCACTCATGAAGTAATAACTATGATACTGGCAAAGATGAGTAGATTTTATTGACATTCTGTATTGAGCCACACAGCGGAGGTAGGAAAAGAAGGGTGTGATTAGGTCTGAAAGGCCTTCAGAGATACGTTAGTAGCACTTTGGTTGCACAGAACGTATGGTAAAAAAGAAGGCGCAACATGAGAGCGCGCAGCCCTAACTCAGGGAAACAAAATCACCATCTAAGCTGAAAAGGTTGCAAAGGGTTTGAGTTGTGCCACTTGTGTCTCCTGAATGGTGATCAACTAGACGAGGGTACAAATGTCTAAGTGATTAGCACTCCTAGCAGTAAGTACCGGGCACCTCCCCTTGTCAGCCCGCTTGCAGTGCCAATGCACTTGTGAGTCAACGCAATGCAGGTGGGAACCCACAAAGAGCCTCTGATCAGCAAAGGTGGTCTCCGGGTGCCCATGAAGCCAATGCGGACTGCTTGAAAGTTGCCGCCACAGAGGAAATGATGTGCAAAGGGAATCCTTCAACACAGACCCAGAGCACTCCACTGAGTGCCACTGAAGCATGTATAAATAGAATTTGTTCAACTGAAGTCATACACAGACAGTAGCACCTGATATACTGTATAAATAATGCTGTCAAAGCACTAAAAGTGCACTAAAATAACAAACATTTCCGAGGGAGAGCACTTATCTGGAAAGAGGAACTGCTCTTCCTTGGTGATGTGTGATATGGTGCCTGACTCACTGGAAGGATTGATCTTTGTGAACTTATGGGACTCATAGAATTTGAAGTCCTTAGTGTTTTATGACATATCATAGATCCTAATTAGAAAATCTTCATCAAACACGCAGGATGTGGGAAGGGATGAAAGTAACCTAATGAGGCAGGGACAGTCAAAGACCTACCTCAGTGAAGGGTGGAGCCCACGTGATGACGCTGTCATTGACAGTGAATTTATGTCCTTCCGGAGCCCTGGCATCAAAACTTCCTACTCTAATGTTTGCAGTGGACCCATTAGGAAAATTCAAAATGTTCACTAGATCGAACCAGCCTGGAACACTTCCTGTATCATCAAATGATATTTCATCCCCACCGGACGTCTTGAAGTGAATGTTCTTCAGGTAACGATTCAACTGGAATAGTGGAAGGACAGGTCTGTTAGTGATGGGCTGTAAAACAATAAGAGTCTCCTAATTTAAGCTCACACAAAAATGTTATAGCATGTAAAACTGATTAAAACCATGGTTGTTTTCAGTGGTGCAATGAAAGTGGAGGGACCCCCCTGCAAACAATATGGAGGGGCTCCTCTCTCCAAACTCACTCCAGCCAGGTGCTGTGGTGAGGAAGGCCCCTGGAGCCTCCCCACAACAAGGGGGGTGCAGGTGCCTTTGTTACACCACTGCTTGTTTAACTGGAGGTCGTAGCTGAGCCCAGCCCCCAGTTATTTACCAGACTGTTTCTTCGATCAGAGATACGTTAGTAGCACTTTGGTTGCACAGAACGTATGGTAAAAAAGAAGGCGCAACATGAGAGCGCGCAGCCCTAACTCAGGGAAACAAAATCACCATCTAAACTGAAAAGGTTGCAAAGGGTTTGAGTTGTGCCACTTGTGTCTCCTGAATGGTGATCAACTAGACGAGGGTACAAATGTCTAAGTGATTAGCACTCCTAGCAGTAAGTACCGGGCACCTCCCCTTGTCAGCCCGCTTGCAGTGCCAATGCACTTGTGAGTCAACGCAATGCAGGTGGGAACCCACAAAGAGCCTCTGATCAGCAAAGGTGGTCTCCGGGTGCCCATGAAGCCAATGCGGACTGCTTGGCCGTTTTGTACTCCTCGCTTCAAAGCTCCCACCTCACTACCTCTGCTGTCACCCCAACTGACCCTCTCTCTCTCATCCATCTGTTCTCTCTCTTTCCATCAGTCTGCCGATTTCTCTCCACTCCACTTTTTCTGTCTCTTCTTGCTACTCCTCTGAAGCCCAGCTCACTACTTACATGCTCCTCCCCTCCCATGACCTACGTAATGGCAGCTACTGCGCAACCTCACTGAGCAGGTGCCTAGGCCTAGACTCCCTCCCACTTACCTGTGACTGATCCTCTGGCAAGTCCTAGGCCTGACCCAGCTCCTGCCCTTCTTCCCGCGCTCTCTCCCCAGCTGATCTCTTTTCTCTCTTTCCATCTCTTTGCACTTTCTCACCACTCCTGTAACTTTTCCTTTTTGTGCCTTTTTTCTTTTCTCTTCTGGGCACTCTTTTGTGCCTTTGTCTTTTGCACTTTGTTACTTTTTACTTTCGTGCATTCTCTTTGCACACTTTTTACGCTCTCACTTCGCGCATTTTCCCCTTTGTGATTTTTATGTTCTGTCTTTTCACTGTTCTCTTTGTGTGTCTTCTCTTTTGTGATTTTTCTCCTTGTACATTTTCTCTTTTGTGTGTCTTCTCATTGTTCATTCTCTCGTTTGTACACCTCTCCATTGTGCTCCCCATAGTCTCTCCCTCCTGTGAATTTTACTGCCTTCCATTCTCTTTACCTGCTCTTCCTATGTCACCTTCAGGTCTCTTTTTCCCGCTCCCCTTAAGTCCTGCCAAATGTAGGGTACCGGTTAAACTTTATGGGTTTGTATGAACCTCCATAACAATGGTTCAAACAAATCTATTAAAAGGTTGTGTGTGCGTTGATCACTGCTTACGTGCATTTATACAAAACTTTGAAAACTTTTTGCTTTTCTAAACAGAAACTTCCAAAGCAGGCATTTGGTTTTGGAAAAGTAAAAACCAATGGCCCAACTCCATGAGTGTTTTCCAACATGTATGTATGTGACAGTTAAAAAAAAAAAAACATTTGGCCATCCACTCTAAATAGAGTATGGCCTACCAAATGAAAGCTATCCAAAAATCTGCTCTGTCAGTTCATTAGAGGAACATTTACACAGATTAAGTAAATTTCATTCTGTCAACAAAGCTGGAGTCCGCCCGACATGAAATTGGGCAGTTGGACAAAGAATTTGGTGGACACGGTACTCTGTGACCGTTGCAATGGAGTATCCTCTCTGTCAAACTCAAAACCAGTACCCTCGTCGGCAAAAGATGTAAAAGCACATTAGACAATGCCTACATTCTTTTCAGCCACCTGCTGGCATCAGAGCCACCACAGTATCTAATGTATTTACATTTGCCAGTTCTCAGTTCTGCTGCACATGTTTTACACAAGTACATACAACAGTTACTGGGCTTTCTCAGGGATGAGAGTGGTAGAACTTCTTCAAGGAGACCTAGAATGAGAACAATGGTAATACAGGTTAGATAAAGTGATTGTTAACTGGTGAAAACAGATTACTCATTAAACTTCAACATTTCTAAAACAGCATATACCAATATAGTATTTCTGCATTATCAACATTCTATTGAAGGAACGTGCTTAGTCCCACACTTCCTATAGAAACGTGTTGACCTAAATTCCCTAAATCCCCAACAAGTCCTCATGGGGTTTCTCAAGTTTGGTTGCTCTTGCTTGTCACATTAAATGTAGAAGGTCAGACTTTCTCATTAGCTTAAGTCCCTTCTCTGAGGAATATTGTAAAAGGAACAGGCCTTACAGGAATTGCAAGTGGACATGCTAGAAGGAAAATACTCGCAGATCAGAGACAATAGTTTCAGTGTAGTCATCACAGCACAGTAGGGCTGGCTAAACAAGCCTTTGTACAACAGGCAAAGCACTGCCATTGTGTTTGAGTCCCCCACATACTCAGCAGGTGAAGAAAAGTTTGGACTGCACTAGTAAATCCTAACTGAAGTACAAGCATATAAAATCAAAGAAAGAACCACATTTCAGAGAAATCCAATAAATGTGATAGCTTCCATTCCTACCTTGAAAGTTGCCACAAAGGCAAGCACATTAAATTCTCAAATTAGGAATATTTGATGGGTTCAATGAGCCTCTAGTCAAGCAATAGCAGATGTACAATTTAGAAAAATTCTAAAACTCTGGTCTGAACGGTTTTTGCAGTAGCAACACTCATATGCGGAGCTTTAGTAACAAACAGTGCTGTACATCAAAGACTCAGTACTGCCAGCAATAGGCACAAATCAGAAAGAACTGAGGGAGAAAATGTTCAAAGCTGCACAACTATAGGAAAGTCTATCTCTGACACATGGTGGAGTTCATACCAAAGGCAACCCCAGGACAGACATAGCTGTGAAGATGGCAGCAGCCATATGTAAAGTGTTATGTATCACTAGGTCCCAAAGAATCATGGATCCAGAAAAAATGCTAGCTATACCGGCAGTCTTACTATTTGATAGATTTGTTGATATATCACTCCGGTGTTTACCCTGAGGTGATTGCTGCTTTATTTTTTTAAAACCGAGAGTGATTTCCCATACCCCCTTTCCTCTTCACAAACTTTTGGCAGGTTTTTCCCCACCTACTTATGCAAGTAGGCACTGTAGTGAGGGCAGCAAAATGCTGTTGACAGGAACAATGATGCCCAAAGTCTGCATACCCTTTAGATAGATCATCAAATGTCCTCCAAGAGAAGCAAACACAGATTTCCCAAATCACAAGGTGTAGAGAATGCTATATTGTTTTAATGGGAAGCAGGAGTTAGCGTAGCCTTCTGGCTTGCATGCATGTGCCCCTGTCACCCAGTGTCTTTTACCCTACTTAGCTTTCTCTGTTTTAGCGCAATTGTTTAATTTCTATCTTTCCTAGATGGCTGCATTGTTTTCAGTTAGGACAATGTTTTAGTTTCCTGCTATCAGTGCCACTCTGCCATAAGGTATTGACATGAAAGTACTTTCCTACTTTGTGCTTTCGAGGAATTGTTTATGTAATTGCTGCCCCAAGCATGCCTGGTTATCTATTGTTTGGGAGTAGTCCCACGTCAGAGGGATTCCTACCAGATGCCATCGACGCTATCCCTGCTACACGTCGCCTTGATGCTGACCCAGACTCCGTGTCCCCACGGAGTCTGATCTGGAGACCTCATTCCAAGGTAACGAAGGTTGGAGGGCTCTTCTCATGGGATGGTACTGGCAGATTAGGTTTAACACCAGCTCTCTTCTAGGTTAGAGATTAGGTTCACCCTGCTAGGGTATTAGGGCATATTTCACATCTATGCTACCTTCATGTTATTGTTGGGGTCTTTGTATTTATGACTCTTGTTTTTACCATTCTGTTCCCTGCATTATCCATTATCCTAGTCATTGCAGTCCATGCAGTTTATTGTACATTGCAGTCTTGGTAATAAAACCTCTTAAAAACTTCACTGCATATCTCTCATTGCCTGTGTTTGACTGAGACATGTTGTTTATGTGAGAAAGCGGTAATCTCCTTTTAACCATGACACTCCCTGAGATGTCGCACTCTTGAGTCCATGCGTAGAGGCTGCCACAAATCACCTTTAACTGTTTAGGTTTTTGGTGAGGTGCTGCTTGTGAGCCGGGAGGGGTGGGATGACAGTTGCGATTTGTTGTAGCATTGGCATAGTCGCCTACAAGCATAAGTACTGTCATCCTTAAACCAGCAGTCTTGCTGAGCAAGAGTCAAACTACGACAAAAGCCTACAACAACACCCCTGACAGAAGCTGTAATCCACTTTGTGTTAGTATATCAGGACCATATAGGTCTACTACCTCTGGGGAACCAGTCTAAATATGTAGAGGTAGCTGTGGATTCATCTGGAAGATTTTTATGGGTTTCATAACAAAGAAGGGTTGACACTATGAATGTTGCAAAAAAAACATATGGCCCATAGCTGCAACAGGAGCTGTTTATACGGTCCCTACATACAGAGGACAATCCTTTCCTTCAGAATAAATGACTGATTTATTGGCTGCAGTGTGCATTTGCTTTCATTTCTCTTCTTCATTCTATCCTCAAACAACCAAAGTGCCACAACAGATCAACATGACACAAATGCAAGCTTTGTCATCATGTGAATTGAGCTTTGAAACATTGTGATAACAATGTGTTTGCAATCAACTTGCATTGAATAATTAGCTAAGAAAAGTGCTCCAGAATAAAGCATATATCAAAATATGTTCAGATATCTGTGTCACACTTGGATCTACCAAGAATCAGCAAAAAGGGAGTCATGATCTTTTGCGGGACCTGCTGAAGACCACGGTTAAGTTGAATACATCGGATTGATGATTATGTTCAGGGGATGAGCCACGAGAAACTGCCATTTGGACCATGCTATAAAACCCAGTTTATGCATGCAATAATCAAAATACCAGACACTGCCACAATAGCTGGGGGCAAAAAGAACCATGAAGTACCTATTAATTCTGTAAAAACTCACCATGTCAAAAACTCCCAGCTCAGGTTCATGCAGCAGATCTTTCATCGAGTCGTCAATCGCTGTGCCATGAAAGCAACCAGATATAAAGGACCTTCCTCTACAAGTGATTTAGAGCCTGATATAGTTCTCGAGGATAGAATACTCCGTCACAAACATGACGGAGATCCAGTCTGCCGTATTATGATTTCCATAGTAAATAATGGGATCATAATACTAGGGTCAGGATACCTGTCATGTTTGTGATGCAGTATTCCCCTCTGCCAAGGTCTAAATCAGGCCCTTAGTGACTAAAAGATACATCACCTGTCCAGCTCTTAAAGCACATCACCAAAAGGTACTTTCATCCATCTTGGCCTATGCATAGATCACTCTGTTTGGATATATCTTCCTTCTGTGGATCATCATTGTGCACATTGCTACCAAGATCATCGATGAACATTAACTGGTTCCAGCTATGGTTTACGTGAAAGTGAAACCTCATTTTTCTTTACACTGAGTGAACCGAAAAAACTTTTCTGGTGATAGATGTTACAACAGAAGCATTCAAGTCCCACATATTTCTATTACAACCTTGATGACATTCTCAAACAATTGCTACCATGCCCTTCTCTGCCTTACCTTCTTTCATTTGCATTCTTATGGGCTAGTCACCTTCTTCATCTTCAGCTTAAATTACTGGCCCTTTTATTGTCATCTCTCTGGCTTGTGATTTCCATTTGGCCCAGGCTACAATTCTGCAAACTCCCAGGAGGAGGGTCTCTGACTGCTGTCCTTATTCCTCTAATATCCAGGACTTATTGCGAGAGGTTCCCTAATAAAAGTATAGGGTTGGCCTCTTTACCCACATTTTGTTTGAAACATTGCTGTTATTGACTTGGACAAAAATTCATACAGAAACATCTGTGGTGGGCATAGAATGAGGTGGACATCTTTGCCCACCCCTAGACACAGAAAGCAATTTCTAACACATCTGCCTGTGACAGACTAAGCATATTGGCAGGCCACCTAGAATTAAGTTGAATGAGACAATATTTCAGCACAACTCGAAAAAAGTAAAATATAAACATTGTGAAATCTGCACAGCGGGTGAAGGGAGACTTTGAGACCATGTGATCTGATGTCACCATCTGATTCTGTGCCTCAGATCATTCCATATCAGGAGCCCATGAAGCGTGTGAAGAGCTTCTGGAAGGGACTGGGGGCATCAAGCTCTTATGGATCTCTACAGATGTAGCTGTAGATGTGCATGTACTGAGTCATGTCACTGTGCCTTTACAGATTACTAAAGCAGAAGATGGATAAGTAAAGAGCTCTGGCATTGAGCCCTTATAGATCTCTAAGGCTGCAGATTAAATGAATGCTTGTAAAGTGCAAAACTGCTACTCTATTGGAGTGTCCTGGCATTAGACCAACAGCAAGAAATTAATTTAAGAACCTAAAATCTGGTTGAAAAGCCAAGTCTTCAAATTTTCCCAAAAATGTAATACAAGTGGCAAGATGGAGTTTGACAGGAAGTAAAATGCAATCTATGTACGGAGTATTTAGATAAACCATAATACAGGGAATTGGCATGACCAATTCTCAACGTGATCAAAGCATGTACTATGATTTTATAGCTAGAGGAAGCCAGCAGATACAGAAATTTACATAGTGACTTTCATTCGTGAAAACAAGTATTACTGCCAACATTTGGGACTGAAAAATAAAAGGATCATAAACTAACTGTATCCCCAAATTCCTAACATTTTCTGAAGGAAGTGGGATAGAATCCAGGTCTGGTGACCACCAGCCAAAGGACCAGATGTTATTAGAGGAACCAAAGAGTATAGCTTCCATTTAACGTGAAAGGAGTTGTAAGCAACCTTGTATGCATCAATTTGACAGATGAAGAGAGAGATTTCTTTTAATCCTCCTGTTTACCTGAGATCTGGTCAGTGATTGACACCATGAATTGAGGGTCATAACCATAAGAAACAATCAAAATGCCACAAGATTAAACTAATTTTGATAAAGAGGCAAGATAAATGTTGGAAGGGATGACACTTAAAGATGATCTCTGATGCAACTTGTTTCAACAGACTTAACACATTTCTATGGATCCAGAATAACCAATGCGCAGACATAAAAGAGAAGATCCATTTTATGACAATGTCAGGGAAGGCGCTGGACTGCTGTTGTCACCCACCGGGGGTGAGTCCCGGCAACGTTTTCCTTTTGGGGGCGGAGCTGAGCCCCTTTAAAGATTTGATCGCGCTCCCGCCTCGGGAGACTAGCTGGACTGCTGCTGTCGCCGGGGGTGAGTCCCAGCAACGTTTTCCTTTTGGGGCGGAGCTGAGCCCCTTTAAAGATTTGATTGTGCTCACGCCTTGCTGGGCGCGCTGGACTGCTGCTATCGCCGGGGGTGAGTGTAGGAGGCTGGATTGGCTTGTAGTGAGTACCAAGGGGTACTTACACCTTGCACCAGGCCCAGGTACCCCTTATTAGTGTAGAGGGGTGTCTAGCAGCTTAGGCTGATAGAAAAGGTAGCTTAGCAGAGCAGCTTAGGCTGAACTAGGAGACGAGTGAAGCTCCTACAGTACCACTAGTGTCATATGCACAATATCATAAGAAAACACAATACACAGATATACTAAAAATAAAGGTACTTTGGCCCGTATTTATACTTTTTTTAGCGCCGCATTTGCGCCACTTTTTGATGCAAAACGGCGCAAACCTACAAAATACAATGGCATTTTGCAAGTTTGCGCCGTTTTTGCGTCAGAAAACGACGCAAATGCGGCGCAAAAAAAGTATAAATACGGGCCTTTATTTTTATGACAATATGCCAAAGTATCTCCGTGAGTACCCTCAGTCTGAGGATAGCAAATATACACAAGATATATGTACACAATACCAAAATATGCAGTAATAGTACTAGAAAACAGTGCAAACAATGTATAGTGACAATAGAATGCAATGGGGGCACATAGGGATAGGGGCAACACAAACCATATACTCTAGAAGTGGAATGCGAACCACGAATGGACCCCAAACCTATGTGACCTTGTAGAGGGTCGCTGGGACTGTAAGAAAACAGTGAGGGTTAGAAAAATAGCCCACCCCAAGACCCTGAAAAGTGGGTGCAAAGTGCACCTAAGTTCCCCAAAGAGCACAGAAGTCGTGATAGGGGAATTCTGCAGGAAAGACCAACACCAGCAATGCAACAACGATGGATTTCCAGACGAGAGTACCTGTGAAACAAGGGGACCAAGTCCAAAAGTCACAATCAAGTCGGGAGTTGGCAGATGCCCAGGAAATGCCAGCTGTGGGTGCAAAGAAGCTGCCAGCGGATGGTAGAAGCTGTGGATTCTGCAAGAAACTTCCCCTTTGGAGGATGGATGTCCCACGTCGTGAAAAGTCGTGCAGTGGTGTTTCCGTGCAGAAAGACCGCAAACAAGCCTTGCTAGCTGCAAGGGTCGCGGTTGGGGTTTTTGGATGCTGCTGAGGGACCAGGATGTCGCCAATTGCGTGAGGAGACAGAGGGGGCGTCCAGCAAGACAAAGAGTCCACTCAGAAGCAAGCAGCACCCGCAGAAGTGCCGGAACAGGCACTACGAAGAGGAGTGAACCGGAGCTCACCCGAAGTTGCACAAGAGGGTCCCACAAAGCCAGAGGACAACTCAGGAGGTTGTGCAATGCAGGTTAGGGTGCCGGGGACCCAGGCTTGGCTGTGCACAAAGAAAATCTTGGAAGAGTGCACAGGAGCCGGAGTAACTGCAAAAAACGTGGTTCCCAGCAATGCAGTCTAGCGTGGGGAGGCAAGGACTTACCTCCACCAAACTTGGACTGAAGAGTCACTAGACTGTGGGAGTCACTTGGACAGAGTTGCTGAGTTCAAGGGATCTCGCTCGTCGTGCTGAGAGGAGACCCAGAGGACCGGTGATGCAGTTCTTTGGTGCCTACGGTTGCAGGGGGAAGATTCCGTCGACCCCCGGGAGATTTCTTCGGAGCTTCTAGTGCAGAGAGGAGGCAGACTACCCCCACAGCATGCACCACCAGGAAAACAGTTGAGAAGGCGGCAGGATCAGCGTTACAAGGTCGCAGTAGTCGTCTTAGCTACTTTGTTGCAGTTTTGCAGGCTTCCAGCGCGGTCAGCAGTCGATTCCTTGGCAAAAGGTGAAGAGAGAGATGCAGAGGAACTCTGATGAGCTCTTGCATTTGTTATCTAAGGAATTCCCCAAAGCAGAGACCCTAAATAGCCAGAAAAGGAGGTTTGGCTACCTAGGAGAGAGGATAGGCTAGCAACACCTGAAGGAGCCTATCAGAAGGAGTCTCTGACGTCACCTGCTGGCACTGGCCACTCAGAGCAGTCCAGTGTGCCAGCAGCACCTCTGTTTCCAAGATGGCAGATGTCTGGAGCACACTGGAAGTGCTCTGGGCACCTCCCAGGGGAGGTGCAGGTCAGGGGAGTGGTCACTCCCCTTTCCTTTGTCCAGTTTCGCGCCAGAGCAGGGCTGAGGGATCCCTGAACCGGTGCAAACTGGCTTATGCAGAGATGGGCACTATCTGTGCCCATCAAAGCATTTCCAGAGGCTGGGGGAGGCTACTCCTCCCCAGCCCTGACACCTTTTTCCAAAGGGAGAGGGTGTAACACCCTCTCTCTGAGGAAGTCCTTTGTTCTGCCTTCCTGGGCCAGGCCTGGCTGGACCCCAGGAGGGCAAAAACCTGTCTGAGGGGTTGGCAGCAGCTGCAGTGAAACCCCGGGAAAGGTAGTTTGGCAGTACCCGGGTCTGAGCTAGAGACTCAGGGGATCATGGAATTGTCTCCCCAATGCCATTCTGGCATTGGGGTGATAATTCCATGATCTTAGACATGTTACATGGCCATGTTCGGAGTTACCATTGTGACGCTATACATATGTCGTGACATATGTATAGTGCACGCGTGTAATGGTGTCCCCGCACTCACAAAGTCCGGGGAATTTGCCCTGAACAATGTGGGAGCACCTTGGCTAGTGCCAGGGTGCCCACACACTAAGTAACTTAGCACCCAACCTTTACCAGGTAAAGGTTAGACATATAGGTGACTTATAAGTTACTTAAGTGCAGTGGTAAATGGCTGTGAAATAACGTGGACGTTATTTCACTCAGGCTGCAAGGGCAGGCCTGTGTAAGAATTGTCAGAGCTCCCTATGGGTGGCAAAAGAAATGCTGCAGCCCATAGGGATCTCCTGGAACCCCAAGACCCTGGGTACCTCAGTACCATATACTAGGGAATTATAAGGGTGTTCCAGTATGCCAATGTAAATTGGTGAAATTGGTCACTAGCCTGTTAGTGACAATTTGTAAAGAGAGAGCATAACCACTGAGGTTCTGGTTAGCAGAGCCTCAGTGAGACAGTTAGGCATCACACAGGGAACACATACATATAGGTCACATACTTATGAGCACTGGGGTCCTGGCTAGCAGGGTCCCAGTGACACATAACAAACATACTGAAAGCATAGGGTCTTCACTATGAGCACTAGGCCCTGGCTAGCAGGATCCCAGTGAGACAGTGAAAACACCCTGACATACACTCACAAACAGGCCAAAAGTGGGGGTAACAAGGCTAGAAAGAGGCTACTTTCTCACAGTGAGTCCCGGCAATGTTTTCCTTTTGGGGGCGGAGCTGAGCCCCTTTAAAAATTTGATCGTGCTCCCGCCTCGCGGGACGCGCTGGACTACTGCTATCGCCGGGGGTGAGTCCCGGCAACATTTTCCTTTTGGGGGCGGAGCTGAGCCCCTTTAAAGATTTAATCGCGCTTCCACCTCGCGGGACGCGCTGGACTGCTGCTGTTGCTGGGGGTGAGTCCCGGCAACGTGTTCCTTTTGGGGGCGGAGCTGAGCCCTTTTGGAGATTTGATCGCGCTCCTGCCTCGCAGTACGTGCTGGACTGCTGCTGTCACCGGGTTTGAGTCCCAGCAACCTTTTTCTTTTGGAGGCGGAGCTGAGCCCCTTTAAAGATTTGATCGCGCTCCTGCCTTGCGGCTTCATGCCTGGGCGAAGCCCCGGCCAAGGGCAGACCCGTCCTTCACCCGTCATCGACAGGAAGAGGCTGGGCCCCCCCCCCTTTAATCCTTTTTCTGGGGCCCGGTGAATGGGATAGAATTGTGAAATAGTGCTGATTGAACGAGGAGAAGGAGGAGTTTCTGTTATCTTAGGTATTTGAGACGTTTTGTTAGACACTGTTAACTCATATGTGAACCAGGAGATGAGGAGGGTTATAGGATCACAACTTTTGGGATTTTTTGTAGCAGGAAGCAGTGACTAGCCCTTCCCCTCATGACAGGAGTTGCATAAAATTCAGCCTTACCCTAGGTTAGCATTGGGTATTGGACTCTATAAGGAAGGGAAAAAACATAAGGTATTCAGTTTTTCTTTCTTTTTAATTAAGGATTAGCGTGCCCTGATGGGGAAACGTAAAGGAGACTGTGGAAGGAGGGGCCCCATCCAGGAGTCCCCCCCCCCGGCTGATAACTAGCCATCTTACCTCCGTGATGGGTGTCATTGAGTCGGAGATAGGGAGGGTGGAAGCTATTTTAGAGTCATCCCTCGAGAAAATAGGGAAAGGTGAGGTGGAACAAAGGACTCCCTATGTAAAATCTACATTATCCATTACTACACAAGGATTCCCTGTCCTTGTCTTGGTTAAGGATCCTCGAGTTGACCTAATTACTTCCATGACCTCCGAGAGTCCACCTCCAAAAAAAAGCAGACAAGTGATCTCTCTTCATGTTCTAGTCCCCTCCTCAGATCCAGCCTTGTCCCCTGTAAAACCTTATGCGCCTGAAAAGGACCTATTAGGAATGGAGAAGAGAAAGGGGAAACTACAATCCAACCCATTAAAAAGAACTATGGGAAAACAGACAAGAGACAGTAAGACCTTGGAGCTCTCTAATGACTATCTTAGCCAGATTGAGAATCAACTCAGGGATATAAAAAAGTTATGTTCTTTGGCTCTGGAGAAAGTGGCTGTTCTTGAGGAGAAGGG
This sequence comes from Pleurodeles waltl, assembly GCF_031143425.1. Taxonomy (NCBI): domain Eukaryota; kingdom Metazoa; phylum Chordata; class Amphibia; order Caudata; family Salamandridae; genus Pleurodeles; species Pleurodeles waltl. The sequence continues at coordinate 19,560,675 of NC_090444.1, read as the reverse complement.
TGACTTTATATCAATGACAACAGACCCACCACCACTGAGGGTAGACTCTCAGATCAACCATACTGACTCTGTGCGCCCACCAGCCCCGGTTACTTTGTCATACCAAAAACATAGGCCGAATCCCGTCCAGAATCTAGCTTCTAAGCCCTTGAATCTAGTGGCAATACAAAATTCTACAAATGTACAGTCCCAGTGGGGAACAGATAAGTGGGAGGATTCTGAGGGCCAGGTGTCTATAAGAACTCAAACAACTTACCCAAGGATCCCGCTGGAATGTGTTCCCTATATTTTAATTCTGGAAAATGTTCCTATATTAGGAAACTCGCATCACGAGTCTCATGCATCATTGTTAAATAAAGTGAAAGTATTTGGGGAGGAGGGTAGATTTCTGCAAGGACATTTTAACTGTAAGAAGGGTCCCCTGGGTTGGCTTATCCCCCAATCCTTCACAAGGGGATTGCATAATTATAAACTTTAGGAGCCCCTGGTTTGTCAATGCCTTGCATCACCATTTTTCAACTATAATGCTACCTGCAGGGTCTATAAGAGTACAACGACTATCCAAGTTTATTCTCTCTTCACCCAAGCCCTGTTCATCTGATTTAAATCACTCTGGAAAACAGAATCTTAGCCATCTTGGTGTCTCTAAACCGCTCAATACCGCCCTGATGCTATCTAACAGATTTGAGCCCCTGGCAACTGGGTCACCCTTACAGGGGACTCCGGAGATAAATACATTACACCAGTCCTTTCTGCAATCTAAGGGAGCCTCTGATATATATGATATACATGATATGACAGTTTCTGGGATTATTTCTTGGAATGTGGCAGGATTAAAATCAAAAATGGGAAATCTTGATTGGCTAAAAATAGTGACAGAAACCCTTTTTATTTGTTGCCAAGAGACCTGCCTTATAGAGCCTCCATATATTAATGGGTATACCACATTTAGTGTCCCTTCAATTAAGACCTCCGTGTGTAGGACTAAGGGAGGTCTGGTCATTTTTTGTATCAGTAATGGCAAAGGGGGTGGATGTGCGCGTTGTGGGTACATCCCCTTTTTTCTTGGCTTTAAATTTTGAAATGATCTGAGCCATTTGATATATTGCTGATTAACTATTATAACAATATCTTTGACAACTCGGACACTAGTGTAGTTGGCAACCTGGAGACGACAATACACAAGGCAATGAGTACTAGTAAAAAGGACCTAAGAATAATATGGGTTGGTGATTTTAATGCTCATTTGTGTGAACCAGAGTATTTAGAGTGTTGTGGGCTCTTCGATTGTCCTATTCAGCACTTTAAACATTCCCCTTATGGGAATGCTCTCAACTGTGTGATAACAGCTAACTCTCTGCTTTTTCCTATATCAGTCTCAGAGGGGGTACCAATGTTTATAAGAGGAGATGCTCACCCCATAATTGATTTTATTATTTATTCCAGAGAATTAACCCCCTTTGTCGGGCAGTTTAGGGTGACGCCAACCTGTATTAGTGATCACAACACTCGAACTATTGAAATAAACTTGGGTTTGAAGAGTGACTCGAGAATAGAGAACCGACATCCAGATATGAAATTTTCAGCCTGATAAGGTCTTACAATCAAATGGGGAAAAATAGACAGTAACAGCTTTTTTAAAGATTTAATGCTGAATAAATGGACAGATGTTATGACAACTTTGAGTGAAGATATGCCCCCCCACAAAATCGTCTATGCTTTCTCTTCTTTAACAAAGTATATGGCTGAACAATTACAGTGCCCTGGCACTAATAAAATACGAGGCCTTATGACAATAGGAAATGCTTCAATCAGTGTGGCTTTTAGTAATACTATAAGTGTAGCTGATGTAAAACAGGCTATTCAAGGCTGTCCTCCCGAGAAAGCCCCTGGCCCAGACAAAATTCCTGCTGATTTATACAAAGCGCTTCCAGATCTTTGGGGGCCTTTGCTCACCAATGTTTTGAGATCTGCTATGACAGGTTCACTAGTAGATACTTAGAGAGAGGCGATTATTGGCCCGATTTTCAAGTAAGGGGATAGGGCAGATCCTTTATGCTATCGACCAATTTCTCTGTTGGACAGTTCAGTTAAAATTTTAGGTTGAGTGATTTTAAATAAGTTGGAAAACTGGGCAACTGAATCTAACTGTCTTTCAGAAGTGCAATTTGGCTTTCGACCTGGGTTGGGGACAGTAGAACAATCATTCAACCTGACTCTTATAGTCCAAAAATATACGAAAGTCAAAAAGGGGTGTGTACATTTAGCATTTATGGACTTGTCTTGTGCTTTCAACACTGTCAATAGAGAGAAACTGTGGACGGTCATGTTAAATATGGGGGTGGACAAAGATATAATTGTCCTACCTAGCAGACTTCATTCTTGTACATTGGCTCGAGTTTGTTACTCTCAGGAGGGTGGTTTAACAGAGAAGTTCCCTTCACTAAAGGGGGTTAGACAGGGTTGTGTGCTGGTCCCCTTTCTTTTTCTTCTTTATGTAAATGGGCTAGAGAGATCTCTCTGCAAATTGGGGAAGGATCTGCCAATTATTAATAACTCCCCAATCCCAGTATTATTGTATGCGGATGACGCTGTACTCATTTCAAGGACAGCAAATGGTCTTCAGATTTTATTGAATGCTTTTAATACATTCATGGGAAATCTTGGTCTTAAAATTAATAGATCTAAGTCATTTGTGATGAAGACTGGGCCAAAGCTAGCAAAAACTAAAAAAAAAATTTGGAAGGGGAAGAAATATTTAAGGTCCCACATTTTACGTACCTGGGGGTTCCCCATTGATGTAGATTTTAATTGGAAATGTTTTGTAAATATACGTTCAATACAATTTCAGAAAGCCATGGAAGCAGTTTTTAGATTTGCGAAAAGGTTGCGACACAAACCTGTAAAAGAGATGATGATTGTCTTCAGCAGCAAATGTCTCTCTATCGCGACATTTGGAGCTCGGGTCTGGGGATATGCTGAATGCTCGAGCCTCCAGATTGTAGAAAATAAGTTTTTAAGAAAGCTATTAGCAGTCCTGCAATCAACTTCAGTAACGTTCTGCCATGAAGAAGTAGGCCTGAGATGCAAATCCAGCTACATAAAGCTCCAACTCATATTATTATGGATACAAATTTGGTCAAAACCAGAAGCTTATTTATGTAGAAGGGTGATACAGGATTGCCTTTTATTATCACGACCATTAGACATACCTTGGCTCAGATATGTCCACTCCTCTCTTCTTTCTTTAGGACTAGGGGAGTTCTTTTTTAAGCAGGACCTTCTGACAAAGCGGGATATCAAAAAGGTAAAGGAAATATATTGGCAGAAAATGTATGATTTGAAGCTGATTTCGGCTACAGATAGAATTCAGGTGAGGAATCAGACACAGCAATCTCACCCAATGTTATAATTGACTACTATGAGCCTTGAGCGACATAGGTTCTTACTTACCAGGCTACGCCTGAATACATTACACTACTTGGTAGCATTTCCTACCTGTGGAACTTGGTTTAAGAATCTTCCACCATGCTGCTGCGATGGAAAGACATCCTAAAGTACCTTGCACTTTATACTCTTCGGCACTTTCTATGATATCCCAAGAAAAAGGTATTTACGTCCGTTATTTTTATCTAAAAGTTTTAGAACTACCCAGCTTGCTTACCTATATTTACAGAACTTGGGAAATGTAGACATAATACAGGCTGTGATAAATATTATATATGCTGCTTTTGGAATTCGAAATATGTGTCAATAATGTTTTTTATTAATTTAATGATCATGAAATCTGTATGTTTGTATTTATTGGATGTCTTTTATGGTCTATTTTGTACCGAATAAAAAAAATTGATGATGATGATGATGTCACCAACTCCAATACATATAGACAATCATAGAGGATGGTATGGGAGACAATGTTGAATACACAAAACAAGCCTGGCAGCATAATGAGGCATGACCAACCATGCCCAGTATACAGCATAGGTGTTCTATGACCGCAAAGAAATCTTTTTACATGGCTGTAATGCTGCATGAAAGTTGCAAAAAAAAGTGGCTTTAACTCCAATGATTTAAAAAGTTCTTATCAAGTGCTTTAGTGGGGGATAAAGGACTGGCTTGTGCTCTAGCCGGTGGACTCTAGGTAACCTCAGCATCTAAGTGTAGCCACCATATTAAGTCAGCTTACCGCCAACCCACTGTGAAGGTCAGCTGAGAAGGATGAAAATACCTGCCCACTTCCTGCACAGAAAAGGAAGGAAGTCAGACAGGAACACCTTTCACAAAACAATATTGCAAAAGAAAAACCTCATCTAGGCTGAGAATGTTGGCACAGAGCAACAATATAACCATCTGCTCTTGAGAAAATCCCCCCACGAGAGCATATTTTACCTGCCATGGCAAAAGTGGCTCTTTCAGTCTTGATCTGTTATCCCATCCAAGATTGGACTCTGAGAGCCTTGCATGCAGTGCATGACCCACAGCATACACTGCAGCGTAAATACTGTAAGTGACTCGGAAACTGTTCTCATCATACAGATAACTAGATATGTCTCTCATTAAATCATTTTCAACATAGCCTGTTTCATTCTGCTCCAAGGGCCAGAAATACAAGGTAAAATCTTTTCCCATGATTTTGTAGGATGCTGGATTTTGGAGAAACTCCTTCAAACCAGGAATCTTGGCTTGACGGAGCTGGAGTGCCAGGGAGCCATTCAGTGCCATCATCATTGACTGCACTTCACCTGACACAAGATTTCCTGAGGCGGCTCCTGCAATCAGAACTTTCCCGTACATCCTATCTGTGAAGAAATGCAAAAACTTGTCAATTGTGCTGAAGATCACAACAATGTTTGCTAATGAATTAGTTATATGTTCAATGATTGTATTGATCTTCTGTAAATTAACAATAGTTGAAACAACCAGAAAGAATGCAACACAGATCCCCCTCGATCTGAGCTGTGCTTTGAGCTCCTCGCTGGCTCTCTGGAAGCTCTCATCATCTGAAGTTACCAGTCCAACCCAGGTCCACCCAAAGTGCACTAATAGTTCAACAATAGCTTCAGTATTGAAGCGCTGATCAGGAACAGTGCGGTAGAGGGATGGAAACTGTACCCTGTCACTGAAGACTGAATCCAAGGATCCATAACTGATCTACAAGAAATAAAACAGAGCTTGAGTTACAACAGTTGTGGTTATTAATTTAGCAGCAATGCATATATCAGTGAAATTACATCTATCATACTTTGACCCGAGGTGCTGGTCAGGAATGGGCATCGCATAACATTGGACTCTGATTACATCACATGATGTGACATCACTGAAGTTAAAATGAAACCAAAAATAAATGCTGGCTAGTTAAGAAACATGTCAAAGAAGACACAAAGGTACTAAGCTTCATAAGGTGGCTGGGATCTCATGGATTTCTAGCACAGCAGCAGCCTAGGAGCCATGATCCCTGGCCATGACTAAGCCAAGAATTAGGCCTGATATGTTATGAGTCTGAGTCAGTTAGGTCAGTAGAACCCATGCTGAGATTTTCCACTGACCTGACACCCTGCTCCCATGTTACAATCCATGAGTGAATGACTGTCCACTAAGGTGGCAAGAAAGCAACATTCCAAGGTGGCTGTCAGAATATCCCATCCAACTAAGAAGGAAGAGAAACAGAGGGTCGCATTGACTGCATATGTTAAAGGCAGGTACCTGGGGCAGCACAGAATCATATTTTAAGTGGTCGCAGCAAAGCATGGGACAGAACTGATGCCACATGGACCGGAAGAGCTGAAAAAAACAAAAAGACCACTGCAATCATTCATGCATTAAAACAGGTTACTTAATCAACTAAGCAAGAAGAGTGCATGAGCTGAGGTGATATCCCCTCAAGAGAACGAGTAGCACCTTATGAAGCACTTCTTTAGAGCAAGCAATTTAAGATTTCAAGTGCATCATCTCCTCAATCAAATTTGAGGTTGCACCTATTAGGCAATGAATGGAATCAGTTTAAAACAATATGGTAGAGCATGGAATCACACTTCAGAGGTAACAGAGGTTTGAGTGGAAGTGCCAAAGATGGAGCTCTAAAAAGTGAGGAAGGTCACAAGAAGGCCACACGAAATTGCATACTGGGGTTGCCTCCCAATGGCAATTATCATGATTTATAGTTAGATTTCTCAAGAGATAGTGCTCACAAGTGTAGGAGGCTGGCTCTCTATGTAGTGTGAAAAGCTGGGTCCACTGTGCAGAAAGTCCAGGCAACCACGCTTTGGTTTACAGAGGTAAAAACTAGACCAACTAATGCTCTAATTTTTATGGTAGCTTGGTCGAGTAGTTAGGCTGATCTTGGCAAAGTGCAAAGCATTTGTTGTACTCACAGCATCAACAAATGAAGAAACAAACTCAAAGGCATAACTCAAGACCAATTTACAAAAATACTTCTTGTTATGATTTTTCAAAGTTCAGCAAAATGTGACTTTTTGTGTATATTTACTCACCATGGGAATCAATGGGAGAAAACCTTTAAAATGCATATAAAATCAGGCTGTGTGTTTACCAATGTCTCCTTTTGTTTTTAGGTAAAGGCTGTCGAGAAGTCCTGTGGGCCAGCCAGAGGAATGCAGGCAGTTTCCGGTTTTGGTGGGGAGAACTGCAGAAAAGTCCTGAGAGCTGGTGCAGGACCACTTGAAAAAGCAATGTATAGGTGGACTTTGAGGTACGTCCTGTGGGTCCCTTTGGAGCGTAGAGGTCGCAAGGGGTGGGGGTATCCTTAGAGCATAGCTCATTTTCCGGTGCAGGGATGGGAGGAGAATTTCAGAGGCCACCCCCACCGTGCTGGAAGCTCATCTTCCAGCATGATTGGAAGAGAAATGAAAGCATTTCTCTTATGATCAGGGGCTGGGGGCAGGCAGAGGCATGAAAGGAAAGGAAAGGCCTTTCCTTTGATGTCTCTTTGAGCATTTCTGCTGCCCGATCGTGAAGCGATCAGGCTGCAGAAATGCCCACTAGACACCAGGGATGTTTTTTGGTTTATTTTGTTTTTATGTATAAGGGGAGCGGTCGCTTTAGCAAGGGGCGCTCCCAAGGGGGGCAATTTATTATTAGGCCTTTTCTGCCCCCTGGGGCAGATCAGCCTATTTTAATTAGGTCAGTCTGCCCCCAGGAGGGACAGAAGCCACTAGACGCCAGGGAGATGTTTTAATGTTAACAATGAAGGGGAGCGACCCCTTGAGCAAGGGTCGCTCCCCTGGGGGGCAATTTTTTATTAGGCCATTTATACCCCCCTAGGGTGAGATCGGCCTATTTTAATTAGGCCAATTTGCCCCCGGGGCAGAAGCCACTAGGCACCATGGATATATATTTTGTTTTACACGTAAACAATGAAGGGGAGCGACACCTTGAGCAAGGGTCGCTACCCTGGGGGACAATTATTTAATAAGCCTTTTCTGCCCCCCAGCCACGAGGCACTGGGGATAAATTGTTTAGAATTGTTTTAGAGGTGGGGACCAACCACTTAGGCAAGGGTCACTACCCTGGGGCGCAAATTGTTTTTAGGCTATTTCTGCCCCCCTGGGGGGCAGATCGGCCTATTTGTATTAGGTCAACTGCCCCCAAGGGAGCAGAAACTACTAGACACCAGAGATTTGTTTTTAATGTCAGTTTCACGCAAGGTGAACTACCGCTTAGGCAAGGTCGCTCCCCTGGGGGGCAAATTTATTTTAGATCACTTCTGCCCCCTTTGGGGGCAGATCAGCCTATTTCTATTAGGCCAATCTGCCCCCAGGGGGGCAAAACACACTAGGGATTGGTGTGTGTGTGTTTTGTTTGGGGGGTAGCCCCTTGGGCAAGGGTCAGTCCCCATGGGGGCACATTACTGTTGGCCATTTTTGCCCCCCTTGGGGGCAGATCAGCCTATTTTTGAAAGGCCCATTTGACCCCAAGAGGGGCAGAAAGCCCAGCAGAGACCAGGGGAGAATATTTTTCAAAAAAAGAGGGTGGGGGTATGGCCATACCGCCGCCCCCAAATAAATGGGGACAAAGTTGTTCTGCCCACCAGTGGGCAGATGGGGCAATTACCCCTGACAGTGGGGTGGTGGCTACCAACCAGTATGGGCATGGTTATGCGCCCACCCCCACTGAAGGGGGTAACAGTCTTTCAGCTCTCCCCCTGCACACTAAAAGATGTTATCCCAACAGCAAGCAAGAGGACATTTGATTATTTTAGGTTTTGGTTTTACATTTGGGCCATGAGAGCTTGTCTAACTCTCAAAATCGTCCCACTTGGAATGGTGAGGGTTGCACTTTTTCGACTTTGGGACGCTGCCATGTAGGAAAATCTACGAGACCTAGACACATCTGAAAACTAAACATCTGAGTGAGTCCAGGGTGGTGTGCTTCACATGCACCACACCATTTTCCTACCCACAATGCCCTGGAAACCTCCAACCTTGCTTGTAATCACACATTTTCCCTACATTTTTGTGATGGAATCTTCCAGAATCTACAAGAATTCACAAAATTCCTACCACCCAGCATTGTTGAATCTATACCAATAAAAATTCTGCCTGACTTGTCAGCCTAAAAACGTTTTTTTTTTCAAACTGTCCTTTTTGACCCGCTTGGTTCCCCCTCAATTTTGACCTGTTTTTGACTCTTCCCGTTCACAGGCACTTAGCCCACCTACACAAGTGAGGTATCATTTCTATTGAGAGACTAAGGGGAACTTTGGGTGGTAGGAAATTTGTGCCGGTGCAATGATCCCACAAAGAAATGTGGGAAAAATTTGATTTTTAGCTAAATTTGAGGTATGCTGAGGATTCTGGGTAAGAAACCATGGGGGATCCACACAAGTCACACCTCGGTGGACTCCCACTGGTGTCTAGTTTTGAGAAATGTCTGGGTTTGGTAGGTTTCCCTAGACAGCTGCTGAGCCAAGGACAAAAAATGCAGGTTTCCCCCCGCAAAAGCAAGTATCTTTTGTATTTGATCATTTTGATGTGTCCACGTAGTGTTTTGGGGCATTTCTTGTCACGGGCACTAGGCCTACCGACAAAAGTGAGGTAACATTTTTATCTGGAGATGTGGGGGAATGCTGGGAAGAAGGAAGTTTGTGGCCCCCCTCAGATTCCAGAACTTCCTATCACTGAAATGTGAGGAAAAAGTGTTTTTTTTGCCAAATGTTGAGGTTTGCAAAGGATTCTGGGTAACACAACATGTTGGGAGCCCCACAACTCACCCCATCCTGGATTTCCCCAGGTGTATAGCTTTAAAAAATGCACTGGTTTGATAGGTTTCCATAGGTGCTGGCTGAGTAGAGACCTAAATCCACCGCTATGCACTCTGCAAAAAACAGGTCAGTTTTCTTTGGGAAAATTTGATGTGTCTATGTTGTGTTTTGGGGCATTTCAGGTGGCGAGCACCAGGCCTACCCACACAAGTGAGGGACCATTTTTATTGGGAGACTTGGGGGAATGCTGAGTAGAAGGAAAATTGTGGCTCCTCTCAGATTCCAGAATTTTCTGTCAACAAAATGTAAAGAGAAAGTGTTTTTTTTGCCAAATTTTGAGGTTTACAAAGGATTCTGGGTACCAGGACCTGGTGAGAGCCCCACACGTCACCCCATTCTAAATTCCCCTAGGTATCTAGTTTTGAAAAATGCACAGGTTTGGTAGGTTTACCTAGGTACCGGCTGAGCTAGAGGCCAAAATCCACAGCTAGGCACTTTCCAAAAAACATGTCAGATTTCAATTTAAAAATGTGATGTGTCCATGTTGCGTTTCCTGTCGCGGGCATTAGGTCTACCCACACAAGTGAGGTACCATTCTTATCGAGAGACTTGGGGGAACAGAGAATAGCAGAAGAAGTGTTGTTGTCCCTTGCCTTTCTCTACATTGTTTCCTTTGAAATGAAAGACAGTGTGTAAAAAATACAGCTATTTGAGAAATGCCCTGTAATTCACATGCTAGTATGGGGACTCCTGAATTCACAGATGTGCAAGTAACCACTGCTTCTCAACACCTTATCTTGTGCCCATTATGGAAATACAAAGGTTTCCTTGATACCTATTTTTTACTCTTTCTATTTTACCAAACGAATTGCTGTATATCCAGTATACAATAAAAACCCACTGCAAGGTGCAGCTCAGTTATTGGCTCTGGCTACCTAGGGTTCTTGATGAACCTACAAGCCCTATATATCCTCGGAACCAGAAGAGTCCAGCAGACGTAACAGTATATTTCTTTTAAAAATCTGACATTGCAGGGAAAAGACACAGAGTAAAACGTGGAGAGAAATGGCAGTTTTTTTCACCTCAATTTCAATATCTCATTCCTGCTGTTTCTGTAACCTAGGATCTACACAAATGACCACTTGCTTAGTTCAGAATATTGTCTACTTTTTAGAAATATTTAGCTGTCCGTGATCCAGCATTGGTTTCACACCCATTTCTGTCACTAATTGGAAGGAGGCTGAAAGCACAAAAAAATAGTTAAAATGTGGTATGTCCCAGTAAAATGCCAAAATTGTGTTGAAAAATTGTGTTTTCTGATTCAGGTCTGCCTGTTCCTGAAAGCTAGGAAGATGGTTTGCTGTGCTAAAGTTACCATTTGTTGATGTCGTTTTCAGGGAAAAAACCACAAGCTTTCTTCTACAGCCCTTTTTTCCCATTTTGTTTTTGAAAAACAAAATTTTTGCTGTATTTTGGCTAATTTCTTGCTCTCCTTCAGGGGAACCCCCAAACTCTGGGTACCTCTAAAATCCCTAAGATGTTGGAAAAAAAGAATGCAAATTTGGCGTGGGTAGCTTATGTGGAAAAAAGGTTATGAGGGCCTAAGCGCGAACTTCCCCAAAATGCCAAAAAACAGCCTAGCACCTGAGGGGGAAAAGGCCTGGCAGCGAAGGGGTTAAAAGTGTTTATTCTTAGTACAGTGTGTGTGATAAAGTGAATAGCGAAACATGGTTTGTTATTGTTACCATGGTGCTCCTGACCTCTTTAGGGGATTTTTAAAAACCCAAAATTAATACTTCCATTTCAAATGCACATTGGATAGTGTTCTACAGGGCTACAATAATCTATCTTTCACATTCCTCGCAGATGCATTTGAAACAAGTTTACATGTGTCATCCGTGGATGGGAAAACACACCTTTTAGAGCTAAGCCAAAGTTGTAACTTACACAACAGTCTCTGACTTCCACAGAAAACTCACAGTTGGGCTCCACACTAAAAGAACAGTTAAGATCCAGGCCAGTGGAAAAACCTCTTACCCATCACAAATGCAAAATACTTGATGCACCTTCTGCTACTAATCCATCACAAACAAATCTGATACCCCACCAAAGGTTTTGCACAACTCCTCTGAGCATGTCTGCTGCACCTTTAAACACAGACCTAGTTCCTTAGGGCCCTGTTCACAAACTGCATTTTGTGGTACATTTAGTGGTATGATAATGGTAATACAAAATGCAATTCATCCCAACACTTGTGAATGTGGGATGGACTAGGAGGAGTGGTGGAAAACCAGGACGTACTTATGACAAATTAGGTGGAGTTTAAGGAGAAATAAGAAGGGAGTAGGGGAAGAAGAGGTTGAGGAGTGATATAAGAAGGGAAAGACACTCATCCAAAAAAGAATAAGCCCACTGCTATTTATAAACTGTCCTTTTAAGGGTACTGCAGCCGCAAACGACCTAAAACAGTAGTATATGTAATCCAGCTCAGAGCTGGGGTAAGTCTAGCACCACACATTGCCAACCACTGATACTGCAATACCCACTCTTAGAAACGTATGGAGGTATGGACTTAAAATAGTTGTCTAAATAAATTATTTAAACAATGTAAAAATATAAATACATTTAATGTTAAAAATATCAGTTACTTTTTCATTTTAAAATGTTTTAATACACTTTAAAAATTAATTTACCCTTTTTATCAAAATATAATTAAAATAATTTATTTTTACACATTACTTTTGAAAATATTAATAAACAAAGAAATATGCTTTTAACTGTAGGTGGGAAATATTTTTACATTTAAAATCCAGAAAAAATATTTTTATAATGTTTAAGTTAATAGTGTTTTTTATTGTTTACTACACTTAAAATATGTACAATAGATTTACATTTATGCTTAACAAAAAAAGTAACTATGCTCTTGAAGTTCAATAAATGTTTAAACTTTTCCCTGTACTTAATGACAGGGTGATCTCTGACACCATGGTGGAGATTTTCCTATGACCAATTTATAAAGTTTAATAACCTTAAAAAGAATACTAAAAATATTTTTAAATATTAATGTAAATTTACTTTATTCTTTTAAATGTATAGGAGAAATCTATAGCACTATTAACTTAATTTTGAATAAAATACTCAAGTACGTGAATAAAATAAATAAAAATGTAACTATTTAAAAAAATATATATATCACACCTAATGTAAAATGTTTTCTTATGCATTAAGCAGTATAAAACCTAATGTATGGAATTAATTGAAATACATTACTTTCTTAAAAAAATGAGTCACATTTAATCTTAATTGTAAAAAAGCTTAGAAATACTCATCACATATTTTTTATACTATATATTTTTAGCATTCAAGTTACATTTTATATGTTTGTAAACATTGAAAATAAAATGATTTAACACAACATTATATTTAATGGGGTTCTAGTTTAAGATCCTGCCTCCACTATGTAATATGGGAGCTGTTGCAGTACCACTGCTTTCCCATGTGATGTGCTGGAGTTATTACTGCTCCTTTTTCACTAAAGTAACTTTACACTTGTAAATGTGGCTTCACCCTCTGTTTCACGGGGTGGACCTATGTAAGGTTACACTTTTGAATAACTTTAAAACTCTTAAAATCTGAATTATCAAAAGTAGTAAAGGCACTCTAAAGTGTAAGAGTACATGTACACATGTAGATTAACTGATATGTACATTTATTTGTGAATAGACTACCAAGTATCCAAGATGCTCCTTTCTACCTGAGAAACCAATTAATTCCATGACTAACACAGACCACACAATACCTGCCACCCTCTTGAATCTCATCCAGTGAACCTATTTCCCTTGACTTGAAAGCTAACAGATCTCACCTATTAAATAGCTGTCAGTGAACAAGGGGTGTGAGGCTCCTGGGGTTCACGCCAACTTGGATAGGACCTGAAATGTGTCTTCGGCGTGGACCTACCTATTTAAGTGTTTTAACACCTGATATCCACATTATAGAAGGACTATAAACAGGATAGGTTTTTCCCTTGAGAATAGCAGTTAATTTCCAAAATAGAAATTTGAGGTTAGAAATTGACAGCACAAAAATTCCTTGAAATATTTCTGTATTTTTATTTCCATTTAAGATATTGAAACATATAGTGGAACACAAAGAAAGCCAACACATGTTTTGTAGCAGGGCCGCCCGGAGCTTTTTCAAGGCTAATATAATCTTTAAAGCACAAGATAGGACACCCATATCACATACATTTGTATTGAATCAGAAAGAATTTGAAATATCTGTAAAAAAAGATGGACATTATAACACATACAACAAATAACATATAAAAGAGTATAAATCACGAAAAATAGAAATCTTGTCAACGTAATACAATTTGTAGCAGATTAACTCACAGGTACAGATCATTCGAACTTATTTCATTATAGTTACTCTTAGAGTATTATGAATTATATTTTATAATTTCCAAAGTTATTTTGTTAATTGAGTGTGGGAAGATTGAACACCACAAATGAAGCTATAAGCGAGACTTAGTGACATCCAAAGAGATAAGAAGGTAAAATGATAATAGAACAGGGAAAATAATTTCTAGAAAATGAGTCTTAAGGATTCAGGTAGGAAGGTGAGATTCAAAGCGTACCCTTGGTAGCAATAGATTAAGTCTTCAATCTGTATCAGAAAAAAGAAGAAAGACACATGTAAAGAATAATTTGAGTAAATGGTGATTGCTCCCAATAATCTGAGCTGGGTTGAGTTGAGGTGATCAGTAGTATTCATAAGGTCCATAAGGTCCACCCCTTTCTAACAAAGTATTCGCACAAAGGACCATACCGACTCGCAATTTGCAACTCGCAAAATTTTATGCAGAAAGGTGTCTCAGACACCTTCTGCGACTCGCTATGGGGTCGCAAAGACCCACCACATGAATATTAATGAGGTGGGTCGCAGTTTGCAACCCCATAGCGAGTCCATGCACTCACAGGGATGGTGGCCTGCTGGAGACAGCAGACCTCCATGTCTGTGACTGCTTTTTTAATAAAGCAGTTTTTTTTTTCTTTTTGCAGCCCGTTTTCCTTAAAGGAAAACGAGTTGCAAAAAGAAAAACTTCTGAAACCATTTGGTTTCGTTTTTTTACGAGTAGGCAGTGGTCCATAGGACCACAGCCTGCTCTGAAAAAACATTTTTTTCGGCATTCACAAAGGGGAAGGGGTCCCATGGGGACGCCTTCCCTTTTGCGAATGAGTTACCACCCACTAATGAGTTACCACTCACTTCAAGTGGGTGGTAACTGCGAGTTGGTTTGCGACCGCATTCGCGGTCACAAAGCAACTCAGCATGGCGATGCGGTCGCAAATAGGAAGTGAACACCCCTTCCTATTTGCGAGTCACATCCCCAAATTGCGAATCGGTACTGACTCGCAATTTGGGGATGTACATCGCGTTAGGCTGTTTGCATGGCGCAAACTGTGTTTTTCGCAGTTTGCGACATGCAAACAGCTATCTACATCTGGCTCTTAGTCTCCAACATTTGTAGAAAAGAACAAAAAAAAGAAAAGAACATCAGCTGTTTTGTTGTAAAAACAATTCCTTGTCCCTTACACGTTAGAGGGAGATTCCAGCCAGAGAACCACGACTGTATGCTGATTACCGAATGCTTCGCTACAGATGCTAGCGCAGACCGCAGGTCTTTGTTCAGGTATGGGGGATGGCGTCTTCCCAGGGGAACCTGAAGGGCAGAATTAGAGCTTAACATGCTGTGTTCTATCAAAGCCTTGGTAGGAGTTAGTTTATTGACAATAGTGACAATATGATAGCGTTATTTTTATGCTTCACTCTTCTAGTCACAATTTTAATACTGTCATGTTGTGTCTTCCTGGTTATTGCAGCTCACGCTTTGCTATCTGAGATGCAGTTGTTTTATTAAACTCATTATTGAAACATATACTGCCTCTGTTTATCATTTATGTATGAGACTAAGGCTCTCATTACAACCTCGGCGGTCTTCTCAGAAGACTGCTGAGGCAGCGGGTGCCAAAATATCACTGGCGGTATTTCTGGCTCCCTATTTCGACTTTTCCGATGGGCCAGCAGACAGTAACTGTGTTACCAGCGGAAAAGTCACATCAACATTGCTGCCGGCTCGTAATAGAGCCGGCGCCAATGCTGATGTGCAGCGGGTGCAGTAGCACCCGTCATGCATTTCACTGCCCAAAGTTCGGGCAGTGAAATGCGCAATGGGGCTATGCCTGGGGACCCCTGCACTGCCCATGCCAAGTGCATGGGCAGTGCAGGGGCCCAAAGGGGAACCCCAAGTCCCCCCTACCGCCAGCCTTTCCTTGGCGGTGCTTACCACCATGGCCAAGCTGGCAGTCGGGGTCTCATAATCCCCGGGGCAGCGTTGCTTGCACCGCTGCCCTGGGTAAAGCCTGGCGGAATAGTGGAGGGGCCGTCAGTATGGCCGTGGCTATTGCCCCACGGTCATAATAGCTGGTGGAACACCGCCAGCCTGTTGTCGGTGTTACTGCCAGCTTACCGCTGGCTACCAGGGTCGTAATGAGGCCCTAAATGTAACTGAGAGAAACAGATAAGACCTGAGTAACCACAGCTTCCCTGAGAAACCAATTATGTCATGCGCTTGGCTGCCCAGTCATCCCTATCCTTGGGTAGAGATGAGGCACTGCTAGTTAGCCGGAGCAAAACCCGGATTGGAGCAACAGGTGTCACCCGTAGTGGGTTAGACATAGTCTCCCACACCGCGGGCGATTCTGCTGCTTAAAATCCAGTAGTCTCATTAGAATAATGAGAGCCTACGCAACAGTTTGTGAGGCGAAGCATGTCATGGCGGTTCTTAGTTTCATATTTATTTACGCATTTGGGAAGAATGTTTTTATGATATGCTCTCTGTTCCAATCTTTGCATCAGTTCATTTGAGCAGGTCTGGTAAATATCATCCTTGCTGCAATTTCTCCTAATGCATTAGAGTTTTCTTCTCCTCTGAGGATATTTGTAATCGTGGTAGGAGGATAACAACTATCAGCTCGAAGTATAGAGTTAGCTATGGTGGGTTTTCGGTGCGATCTGGAGTGCAATTTTCCTTCTTAAAAATAAATAGTGATGTTAAAAAATGTGATGTTGTGTGAATATTCCCTTTGCTTAAGTTGCTTTCTTGAAGAAATTGTTTCAACAAATGTGACTGTCTTTATTCTACTCTACTCTGACACAGTACTCCACTCTAATCCACTAGTCCAGTGAGTAGCACTCCACTCTATGCCACTTTATGCCATCGTACCCTAGAACACGGTATCACAATCTAGCCTTCCACACTCTACAACACTGTACTGGACACCTCTCCACTCGAGAGACCCCACCTAGACTCTATGCCACTCTACTCTAGTCTACATCATCATATTTCAATACTGCACAACACCGCCCTGCACTTGAATGTTCAACACTGTGCTCCAATTTCTGGCACTTTATTACTAACTTTATGCTACGCTACTGCACTCCACTCTACTATAGTTCGCGACATGCCATGACACTATGACACTTTACTCCAGTCTACAGTACACTACTCCAGTGTACTCCACTCCACTCTACTATATTCTTCTCTATGCCGCTCCAATGTTTGACACCGTACGCCGCTGTACGAAACTCCACTCTATAATACTGTACTACTCTGTTATGCCCAGACATGAGAATCAGGCTCCCTATGCCTCTGGAATTAAGTTATACCTGGCTGAAGTGCCCTAAATAAGACAAAATCAGCACTAGGTTGCAGGACCTGACCTGGCCACACAGGGTTATTCCCATGAGGACGATGGTCAAGACTCATTTGTACAAACTGAGGTGGCATGCTGGATGAAAAATGATGGTTTGGGATGCAGCCTGAGCAATTGCCAGTGACAGAGATTATTTCAAGCATACTGTCAATCACCTTTTAATTTTTGCATTTCACCTCCTAAGATCACTTGGTATGCCCATATGCGGATCCCAGGCCACTATGCCATTGGAACGATGCAACACCTGGCTGAAGAGCACTAACTAGGCCTAAACCAGTCCTAGGTTGCTTGTGTTCTGGTTCAGGGAGGACCTGACCTAGCAGTTCTAGCTTGACTGTTCCCATAAGGAGCAGGATAAAGACTGATCTGCTTATGGCTGTATCCTAACTGAGGTGTATAGTAGGTAAAACATGATGAAGAAGCCCCAAGCGATTGACAATGATTAGTTCAAGCATTCTATCTATCACCTTGTTGTTTTTGCATCAATACTCTACACATGGTTTCCTACAGTAATAAAGTTCAAACATAACACAAGAAAAATCTCAAGTCAATTTAAAAATAATAAATAAAATCCACTCAGTAGAGCCAGAGATATGTTTTTCAAAGTTTTAGGTGAAAATAGCTACAAAAAGCATAAAGAACTACTCATGGTCATCTGGCCGCACTAGACTGGGAGAAAAACACAAGTTCATTCTGACCACAATGGTGCGTGACCTGGATACAGGGACTAGGTTAGTCCCATTTAAGCCTTATCTTCTCAAAGTTCATGTGAAGAGTTCCATTTATGTTGGTAGGGGCTGTGAGGAGGTTGTTGTTGGCCTGAGGAGCAGGTTGGGTGCTGTGGACAGTTGTTGCTGAGGGGGGAAGCGCCAGTCGTCTATGGAGCTTCATTTTACCAGTCATCAAGGACTGCCAATATTCAGAATGAAGAGTCACATTGTGGTCACTAGGAGCCCAGAACATTTGTATCATCATCTGTTTTTTGAAGAGCAGTTCACACTGATCCCCTCTTAGGGATCAGGACTCACTTCAGCAGAGGCCAGAAGAAGAGCACAGGTAGGTCAATTTAGATTCACTTGGGCAGTTGCAGGGAGGCATCTGGAAGTTTTTTGTGTTCCTATAGATCACAGAGGAAGTCAGCCACCTGACCCTTGAAGTCACTCTGGATAGCATGGGTTCAAGGCAAGCAGGTTCAATTGTTCTTCAGTCAGCAAGGCAGTCCCTCTTCCATAGGCAGCAGGGATGCCCTTCTTCTGAATTCTGAACAGGCCAATGAGCGTTCTGATGAGAGGTTCTGAAAGTCCAACCTTTATACCTGGTGCCAGGGTTTCTGGAAGGTTATCCCCTGGCTGATACCCAAACCCGGTGCTGGTCATTTCTAACCCTTTACCTGTTCCTGGCTCCAGACTGTCTGGGGTACAAAGGAAAACCCAGGTCTGGTGTCAGGGAGATTTGTGTGTGCTACAGCTGGAGCCCCTTTAAATTCAATCAGGGCAGGATATAGCTCTTCCACAGCCATCCTTTCACGAAGACCCACTCCATTCACACCTAGGCCTTTTTTTGTTCCCATATCTGGAAACAATAAACATATAGCAGCATAGCTATTCACAGTCACATGACACAGGACTCTGGCAGGATAGCCAATTTGGTTAGGACACAAAAATAACTTTCTAAAAAATGGCATTTAAAATCTGACCTATCTGGCCCCAAACTAAAATTGGCAATTGGTATTTGACATAAGGTAATTCAGAGTTAGTCTTTGGGCGGGATAGCATACCACATTGAAAAAGGACTTCTGTGGTGACCCTTCATTCCTTGTACATATAGCTGCAAGTTTTGACCTCATCTCTGATTTCACACTTTATCAACCACAAAGGTCCACAGTATGTGTGCCCTGTTTAACAATTCTTAAAACGCTCAAAAACATAATTGCACCTCAGCCTGCAAGTGCCATAAAAAGATCCTCGCAGACAATCATATCAGTGCACCTTGATATGTAAGCCCAGGAATCTGAGTACTTTGGCTACCTACTTTCTCTTCCTTGCATCAGGAAAGCCAGTGCTGGGGATAATATCCCGGATGTCAAGCTGCGGCTCTCAATGCCCTTGAATATCCAAGCTATGGCTACATTTCAGTGTTCATGAATTTCTTGATAATGTTGCTTCTCAATCTCACATTGTAGGCTACTCTATATGAAATCCAGTTAATTCACTCATTTATTTATTTATTCATTCATACATTCACACAGCATATGTACAATAGCTCCTACCTGTGGGAGTCTGTAGATGCTTGTGAGCCTGGCTATGGAGTAGGTGACAGAAGAATGTAGGTGTCCAACAATAGCCACCGTGGAGTCTGCCCTGTCACATCTGTAATTAGGCATCAATTGTCCATCCTTCTGTCCAGTCAGAATCCTCAGGGTACTTTCAATCCCCGCATCCACAATGGAACAGGCATCATGGATCTGAAATCCCAGTGTAATATTTGGTAAAATTGCAGTGCTCTGGTTGATTTCTTCAACTGCAAATATGAAGGTAAAGACATGCCGAAGGTGCTGTAAGAAGGGCCTGGACAGACAGAGTTCATGGTGCAAATTAAGTTACTAATGTACCACAAAGTCTCATAGTCTCATCTCTAATCCAACGCAATCTGCTAGCTTGAAGCCAGCCATGTATTCCGGTGCACACTCCATGGCCAAAATATATTCCTTAACAGAACACTGAACTGGCTATGGACAGATTATCAACAGCAAGCGTGATGAGACGAATCACAATCCATGTCTTAGGCTGTAGCCAATCACAAACATTATCTCATCCTAACAGGTCTCCATTGTCAATAATCTGATGAAAAAGTAATCTTTCTTAACAATGTGAGGTTTCTAGTGTAACCACTTTGACCATGAAATTGTAAACATTGCCAGCAACCGAGCCAGACAATAACTGGCTCACTGTAACAACCTATCATGTGTCACTGCTGTGGACATGAAGATCACAGTATTGCTGCCACGCTTAAAGGTCTAATGAAACTATTTTTCCCAGTGTTATCATTTAGACCCTATTTCCTTTACCATTTTGTAATACCACCCTCAGGTGTAGCAACCAGGTATGCTGCTTCTTCTCCTCTGGGCTCTAGGCTCAGTGCAGGAAGCCCAGGTTGTACCCAGTGGTATAGTCTCTTACAATCATACTGTGACTTCATCATGCAAGTATGCATTACATTCAAATCCTCAAGACCTTAAAGAGACAACCACTGTAAAAAACAAAACAAAAAAAAGACAGTTCTCTTCATCCAGTCATGCATCTGTAACAGTCAGCAACAATGGGCATTCTAGAGTGTAGCCCTGTTTGACATCTGCTTGGGTCTTGACACCATTTGTGGCAGCCCCCGTAAGCCTGGTACAAACAGCTGTAACAACGCAATGTTCCATTCCACTAGCACTAGGCATAAACTTTACTGCTGTTTCTGTACCTGCATGCTAATCAGTATCACCCTGCCACACGTTGTGTAAGTGCAGGGACCGGAACACTAGCTGGTTGAGTCATGACGGAGCAGGCACAGAGCGAGCCCTCTATTTTACATATTGAGTTTCTCTTTTTGGTATCTCCTTTTTAGTCACATTTGTTAATGATTTATACATGGATGACAATTATAGAATGCATGTTTTTAATCTCACCTTTACTTGCAACACAACAATCGAGTATGCTTCAATATTTGAACATTATTTAATCTAAGCTGCTTTCCTGCACTAAAATAATTAATGCTGAAGTTGTGATAAAGGGATATCATAATTCGGTATATGTTGTATTACTACTATTCAAAGAGCATGGGTTCAAAGAATGAAAAAAGTGAAAGGAGAGCACAAGGACATTTTCCCCTAATTGTTTTTGCTTCAAGAAATCACAAATGGCCAGATAACGTTATAATTGGTAGGGAGAGAAGATGCTGGGAGATGGGAACTTCGTGCCAGAAGACAGACATGACAGGCCATGCAGAACTGATGCTGCTACTTTTGTTGCAGGCTAATGAGAGGTGCATCCAGCCTTCACTACCTGGAGGCTTACCAGTCTACCTCCAAGTAGAGATGAAAACAGCACTCCCTACAACTATAGTGAAAAGTAACTTTATTATTTGAAGCAGGTATGCATAGGAACCGTGGTTTAAACTCAAAGTAGCCTTATCTCGTGGTTTTGAGTTTAGTGTAAAGAAGCTTGGGTTGATAACAAGATAAACAGCCACTACATTGGAATCATTGCCGCTGTTCACATTGCAACTACTATTATGTTTTAATTATAGTTACAATTCTTATTGTGTGCACTAGGATAGGATTTTAATATTAACATCTTTAAACTATATCCATTGGTTCTTAGTGTTATTGAGTGTGTCTTCCTATCATGATAGTTGGATTGGGTTCCACTAGTTATCCCTATGATATTTCACAAGACTGATCGTTATACCTGGAATGCATCGCACACAAGTACTGCTCAGTGGGTTGTGTGGCGGTTGCAGTCCAACTGCCGTTCTGTCCTTGGGCTGGCATATCTAGAAATTCTTTATTGCTAGGGGATCTAGAAAGCCAGTCTCCCAGACAATAGTCTAAAACATCTAGAAAACATATCACCACTTTTATTGTATTACCCTACACAAGCTTGATAGCATGACCTAAAAGAACACGAAGGGGCCTTCATCCCTGTTTGTCCAAGGGGGAGAAGTGAAGACAGTGGCCTCTTTGAACAGAACATTAACAGAGGAAAAAGAGGTGCTGCTTTTATTTATTATTGAAAGACTATTTCATCCGCAAAGCTGGAGATTCCTAACTACAACTTACATAATGTGAGGTTCACACTGCAGTCAGGGTTTGTATTAAATGGAATACTACAAACTAAAAACATCTGGTGAACAGTACAATGAATTGTTAAACAACATTGCCTTGCACCTGGTTTTGACTTACTCTTTGCCCTTTAGTCTAATACTTGTGGACAGGTGAGCTGTTATTTTTCAGTGTTTGATGAGCACTTTGAAATGATCCTGTGTAGAACCCACAGTGCTCAGATTTCAAGATAATCAGAGAAAGAGCTTAATCTATCTAATTAATGCTGCAGTAGAGTACCACGTGTCACCTGAATGTGACCTTCCTATTTTCATGTAATTAGAAAACTTCCTGAAGAAAACCTAAAGAAGGGTTTCATTGGGACTGAGAATGTGGAAACAGCTTTTCAAAGTCTTAAACTTGCCTTTACCCAAGCTCTGATATTAAGCCACCCTGACATGGTAAAGAAATTCAGTGGTCACTGATGCGTCTGACAGAGCCATAGGAGGCGTGTTGCTACAAAGACAAGATGACACAACTGACATGCCTTTTAGTAGGAGGGCGGCTCTGCACCAGGCAGTAATGATTTATCTAATCTTAGGCTTCCTCAGCGCTAGACCCATATCTAAACTCTGCCTGATACAACATAAGGTGATACCTAAGGTGTGAAACTTTGAGGCTGATTTCTGGCTTTGTAAAGAAGTCTTCATAGGAAGCCTAGTCTGCAGGATCAAAGACGGGACATTATTTTTACCACTGTTCAACTTTCCCACGGTGCTGTCATTCTAGAGTGTCTAATGGCTACAGATCTAGTGGGTCTGGATTGTTCTGACGGTTGTGATGAGCCACACTAACAATGCACAGAGGACAGTGTTGAATATGTTACACAACAGCACGAATCATAGCACTCATAACATCAGAACTCACCATATACACCTTCCTTTTATAGGCTCTTTCCAAAAGTATGGAGGCTGAAGAAAGATGAAAGATTTTAACTGTAAGACACCTCCAATGATAACGTCTCCGTCCTGCCTGGAGCTTTCAAGAGCACTGTCAAAGCCATGAAGTGAACACATTTGTGCTTCTTTCGCGGTGCAAGGGAGCACTAGAAAAGCCAGCACTGAAACCAAAAGGCTGAATAAAGATAAATAACATGCCCTAGGTGAGAGCATGGTACTAATCTCTTGGCTGTGGTTGCACTAAGTGAGTTGGACAGAACACATTGACAAAAGCAAGATCTCAGTTCTGACATCAAGTGAGCATCTCAGATAAGGGGCAGCAGATAGAGGGACTCTTCCATTGAGGTCCTGCCCAAACTCACCAAGCTTGAGAGTTTTGGTGTGGGCAATGAAGAGGGCTTTTTATTACAATGTCTGCTCACCAGTCATTTGGAAACAGTGTCGGGGGATCAAAAACTGCAGATGGCGAGATGCCTTATCAATGTCTGCTCCTCTTCTGTGTTGTGAAACACTACAAAAACAGGTGTCTGCTGTCTGCTCTGCTCCTAAGAGGGAATCAGCAGACTGGAGGGACTGTGCTAAAAATGAATTCTCATAGAAACAGGACCAGTAAACATGTTTATGAGCAATGGTTCTTGTACACAGTCTATTCTTATCCTGGATCTTCTGTGTGTGGAGAGGAGGACCTCAGCTGTGAGAACCAAAGCTACAAGCAATACCAGTGCCAAGGGCTAGCTACAGCCCTGTATGGATGCTCAGATCGCAAAGTCTAGCATTTGGTTGAATACAAGGGCCTCGCTATGAGGACCAGAGTTAGAAGCACATCATTGACTAATGCTTAACAACTAACTGCAGCACCCGTCTACCAGGACAGATGGTGTGACCAGTTAAACATTTGGCCACGCAACTCTGCTGCTCTTCATTTCATGGACCCTACACTGGGAAACAGAAATATCTCACTTGTGGCACATAATAACATCAACAACAAAAGCATAAAGTGCTATATCAATCAATGTATTATAGTTGCTATACTAAACCTATGTGCATTCTGAAAATTAAGCATGAGGGAGCAGCATCCTCACAAAGGAACCCTTCAACAACATCTGTGCATGGTACTAGACTTTGTGGGGAAACACATCTATGGGTGGAAATATACAGCTTCTCTCACAGTCAGGATCAGAGAACAATACTACATGCAGACGTTTATTCCCATAGGTACAACTTTGGTGCATAGATAGAAAAGGCCTGTTTGCACGTTTTTTTTCTTTTTGCATTCCTGCACCTCCATTATGATGGGTCCCTTGCTGCTGGTGTGCCAAGACCACCTGGAAATGTTAAACGTGTCAGTTAGATAAGTCAGGTGGTGTCTTTGTAAATGATTCTGAGTGTAGGAGCAAACAATGGGAGCCAGAGGTTTTTGATCAAGATGGGGAGATGTGATCATATTTCTTCAGGCCCTGCAAAAGATGTGTGAGGCAAGTAGGACGTCCTCTAGGGGTACCACTGGCCAAAGTTACCACTATCAGGTGTAAGAATATTAAGGCTTGAACAGCAGTTCTGAAGTCACTTTCAGGGAAAACTGATTCACTTACTTGAGTAGTGAGAGCTTGCACCAGGCCATTTTTCTCTTTTTGGCAATGTGTTTCTTAAGGGTGAGGTTGGCGTCCAAGGCAAATACAAGTGAGCTGGCATTGTTTGAAAGTTAACTTTTGAAGCCATCAACGTTCATGTCATTGTGCTAGTTGACTACTATTTTGCTTGTTGTCCTTGGCAAATAAAAATAATTCTAGTTAGTTGGGTTGAGCTTCAGGTAGGCACTGGACAGCCAGGTCTCAATGAGGTACAAGTAGTGTTTGAGGCATGTCATGTCTGGAGTGAAAGAGACTTTCAAGTAAGGTTATGTATCATATGCATATTGGTCAATTTTTATTGTGTTAATCGGTGTGTGGTGCTCCAAGGGATTCAAGCTAAAGGTTAAAAAATGAGGGTCGGGAGTGTGGAACACTGGGGCAACTCCACAACTGACAGTGATTTGTGGGACAGGAAGGTTCTCATATGAATGAATTGGTGTTGGTTGGAAAAGAAGGAAGATAACCTTTTAAGGATGTTGCCAGAGAATGCCAAGTCCAGGCTCTGCACCCAGACCTGAGCACATGATCCAAAGGCCAGGTTCTGAATTGAGGATCAAGCACAAGTGAATCGATGTAGGCACTAGCCAAAGTTAAAGCTCTGTGCTTCACCCTCACTGTGCATGACCAAATGACATGCATAGTGGATACTATCCAAACAAGGGCTTGAAGCAGATCTTAGATGAAGGGCATGCATAAATGTCCATTTCCACAAGGGAACAGAGTAATTGTGTTTAACTCCTATAGCGGATCTGCAAATACCATTCACAGAAGGCTAAGTGGATAAGGGGGCTGGGTGCCTGGCCTACTTCTTAAGGTTTGCTATGTGGAATTGCCAGTGATGTTATGAAAAGTGTGAGTGGTTGGATGATATGTGATGAAAGTAGCATCTTCTGGAGATCTGTGTTGATTTTCTACAAGAGAAGTCATTCTTATTTTTGTGATGTCTGCTATGATAAGGGAGGTCTTTATCCAGTGATAAAGGCATGTTTCAACTTGAAAATGAAAACTAAATGATGTTTTGAAGAATAAGATCTGCCACCTACATTCCAAGGTTTTATGCATCAATTTAAGCTCAACTTCGATACCAGAATGCTGCGTCCGGTGTATGTCTTCTTCTTTGTCACTAGGGGGATCAAAAAACTTCCACCAATAAATCACTGTTTTCCAATGTGTTAGTCTTTAAGAAATCACCCATTTTGACATGGTGCCTTCATTTATTACCTTCATGGATTTGCTGTATTCAGAATTCTGCAATTACCACTGCTTACCATAGTAACATGTCTGTGCATCTCCTCTAAAACACTTTAAAGCTCGGTATGTAGCCACACATGGCAGGTAAAATAAACTTGCCATGCAAGAAAAGCCTATTTTTATATATTCATAGGTCATCCCTAAAGTATGCATTTTAAGCTGAAATGGCAGTGTGCTATTATATAAAAAATAAGGCACATTGGCCCTCATTATGACATTGGCGGTAAGTCCCACTTACCGTCATGCTGACAGCCGCCAACAAATCGCTATCGCAGCGGATTACAGCTACCCATATTTTGACCCACACAAAGCAATCCATCACTATACAGCCACACACACAAGTCCGCCAGCCCAAAGGTCAGTGATAAACTGGCACAGCAAAACCCACACTGTTATGCCAACAAAACTACGCCCACAGCATTATGACCCACAAATCACCGCGGAGGACATTCAACCGCAGTAAACCATTGGCGGTACATTCCGCAGCGCTCAAAATACACACACACACACACACACAAACAAAACAACACTACATTGGACACTTCAAACTACACACACCTGACACACATACACACACCATACCCATACAATTATAAAACACACACACACACTACCCACAACCCTTTACAACTAACAAAAATTGACAGCAGAGAGAGACACCAACAGCACCCACAGAACCAGAGCCCCAGAACACCATCACCCATACACCATCCACGCACCTTACAGCACACACCCCAACACATCACCCCACACACACCACACACACTACACCCATGGCACCACAAAGACACCCCAGGTTCTCTGAGGAGGAGCTAAGGGTCATGGTGGAGGAAATCATCTGGGTAGAGCCACAGCTATTCTGATCATAGGTGCAGCAGACATCCATAGCTAGGAAGATGAAGCTATGGTGGAGTATCGTGGACAGGGTCAACGCTGTGGGACAGCAGCCCAGTACAAGGGATGACATCAGGAAGAGGTGGAACGACCTATGGGGAAGGTGCGTTCTGTGGTTGCAAGTCACCAGATAGCTGTACAGAGGACTGGTGGTGGACCCCCACCTCCCCCACAACTAACAACATGGGAGGAGCAAGTCTTGGCAATCATTCATCCAGAGGGCCTGGCAGGAGTAGCAGGAGGACTGGACACTGGTAAGTCAACTCTTTACTACTTTCACCTCCCCCTACCTGCAAGCCATCACGTACCCCCTCCCCTACCCTCACCCCCATCACCCCACCACCTCACATACACCCCACCATCACAACCTACCCATCCCAATACCAAGCCCTGCATGCACCACCAATGCATGGACATCACTCAGCCCTGCATGGACACCCATCACTAAAGCATGCACATTAGAGAGAATCACCTAGCCCACACAATCACTACTCACACAAGGCAAAGCTGACAGGACAATCACAACCATACAGGGTAACACACCCATGCACAAGATGTCACACGCAGAAACAATAACACTGCATTTACTTCCCCACAGGTCCCCCACCCAACGTCAATGGAGAGGATGTGCCAGCAACATCCAGTCCTCCCAAGAAGAGGCCCACAGTGATGAGAGCAGCTCTGGACACCTGGGGCTGGATGACCAACCTGGCCCATCAGGGATCTCTGAACAGTCGGTTACCCAGGCACAGTCCCATACCACCACAGAGCCTCACCCCTCAGGAAAATACCAGCACAGCACCCACCCAGCGGGCCCATACCTCTGTCCCCAGGACAAATCAATCAGCAGTGTGTCTACCACTACAGGGACCCCAGGAAACCCCACAAACACAGGACGATGAGCGACCTGGGGTCAGTGGCAGTGGGCATACGGTTCAGGGGACAGAGGTACAGGACAACAGGGTAGCTGGGTGGACTGCTGTGCGACGGGGGAGGATAGGCATAGGGAACCGACTCTCCAGGAGGCACTCGCTAAAATACTGGGAGCACACCACCATTCCCAGGAAAGGATGGGCCAGATACTGGACAAGTTGCAGGAGACCCAGCGGCTGCAGGAGGGACAGTACCTGGGGATCAGGGAGGACCTAAAGGACATCGACACCACCCTGGTCACCATTGCAGGGGTGCTGGCAGACATGGCCAACACCATGAGGGAATCAGTAGCACACCACCGGGCCCCTGACACTAGCCACACCGATGAACAGCCCTCCACCTCCGCTGCCACTAGTGGACAGGAGGCCCCGCTACAGGAACAAGAGGCCACCAGCACCTCTCCCCCTGCAGAAGAACCACCCGCAAACGGTCCCTGCGATCGAGGCAGAAAACAGAGAACATTGGCAACACCCCGCCAAGAAATAAGACTCTCCTGATAGTCACCCTTGTGTCCCACTCTGTCACCCTGTCTACCTTGAACTGCCACTGCTCCCCTTTGTATGCCCCCTTGGACAATGCACCTGTGATACAAATAGACTGGACTTTCCTCCACCATCACCCCAGCCCACTGCACATATCCCTCTACTAATTAGCACTTAAATAAATACCCTTTGAAAAAATACAAGTATGTCAAATGATTTCATTATGTATTCGTTTAACAAGGTTTAAATACTGCAATACAACTGTACAGTAATGTGTACATAGGAATGACCTGTAGTTGGCTGCAGTCAACAAAACAGATACCAGAGTGGGGCAGAGATATCTGAAAATAGAGATGCCAAAGGGTACAGTAAGTGGCCAAAGAATAGGTGAGGATAATGTGCCTGTCCTCCATTGTTTGCCAAGTGCACCAGGGGTCTGTACACGGGGGGATGTCTCCATCTCCTATTCATCCGCAGCGGTTGTAATCTAGGGAGCAAAACGGTGAGCAGCTGGTCAGTATTCCACATTTCCAAACACTACACTGGATTGCATGTTGTGACTGTAACAGTATGTTGTTGTGTAGGCCCAAATGGTGCCTAGGTGTACTATGACACAGTTAGGTGCCATGGCCTGCCCCCCCCCGGAAATGGCGTCCACCTGCCCTGTGTGGATGGCCTTCTGGAAATGATGTAGTGCCGCTGACGTTGTGCGCCGTTGAGGGAGGTGGTCGAGTACCGCTGTGCAACTCCTCAATGGTTGTCATTGGGCCCTAGGGGTTACAGAGGCCAATGGTGATGTACGCCGGCGGTACACACCGCTGCGGACATGACCACCATTTTCTATCTGTTCACTCACATGCTACCTGACCTTCAACAGGAGAGGACCTACCCTGCAAGTGCTGCTGTGAACCTACCATGGCTCGTGTCACTGGGGAAAGGGCCCCTGCCTTCACCGCTGCGGAGTTGGAGAGACTGGTGGATGGGGTCCTACCCCAGTACCGAATGCTGTATGGGCTTCCAGACCAACAGGTGAGTACACTGTGAGCATGAAGCAAGGGGCCTGGATGCATGGAATGCCGTGTGTGAGGGCCTTGTTGGGGGGGGGGTTGGTGGAGCACCTACCGTCACAAACGGTGGGAGGACCTGAGATGCTGTGCAAGGAAGACGGCAGAGGCCCAGCTGGGAATGGCCTTCCAATGAGGAAGGGGTGCCCATTGAACCCTGGCCCCCCTGATGGCCCGCATACTGGCAGTGGCCTATCCAGAGCTAGATGGGCGCTTGAAGGCATCACAGCAGCCACAAGGAGGTGAGTACAGTTTCCCAATATACTACTTGCGTGTGGTGGGGTGGTCTCCAGGTAGGGGATGTGGGCCTGTGGGTGACCCTAGACCAGGCCAGACATTGCAGGGTAGATCTCATGTCGGGCAGCGGCTGATGAACACCACCTCTTACCAAGCTAGTAGGCATCCACTACTGGGCAGGGGTCTGTGGGTATCAGGTATGCTGCTATTGGTGTTAGGTATTCCTGTTCCTGGCCTGGTGACTAGCTTTGTGACTGGTAGTGATTTGCCTAGTGCGTAGGGCTGTTCCCTGTGTGTGTGTGTCGTGTACACCAACTGCAGTGTTGTTTCTTCTGACCAAGTGTATCCTTTGTCTCTTCCCCCCGTTTTTGTTTTGTCACCCTGTCCTTGTGTGCATAATCTGGCAGAGGAGCAGAGGCACCAGCGACAGAGGGAGCTGCATCCTACGGGGCCCAGGAGGTCGAATCCACCAACGGTGAGGGCACCAGTGGGATGGAGGGTGAGGGGAGCACCACGGTTGAGACAGGAGGGGACAGTTCAGACAGTGACACCTCCTCCGATGTAAGCTCCCTGCTGGTGCCGGAAACCTCTGTGCCCACCCCAACTACAGGTACAGCCGCCACCCAGTACCAGCACTGCCCTCCCAGCAGCCCAGCAGCAAGTTTCCCGTGCCCACTCACCCAGGAGGGTGGGCATCTCCTTTGCCCCAGGCACCTCAGGCCCTGCCCCCATTAGCACTGCTGCCATGATTGAGGAGGCTATTAACCTTCTGCAATCCATCTCTGTGGGGCAGTCAACCATAGTGAATGCCATCCAGGGGCTGGCAACCCATTTGCAACAAACAAATGCATTCCTGGAGGGCATTCACTCTGGCATGGCGACCCAACAGAGATCTATCCAGATTCTGGCCTCCTCCCTTATGGCAGCCATTGTCCCTGTGTCTAGCCTCTCCCCTCCAACTTCCTCTACCCTGTCCCATTCCCCTCAATCCCAACCTATCCCAAGCACACATTCAGACCAGCATACACCCAAGACAACACACAGGAGTGTCTCAGGCAAACACAAGCACCACACATCATCAGCACACACACAAAAACCATCCAGATGCAGACTTACCAACATCCACTGCCTCCACTGTGTCCCCCTCCTCCTCGTCCTCTACCTCCCTCCCAGTAGTGTCTCCACTCACACCTGCATGCACTACAACCTCATCCACTACCTCCATCACCATCACACCTATCACTACACACCCCTCACTGGCAGTCACTTCCCCACATCCATGCACATGTCCCCTGTGTCCTCTCCCACTGTGTCTGTGCCCCCTCCTTCCAAAGTACACAAATGCAAGCACTCAGACACCCAACAGCCATCCACCTCACAACAGCATCCAGCTCATGCACCTGCATCCAAACACAGCAGACTAACACCTCCTACAACCACTCCCTCTTCCTCCACTCCCAAACATTCACCCTCTTCCCGCCCCAGTGTCCCTAAGAAGCTGTTCCTCTCCACAATAGACCTCTTCCCTACCCCTCTCCCCGTCCCTCATGTCGGGGCAGGGTGGTCAGAACCCAGGCAAGCACCTCAGTCACCCAGTCCACCGGCCACAGTAGTGTCAGCATCTACTGCAGGTGGGAGAGGCTCCAGGGAGCCAGTCCTCAGCACTGACAGTGTGTCTGCACCAGCTGCCAAAGGGAAGGGCAAGGAGGCACCACCAGCTGCCAAGGGGAAGGGCACGGAAGCACCACCAGCTGCCAAGGGAAAGGGTATGGAGGCACCACCAGCTGCAAAAGGGAAGTACAAGGGGCCTGCATCTGCAGGCAGGAAGGACAGAAGTCCTGGTGCTGGGACTGATTCTGAGCCCCCCAACACCAACCATGGCGGTTCAGCCGTCTGAGGCTGCAGGGGAAGGGCTGGAGCCTCCCCCCACCACTGCCATCCCCGACACAAGAACCGCTACCTGCAGCAGCAGCCCCAGTGGGCAGCCATCCGAGACTGCAGGGGAAGGGCTGAAGCCACCCCCCAGCACTGGCTGCACCGCCACCAGCACCACTGCCAGCAGCAGCAGCCTCAGTGGGCAGCTGTCCGAGGCTGCAGGGGAAGGGCAGGAGCTTCCCCCCACCAGTGGCATATCTGACACCTACACCACCACTGCAACTACTGAGCAGCCATCACCGCCGGCGGGCAGTGTGTAGTCCTGCCTCCATGGGCTGTAGTGCGTTGTGGACCCTGAAAATCCTGCAGGTGTGACACCCAGGTGAGAGACTGTGACCTTGCCCTCCCCAAGTGCTGCATCACAGGGCACAAGGCTCCCTCCAGAACCAGAGGAAAAAGCCATCCACTCACCCCATCCTTACCAGAATGAAGCACACTGGGCACAAGGCCCCCTCCAGAACCAGTGGAAGAAGCCATCCACTCACTCCCTCCTTACCAGGATGAAGCACACTGGGCACAAGGCCCCCCAGAACCAGTGGAAGAAGCCATCCACTCACCCCCTTTTTGCCAGGATGAAGCACACTGGGCACAAGGCCCCCTCCAGAACCAGTGGAAGAAGCCATCCACTCACCCCCTCCTTGCCAGGATGAAGCACACTGGGCACAAGGCCCCCTCCAGAACCAGTGGACAACCCATCCACTAGAGGGACTGTGGCTTTCCACTCCTCAGGACAATCAGTGAGCAAAACCACCGAGTTTAGAGACTGTGGCCTTGCACTCCCCAGGACCAAGCAGTGGGCAACCCACCCACTTGAGAGACTGTGGCCTTGCACTCCCCAGGACCAAGCAGTGGGCAAACCACCCACTAGAGAGACTGTGGCTTTTTACTCCCCAGGACGAAGCAGTGGGCAACCACCCACTTGAGAGACTGTGGCTTTGCACTTCCCAGGACCATGCAGTGGGCAAACCACCCACTTGAGAGACTGCGACCTTGCACTCCCCAGGACCAAGCAGTGGGCAAACCACCCACTATAGAGACAGCGGCTTTGCACTCACCAGGACCAAGCATTGGGCAACCCACCTACTTGAGAGACTGTGGTCTTGCACTCCCCAGGACAGCGCACAGGGCATGTAGCCCCCTCCAGGACCAGTGGTGTTGTGCCATCTTCCGGCTGAGGTGCCCCCCATTCCCTGTCCCCCTGAGGTGCCTGTGTATTTTAAACCTGATGCCCCTGCAGTGTTCTCTCCGTGTTGTTGCAGGAGTGAGGTGGGGGCTTGGCCTATGTGTTGTGGCCCTGTTGCCCACGGACATTGAGGACTGGGCAGTGTCCCTCTATTTGTATATATGGATATACTGTTTTGATATAGAAGTACATATTTCTACTAATTTATCTTATTAAACTCACTTTAATCAATTCTTTTGTCCTTGCATTATTCCTGAGGGGGACGGGGTAGATATATAATGTTATTGCATCTGTTTGTGTGTATGGTGTTGAAAGTGGGGGTGTTGCGTGTGTTTGTCACTCTCTTTTTCCTCCCCTCTCCCTTGTGTGCTAGGCAGCAGTACTCACCGTGGTCGTCTTCGCCGGCATTGATGTTTGTAATGCATGAAGAGGTATACAAGCACGGGGAAGATGTGCAACTCGGGCTCTATGGCGTTGTGGTTCTTCTTTGAGTCTCCAGAGGTGAGTCCTTTGCCTCCTGTGCACTGTTTCCACCGTGCTTTTGATGTCGTTGGTACCACACCGGAAAAGGTGGCGGATAGGCCTGTTGCAATACTGTGGGTGGTGCATTTGCCTTCCACCTGGCTGTTGGCAGTTACCGCTGCGATGCTTGTTGTTACTGCCGTGGCGGTCGGTGTGTAAAAGTGGCTGTCTGTGTGGGCGGTTTCCGCCATGGTCAAAAATTCAATTTTGTCTACCGCCGGCCTGTTGGCGGTATTACCGCCACTTTATCACCGACCGCCCGGGTTGTAATGAGGGCTATTATCTTTTGGGATAGTATGCCATCACATTGAAATAGAAGCCAAAGGATATTTCACTGCCACTGCTAAACGTAAATAAGCCTAGATAGCTGCAAAATCTTCATTTCCTATCTCAGTTTAAAAAAAAGCTAAAACAAATCATTGGAGCTTATTTCCCCTGAAAAAACTCAAATTATTCTTCCCTCATCACACCTCCAGAGCTGGAATGCACATCACTAGCTGAGAGATTTAGCAACTCTAGATCAGAACTATTCCCAGCCTCTGAGCCAGGATGGGCCAATGCGTCTTAATGGCTGACCACTATTCTTGTCCGCTCCTGTGCTATCTGGGAGTGGACAGGAATAGTTGGCAACACAAAGGACAGCTTTTAGTGCTTCCTCTTTTGACTTCTCCTGTTAATTATAAGGACACCCACAGATAGCCAGGTTTGGTTAACAATAGGAGGGAGAAACAGGTTTGATAGAGTCAGGCAGGGAGAGGAGCGGAGAGGCAAGATGTGATGAGGAAGCGGAAGGGGAGGAGCCAGGAGTGAAGCATGTGGCGGCTTCCAGCAGCTTTCGGTGGTCCAGCAGCAGCGCCGTCCCGTGGCGTTCTTGCCCTCCTGCAGAGGCTTCCAAAACGAAGCGCCTTCCAGCAGGAGCACGGTGCAGTGTGGCACAGTGGCACAGCAGTGAAGCCCCGAAGTGGAATGGAGTGGAGTGGAGTGGAGGTGCTGGCGAAGTCCAGCGGCCCAGCAGTGAAGTGGTGGAGTCGGGAAAAGTGAGAGCTGCAAGGAGTGTGGAGATGGTGAGAGGGCCCTCACCTCCCTTTTTTTTCTTTCAAGCCTACTGCAAGTGGAATGGTATAGAGTGGTGGTGCTGGAGTGGTCGGGAAGTCAGGAAAGGTGCGACGAGGTGTGAGGAGGCTGAGTGCCCCCCCCCCGTTTAGTCGAGTAAGCCTGCTACAAGCTGCTGCTCATATCTTCCTGTTCTCTGCTTTCTATCTTCACCACGTTTAGCCCACCTGGAGTCCATTTGGGCAGGACTGTGTCTGGTGCCTTCACTCCCCGCTTGCCAGTTATTCATTTTGGAGACTCTGTAGACACTGTAGCGTGTGTCTAGCAGCCCGGGTTTTGGCACCGGTGTTGGCTCATTGCTTTTGAGATACCACAGTGTGGAGAAGTTGACCACACAGCCCAGGTTTTAGTGCCAGAAGGAATTGGTGGTATTGGAACCAGGAGGGACCAGGAGACTCAGAACAGTGCCAAGGGAGGCAAGGCTTAGAGCCACGGGTTTCCTGTAGTTGGGTGGAAGCAGCTGGCAGTAGGCTAGTGCAGCTTGCCCTCCCCCCGTGAGGCCTACCCTCACTGGTCTTTACCATGAGGTCGCTTCAAAGATAGCCATTTGGGGTTACTTCTTTTGCCTAATAATATATATATTGCCTGCCAGTTTCCTGCGGGACCCCTTTGATTTTGGGCTCAGACTCCAAAGTCATATTGGCTCCAGAATGACAGCTAGAAGTCTCTGTATGGGTAGAGTTCTTCTTACCGGAGCATGTGGAAAGACCAAGTCCAACTGGCTTGAGGCTTCTCAGCAGTACATCATCTGATCGAGCTTCTTCAGCACTACAGTCAACTCTAACCCCAGATCTTGTATTCCCTGCAAATTTGTCCAGTCAGCCTCTAGATCAGTACACTTTACTATCTGAGTTTCTCAAATGTCTAGAAGGAGTTTTCTCTTCTATCTTGGCATTACTCGAAAAATCTGTAAATAACTGACCACACACAAGATATATTATTGGTCATATTGAAAATACTGGGTGATTAAAATGAGGTGGGGTTAGCTCCGGATGAGAGTTTTCTGTTGGTCACTAATGAGGCTTGTAAAAAACTGGGGTGTCCAGTTATCAGCCCCTCTTCAGTGGACCAGGGCATCCACCCTGCAATATATTCTCATAGGCAGTTTTTATTTTCTGATCAGGGAACCCAGGCAGGTAAGCCTCAAGTGCCCTACAAGTCCACTCATGCTAAGAAGGTTTTTCATGAAGTTAGTGTTGTTTATTCACTAAAGAATATTTTCTCTGTACAGCTGACTCTGATATTCCATCAAAAGAGCAGATCTCCGAAGTGGCCCCTTTTCCCATTTTTCAATCAACAGCTTGAGTACACACTGAATCTGTGGCATTGACAAACAACAGAAATTGTGAACATAACTCAAATAAAATGAAGAAGGAATAAACTGTCTGGAAAAAAGGGCGAGTGGTGAATTTAAAAAAAGACACCAAGGTAAACTAGGTTCTTGGAACTGGGAACCTCAGGAGCTTCTCCTTCAAAGGATGAACTTGAGCGGACCACTTTGTTGGATCCTCCCATGAAAAGCCTTCTGTTGTAGTGAGGGTTTTCTCTTCCCTAAATTCATGTGCTGTTTCTCCCTATTTGGTCTCTAACGCTGTGGAGCCAAATGTTGAGTTACCCAATTATTTGTCTGGTCATCGGGGGGCAGGGACACTGTATCCAAGGAATTGGGCTCTACTTCGGCCATTGGAAATACTGATTGGGTCATTACAACCCTGGCGGACGGTGTTAAAGCAGCCGAAAGACCGCAAACAGGCCGGCGGACAAAAAAAGGTAATTATGACCCTGGCGGAAACCGCCAACAAAGACAGCCACTTTAATACTTCACCCGCCACGGCGGTACAGACAAGCAGCGTGGCGGTAACCGCCAACAGACAGGCGGAAGACAATGTACCGCCCACACTATTACAACCCGCCAATCCGCCACCTTTTCGGGGGCGGATTCACCGTGGATAAAAACACGGCAGAAACAGCTTTTGCAATGGAAAAACGCTCACCTTAACATATCCCACGAGGAACGAGGAATCCATGGAGCCGGAACTCCAAATACTCCCTGCCCTTGTGTTTCTGCTCTTCTACGACCAACAGCTACGTAGGCGCCGCAGACAACGGTGAGTACTGCACCTACGACATGGGGGAGGCAAAAGTTAGGGGGACACCCACCAAACACCCCCACCCTCGCATATTACAACATACACACCAATTCATTCACAAAAATCACAGTAACAACCCACAATCCCCCCGGAAGAATGAAAAGACAATGCGAAATTCGGTCAAACCTTGTAATGTGGCAATATACATGTCATACAAAAATATCCAGATATACTGTATATTTGAAAATCAGTCATAATTATATACAATACGGGAAGTAGTGCAGATATGTATATAACAATGTCCGTGCACCATCAGTCCAAAAATACATGGGCGAGGCCCACAAACGATACCTGACCACAATCGGAGAGAACACCGCCGGGGCATCAGATAGAAATACTACAGGCACCTCAGGGGGAAGGGAACGGGGGGCACCTCAGCCGGATGACTGCAAAGCCAGATCCACGACGGGGCTCCATGCCCATTGATGTATCCTGGGGAGTGCAAAGCCACAGTCTCTCAAGTCTCTACAGTGGGTGGGTTGCCCACTGTGCCATCCTGGGGAGTACAAAGCCACAGGTGGTCATTCTGACCCTGGCGGTCTTTGACCGCCAGGGCGGAGGACCGCGGGAGCACCGCCGACAGGCCGGCGGTGCTCCAATGGGGATTCCGACCGCGGCGGTAAAGCCGCGGTCGGACCGGCACCACTGGCGGGGTCCCGCCAGTGTACCGCCGCCCCATTGAATCCTCCGCGGCGGCGCAGCTTGCTGCACCGCCGCGGGGATTCCGACCCCCCCTACCGCCATCCAGATCCCGGCGGTCGGACCGCCGGGATCCGGATGGCGGTAGGGGGGGTCGCGGGGCCCCTGGGGGCCCCTGCAGTGCCCATGCCACTGGCATGGGCATTGCAGGGGCCCCCGTAAGAGGGCCCCTACATGTATTTCACTGTCTGCTGCGCAGACAGTGAAATACGCGACGGGTGCAACTGCACCCGTCGCACAGCTTCCACTCCGCCGGCTCGATTCCGAGCCGGCTTCATCATGGAAGCCTCTTTCCCGCTGGGCTGGCTGGCGGTCTGAAGGCGACCGCCCGCCAGCCCAGCGGGAAAGTCAGAATTACCGCCGCGGTCTTTCGACCGCGGAACGGTAACCTGACGGCGGGACTTTGGCGGGCGGCCTCCGCCGCCCGCCAAGGTCAGAATGAGGGCCACAGTCTCTCAAGTCTCTACAGTGGGTGGGTTGCCCACTGTGCCATCCTGGGGAGTGCAAAGCCACAGTCTCTCAAGTCTTTACAGTAGGTGGGTTGCCCACTGTGCCATCCTGGGGAGTGCTAAGCCACAGTCTCCAAAGTTGATGCAGGTCCCTACTGGTACTGGGGGGGACTGGTGCCCAGACTGGATGAGTCTCCCCGTGAAAGGTCGTGTCCTGTCACTGTCCCAGCTGCACATGGGATAAGGATGCCTGATGTGGCGGGCCATTCATTCCTACCCGGTGCATTGCCCTGTTCAGCGGTGCTTTGCCATGGCGGTCTCTGGACTGTTCAGCAGTGGTTTGCCATGGCGGTCTTTGCCCTGTTCAGCGGTGCTTTGCCATGGCGGTCTTTGCCCTGTATAGCGGTGCTTTGCCATGGCGGTCTTTGCCCTGTTCAGCGGTGCTTTGCCATGGCGGTCTCTGGACTGTTCAGCGGTGCTTTGCCATGGCGGTCTCTGGAGTATTCAGCGGTGCTTTGCCATGGCGGTCTTTGCCCTGTTCAGCAGTGCTTTGCCATGGCGGTCTTTGCCCTGTTCAGCGGTGCTTTGCCATGGCGGTCTTTGCCCTGTTCAGCGGTGCTTTGCCATGGCGGTTCTGATAAGGACATTGGTGTGTGGCATGACGTTCTATACACTGGACATTGGTGTGTGGCATGACGTCTTCTACACTGGACATTGGTGTGTGGCATGACGTTTCATCATTGCCCAGTGGGGCTGTGGCAGCCGGGGCCCTCCTGGGCACTGACTCCGGCGGTGGTCTCCGGACCAGTGACGATAGTGGGGCCCTCCTGGGCTGTGACTCTGGCGGTGGTCTCCTGACCAGTGACGATAGTGGGGCCCTCCTGGGCTGTGACTTTGGCGGTGGTCTCCTTACCAGTGACGATAGTGGGGCCCTCCTGGGCACTGACTCCGGCGGTGGCGGTGGTCTCCTGACCAGTGACGATACTTGTGCTCTCCTGGGCTGTGACTCCGGCGGTGGTCTCCTGACCAGTGACGATACTTGGGCCCTCCTGGGCTGTGACTTCGGCGGTGGTCTCCTGACCAGTGACGATAGTGGGGCCCTCCTGGGCTGTGACTCTGGCGGCGGTCTTCTGACCAGTGACGATACTTGGGCCCTCCTGGGCTGTGACTCTGGCGGTGGTCTCCTGACCAGTGACGATAGTGGGGCCCTCCTGGGCTGTGACTCTGGTCAGGAGACCGCCGCCAGTGACGATAGTGGGGCCCTCCTGGGCACTGACTCCGGCAGTGGCGATGGTCTCCTGACCAGTGACGATAGTGGGGCCCTCCTGGGCTGTGACTCTGGCGGTTGTCTCCTGACCAATGACGATAGTGGGGCCCTCCTGGGCTGTGACTCTGGCGGTGGTCTCCTGACCAGTGACGATACCTGGGCCCTCCTGGGCAATGACTCCGGCAGTGGTCTCCTTACCAGTGACAATACTTGGGCCCTCCTGGGCTGTGACTATGGCGGTGGTCTGTGGACCAGTAACGACGGTGCTGGCGGTTGTGTCTCGACCGCCAGAAATGATGGCGCACTTCTCCGCCGTGACACTCACAACAGGCTTGTCAGACTTCCTCTGGCCCTTCCCCACCTTTGGTGGAGTCACAGCTGACTCTCCAATCCCCTTGGAACCCATGTCAGTTGTTTTCCCACCAGGAGTCTTAACACGGTCCCGTCGTCCACTCTCCAATTTTGGAGCCTTTACAGGGGGTGGGCTGCCAGTACCTTGGCTCCGGGTCCTACTGCCTGCCCTGGTGGCCGGCGCACTCCAAAAACCTTGAACAGGCACCACTAGTATTGGAGGCTTTTTGGCTGAGGCGCTACGACGGGACTGATGAATTGGAGGGGGGGGGCAAAAAGGTCAACTTTACAGAGGGACAGTTTCTGACGAACACTGGGATGGGTAGCTGGAGGGGGTCTGGGAGTGGAAGAAGAGGAGGTGGTTGTCGGAGGTGTCACTTTAGGTGTTTTGGGTGCAGGTGCAGGTGCAGGTACTGGAGGCTGTCGTGAGGTGGATGGATGTTGGGTGAGTGATTGCCGGCGTCTGTGTACTTTGGGTGGGGGCGTCACAGACACACTGGGAGAGGACAGTGGGGACGTGTACATGGCAGTGGAGGTGGTGAGTGCAGGTGAGCGGCTTGTGGTGCTGGGTGTCCTGGTGCGATTCATGGTGCCTGTAGATGTGGTGCATGCAGGTGTGTGTGTAGACGAGACTGGGAGGGAGGAGGGAGAAGAGGAGGAGGGGGACACAGTGGAGGCAGTGGATGTTGTTGTGTCTGTATGTGGCTGAGGCTTGCGTGAGTGCTTGTGGTGTGTGTGGTGCCTATGTTTGCTTGAGCTACTTGTGTGTGTTGACTTGTGTGCATGCTGGTCTGTAGGTGTGCTTGGGATGGGCTGGGGTACAGGAGATTGGGTCTGAGTGGAGGAAGTTGGAGGGGGGAGGCTAGACACAGGGACAATTGCTGCCATCAGTGCTGAGGCCAAAGATTGCAGGGTTCGCTGAAGGACAGCCTGACCAGAATGAACGCCCTCCAGGAATGCATTACCGTGTTGCAACTCACGTTCTACACCCTGGATGGCATTCACAATGGTAGACTGCACAACAGTGAGTGACCTGAGGAGGTCAATGGCCTCCTCACTGAGGGCAGCAGGGGTGACTGGGGCAGTGCCAGAGGTGCCTGGGGCGAAGGTGAGGCACACCCTCCTGGGTGAGCGGGCACGGGGCGAACGCTGAGGGGCTGCTGGGAGGGCGGTGCTGGTAGGGGAGGTGGCGGCTGTACCTGTAGAGGTGGGGGGCACAGATGGTGCCACCACCACAAGGGAGCCCACATCGTCGAACGAGTCTGTGTCGCTGCTTGGTGATCCGGTGGCCGTTGTGAAGCTCCCCTCGCCCTCCGTCCCACTGGTGGATTCAGAGTTCGTGGTGTGGCCCTCAATGGCCATGTGGGATGCAGCTCCCTCGTGCTACAGTGCCACTCTACCTCCGCCTGTTGATGCTGATGTACAAAAGGACAGGGAGAGCAGACAAAGGGGGGGAGACAGAAGAAAGAGGGTTTTAGTGCATGGCATACCGCTACCGTTGGCAGGCAAGACAAACGCAGCAGCCCCCTGCATTACACCGTGCTCCTGCCCTCTGCACATGCAATTTCTGGGATATGGCAATGGTGGACATCGGCGCACATGGATGCCACTGGGGCAACTATACCTCGACTTGGCACTCTGCTGAGGTGGGGTGGAGTGCCATATCGCCTACATTATGGAGGGGCCTTGCCTACCAAACTCGCCCTGGCCTAGGGACACCCACAGCCCACCTCCACCACCCAGACACCTCCACTGCACGCAAAGTCTGCAGAATTAGGTTGTACTCACCCCCTTGTGTCTGCTGTGATGCCCTCAAGCGCCCATCCGACTCCAGGTAGGCCACCGCCAGGATCTGGAACATCAGGGGGGTCATGGTGTGACGGGAACCCCTCCCACGTTGGGAGGCCATCCCCAGCTGAGCCTCTGCCATCTTCTTGCTGCAGCGGTGAATGTCCTCCCATCTCTTACGGCAGTGGGTGCCCCGTCTCTGGTGGGCCCCCAGGGTCCGGACCTCCTTGGCGATGCCACGCCAAATGTCCCTCTTCTGGTGGGCGCTGACCTACATGACATGCACAATGAAAGAGGAACAGTCATTACCAACTGCACCGTCGTTGTGAGTGGCCCCCTCCGTACTCTGGCCATGTGGCCCATACATTCCCATGCATTAATGTTCTATGGACTCTGCCCCCTTCCCTCTTCCAACCAACCCTCTCCACCCAGGCCTAGCCCATCCAACGTGCTCCCTGTGTACTAACCTGTTGGTCTGGAGGACCGTAGAGTAGAGTGTACTGGGGGAGGACCCCATCTACCAGTTTCTCCAACTCCTGTGCAGTGAAGGCAGGGGCCCTTTCCCCAGACGCAGCAGCCATCGTTGCTTCCAGACCGAGGTCACAGCAGCACTAGCAGTGTAGGTCCTCTCCTGTCGAAGGTCAGGTATCTAGTGATTGAACAGATAGAAAATGGCGGTGACGTCAGCTGCGGTGCGCATCATCACCGCCAGCGCACCTGTTCATTGGCTCCTGGGACCCATAGGGTCCAATGTTAACCAATGCAGCATTGCGCCGCGGTCTACGACCGCCTACCGCGACGGTGTGTGACGCCAGCGCTGTTACCCCACAATCCCATTGTCCCACTTTAGAGGTCAGGCAGCCACCATTTCAGGGGCCCACGTGGCTCCATTTACTTCTGCGTCACACATAGCTAGGCCTACACTCAACACACATACAGGAAGGGTTTTGTGAGTGGTGTAGTCTTGTGTGTGACTGTGGGTACATATCTGGATGAATAATGACTGGTTCTTTGCTGTTGTCCTTCATAGGCACCGTCTGCTGGGACATATGAGAAGATGTCGGAATCCTCCGGTGTACCGACCGCTGGTCGACCTGTTGACAATGGAAGAGCGACATGTCATCGTAACCTACCGGTTTGACCGTGCCACAATCCAGGAACTATGTACCCAGTTGGAGCCAGACCTGATGTCACCAATCCGCCATCCGACTGGAATCCCTCCTGACGTGCAGGTGCTGTCAGTGCTCCATTTCCTTGTAAGTGGGTCTTTTCAGACAACTGTGGCCATGGCATCAGGGATGTCCCAGCCTATGTTTTCCAACGTGTTGTCCAGAGTGTTGTCTGCCCTGCTGAAACACGTAAGGTGATACATCATTTTCCCTGAGGTGGAGGATTTGCCTACAGTGAAAGGTGACTTCTATGCCCTTGGACATATCCCCAACGTCATAGGTGCTATTGATGGTACCCATGTAGCTCTGGTCCCCCCCCACAGGAGTGAACAGGTGTACAGGAACAGGAAGAGTTATCATTCCATGAATGTCCAGATGGTCTGTTTGGCAGACCAGTACATCTCGCAGGTAAATGCTATGTTCCCTGGCTCAGTGCATGACGCCTACATCCTGCGGAATAGCAGCATCCCTGATATGATGGGTCAACTCCAGAGGCACCGTGTATGGCTATTGGGGGACTCTGGTTAACCCAACCTTTTGTGGCTATTGACCCCAGTGAGGAATCCCAGGACCAGGGCAGAGGAACGCTACAATGAGGCCCATGGGCGGACTAGGAGGGTGATCGAAAGCACCTTCGGCCTCCTGAAGGCCAGGTTCAGGTGCCTCCATATGACAGGTGGATCCCTATTCTACTCACCAAGGAAGGTGTGTGACATCATCATCGCCTGCTCCATGATCCATAATTTGGCTTTGCGACGCCAGCTGCCTTTTCTGCAGGAGGATGATCCAGATGACGGTGCTGTAGCAGCTGTGGAGCCTGTGGAGCCTGTGGACAGTGATGAGGATGCAGCTGATGAAGAAGACAACGACAACAGGGAGTCAGTCATACAGCAATATTTCCAATGAGACACAGGTGAGAACATTTTCATTTTTAGCATTACATTAACTTTCACACGTCTACCTCTATCCTGTTTCTCGATTTGAGTCAACATTTGGTAACTGAGTTGTACCCTTCCATTACGGTTTCACAGGTGTGGTTACCTACGTGTCAACTGCTTGCATCCTTCAAGGGCTTGTGATGTGTGACATAGGTATGTTAGCTTTAGAATGGTACACCCATTATGACACTGTTGTTGATAATAAATTTTTACTGAATCACAGACTGACTCCAGATTGTTTTTTGTTTCAAGGGTGTTTATTGAAGTGCTCAGAAATGGGAGGGGGTTGGAAAATGGTGATGGGTGATGGTGGAGAAATGTCCATGGCAGAGTCCAGTCTATTAGTCTCACAGGTGCACTGCCCATCTGGGCATAGGAAGTGAAGCTGGTGCAGTTTAAGTATGGACAGGGTAACAAAGTGGGACGGTCGGGGGACAATCAGGGTGGTCTCATTTCCTGGTGGGGGTCTTGCCATCTTGCTCTGTCCTGTTCCTGGATCTCAGGGACCGCTTGCGTGGTGGTTCTCCGTCTGCAGGGGGTGGGGTGCTGGTGTGGTGGTCCTGTGGCGGGGCGTCCTGTCCACTAGCGCCAGCAGAGGTGGTGGGCATTTCATCGTCCTGGCATGTGTCAGGGGCCCCTTGGAGTGCCACGGTGTCCC
Source organism: Pleurodeles waltl (assembly GCF_031143425.1). NCBI lineage: Eukaryota > Metazoa > Chordata > Amphibia > Caudata > Salamandridae > Pleurodeles > Pleurodeles waltl. Next base: position 19,517,197 of record NC_090444.1, on the reverse strand, counting down.
TCAAGGTCGTCTGTATGTCCTGCAGCACCCCTACGATGGTGCACAGGGCGGAGATGATGGTCCTGAGCTCCTCCCTGAACCCCAAATACAGTTTGTCCTGCAGGCGCAGGGTCTCCTGCAACTTGTCCAGAACAGTCGCCATCGTCTCCTGGGAGTGGTGGTATGCTCCCATGATGGAGGATAGGGCCTTGTGGAGAGTGGGTTCCCTTGGCCTGTCCGCCCCCTGTCACACAGCAGCCCTCCCAGTTCCCCTGTGTTCCTGTGCCTCCGTCCCCTAGACCGTGTGCCCACTACCACTGCCCCCAGGTCCCTGTTGTTGTTGGGGTGGTGGGTTACCCTGGGTGCCCTGTAGTGGTGGACACACCGCTGATTGACCTGTCCTGGGTAGGGAGGTTTGGGCCCGCTGGGTGGGTGCTGTGCTGGTGTTACCAGAGGGTGGAAGGTCAGTGTTGGTTCCCCTTGCACAGGCACAGCCCGACTGTCCCGAGGCCCACGATGGTCCAGGCTGGTCATTAGGATCCAGTAGGGCAGAGCTGCTCTCCTCACTGTGGGCCTCTTCTGGGGGTGGAGTGGTGTTGTCTGGACCCTCTGGTGGGGTGACAGTCCTTCGTGTTCCTGCAGGGGCATAAGAGCATGATTATTGCATGTGTGTGTGTCATGGTGTGCAATGGGTGGGTGTTTGTGTACCCCAGTGCAAGCATTCCGGTGTGTGGGTTTGTGTGGTGATGGTTGGGGGGGTGTACTGGGTATGTGCACACATGTTTAATTTTATCTCATCGGGTCAAATGAGGGAGAATGTGAGGTGTTGTTAATGGGCGAATTAAACTGCAAAGTTTCTAATTTATTAATTTCTCTATTTTGTGATGCAAAGAGGGAATCCACTTTTAATATTCTGCCTTTATCATTCCCTTCAAGAATTAGGAGTGATAAAAGGGGCTACACCTTTTTAAAATGTATGAGAGAATCTAGCTATGTGATTTTAAATGGGAGATTTAATTCTAATTCACCAGCAGAGCTAACTCATGAATCACGAAGGGGAGGCTCTATCATCGATTATTTTGTTACCTCTTATGTTATAGCTCAGTATGTGGAGAATCTGACAATTTTATATACTTCGTTTAGTGGTCATAAGATTATTAGCCTTTGTTTTAAGATACATTTGTTGGCTATAGAAGCATGGAATTGTAATGGCCTAGACACTAATTTCAACAGGAATGCCCATCACTAGCTGGTCCCCTTTGAAAGTAATTTTTCTAAAAAAATGTCTGGAAAGGTCTATAGTACATATTGATGATTGGAGTAGGGTCCTCCATTATTTTTCTGAATTTATGGGAAAAATAGTCCAGAGTAATCAGTTAAGGTGTTCTTAGCCACCCCAAAAGAAGATAAGGCCATCTGTGTTGCTGCTGAATAGGGAGGAAATTAATAAGCTGGTAAGACTCCAGTTTGTGCAGGATACAAAGGAAAGGGAAATCTCCTTATCAAAGACAACAGGGTGGTTGAAGGCAGGTATAAGAAAAGAGAAGGCTGAGCAGACGTGGGTTGCCATAAGAGAAGTTGCTGTGTCAAAAAACGCTTGTAAATATTGCACAATTATCTTTTAATGCTGCGGGTCTCACAAATCTTCTCTTACTCCTTCTATAGCTGATCCAGAATAGACTTTTTGTAGGAAAGTACCATCTTCCCTGGCATGTTACCCCCATTTTTACTTGTGTGTCAGTTTGTTCTCACCTGTCTCACTGAGATCCTGCTAGCCAGGACCCCAGTGCTCATAGTTTGTGGCCTGAATGTGTACACTGTGTGGTGCCTAACTGTCTCACTGAGGCTCTGCTAACCTGAACCTCAGTGCTTATGCTCTCTCTGCTTTAAAAATTGTCACTGCAGGCTAGTGACCATTTTTACCAATTCTGATTGGCACACTGGAACACCCTTATAATTCCCTAGTATACGGTACCTAAGTACCCAGGGTATTGGGGTTCCAGGAGATCCCTATGGCCTACAGCATTTCTTTTGCCACCCATACGGAGCGCAGACCATTTTTACACAGGACTGCCACTGCAGCCTGAGTGAAATAACTTCCATGTTATTTCACAGCCATTTTGCACTGCACTTAAGTAACTTATAAGTCACCTATATATCTAACCTTTACCTGGTAAAGGTTGGGTGCTAAGTTACTTAGTGTGAGGGCACCCTGGCACTAGCCAAGGTGACCCCACATAGTTCAGGGCAAATTCCCGGGACTTTGTGAGTTCGGGAACACCGTTACACGCATGTACTACATATAGGTCAATACCTATATGTAGCTTCACAATGGTAACTCTGAACATGGCCATGTAACATGTCTAAGATCATGGAATTGTCCCCCCAAGCCAAATCTGGTATTGGGGTGCCAATCCCATGCATCCCCAGGGCTCCAGCACGGACCCCGGGTACTGCCAAACTAGCTTTCAGGGGTTTTCACTGCAGCTACCGCTGCTGCCAAACCACAAACAGGCTTCTGCCCTCCTGGTGTCTGGCCAGCCCAGTCTCAGGAAGGCAGAACAAAGGATTTCCTTTGAGAGAGGGTGTTACACCCTCTCCCTTTGGAAAATGGTGTGAAGGCAGGGGAGGAGTAGCCTCCCCCAGCCTCTGGAAATGCTTTCTTGGGCACAGATGGTGCTCTCCTTGCATTAACCAGTCTACACCAGTTCAGGGATCCCCCAGCCCCTGCTCTGGTGTGAAACTGGACAAAGGAAAAGAGAGTGAGCACTACCCTGTCCATCACCACCCCAGGGGTGGTGCCCAGAGCTCCTCCAGTGTGTCCCAGACCTCTTCCATCTTGAATGCAGAGGTGTGAGGGCACAATGGAGGCCTCTGAGTGGCCAGTGCCAGCAGGTGACGCCAGAGACCCCTCCTGATAGGTGCTTACCTGGTTAGGTGGCCAATCCTCCTGTGATGGCCCTTTAGGGTCTCTTCTCTGGGTTTCTCTTCAGATAACGAATGCAAGAGCTCACCGGAGTTCCTCTGCATCTCTCTCTTCAACTTCTGCTAAGGATTGACCACTGACTGCTCCAGGACGCTTGCAAAACCACAACAAAGTAGCAAGACGACTACCAGCAACATTGTAGCGCCTAATCCTGCTGGCTTTCTCTACTGTTTCCTGGTGGTGCATGCTCTGGGGGTAGCCAGCCTTCACCCTGCACTGGAAGCCAAGAAGAAATCTCCAGTGGGTTGGCGGAATCTTCCCCCTGCTAACGCAGGCACCAAACGTGTGCATCACCGGTCCTCTGGCTCACCTTTCATCTCAACGAGTGTGGCCCCTGGAACACAGGTGCTGGATCCAAGTGACCCAGACAGTCCAGAGGTCCATCTGTCCAAATTTGGTGGAGGTAAGTCCTTGCCTTCCCACCCCAGACAGTAATCCTGTGTAGTGCGTGAACTGCAGCTGTGATCTGTGCACTTTTGCAAGGAATCCTTCTTGCACAGCATAGCCCAGGTCCCCAGCACTCTGTCCTGCATTGCTCAACTCGCTGAGTTGACCACCAACTTCGTGGGACCCTCCTTTGTAGTATTGAGATGACCGCCATGCTCAGATTTCTTGAATGCCTGTTCAAGTGCTTCTGCGGGTGCTGCCTGCTTCTGCGTGGGCTCTCTGTGCTGCTGAACAACCCCTCTGTCTCCTCCTCCAAGGGGCGATCTCCTGGTCCTTCCTGTGCCCGGGCAGAACCCATTTTCTTCAACGTGACCTTTGCAGCTAGCAAGGCTACTTTGCGGTCTTTCTGCGTGGAAACAACTCTGCATCCTCCAGCACGCCATGAGACATATTTTGTATGAAGGAGAAGTCCCTGGCATCTTCCGTTGTTGCAGAATCTTCAGCCTCTTCCACCCGGAGGCAGCCATTTTGCACCCTCATCCGGGGTTTATTGGGCTCCTGCCCCCCCGGATACTTTTGTGTCTCTTGGACTTGGTCCCCTTACTTCACAGGTCCTCAGGTCCAGGAATCCGTCTTCAGTGCTTTGCAGTCAATTATTGTCTTTGCAGAATCTCCTATCACAACTTTAGTATGTTTCTGGGGAAGTAGGGTAACTTTACTCCTACTTTTTAGGGTCATGGGGTGGGGTATCTTGAACACCCTTAGTGTTTTCTAACAGTCACAGTGACCCCCTACACACTACACTAGGCCTAGGGTCCCTAAGTGGTTCGCATTCCACTTTCTTAGTATATGGTTTGTGTTGCCCCTAGGCCTATTGCATCCTATTGTGTTCTACAGTGCTTGCACTACCTTTCTAACTGTTTACTTACCTGATTTTTGTTTGTGTGTATTTTACTTACCTCCTAAGGGAGTATATCCTCTGAGATATTTTTGGCACATTGTCACTAAAATGAAGTACCTTTATTTTTAGTAACTCTGAGTATTGTGTTTCTTATGATATAGTGCTATATGATATAAGTGGTATAGTAGGAGCTTTGCATGTCTCCTAGTTCAGCCTAAGCTGCTAGAACACTATTAATCTACTAATAAGGGATAACTGGACCTGGTACAGAGTGTAAGTACCCCTTGGTACCCACTACAAGCCAGGCCAGCCTCCTACACTTTTCAACAGCCTTGGATAGGGTTGATCGCAAGATCCTGTGGGGGAAGGTATGTAACTTAGGCATTCCTGCACATTTGTTAAGTTTTTTGATTATAGCCTTGTATTCCATATGGTACAAAGTACTGTTAGGCAGGGTTCATGGTTTGTCAGCCAAATTTCCAACTAAAAATGTATTAAATCAGGGGTGTCTTCTGGCCCGCTGGTATTTTCATTGTACAATTATGACTTGTCTATCGCCCTAGGGAAAAGCGAGGTCTTTGTGCCTAAAATCGGAGGGCGCCAGATATCCTGTTTATTGTATGCTGATGATATAGTGGTGAATGACCACACTCGGAAAGGATTAAATAATCGCCTGGCAGCCCTCATCTGCTATACTGATCACCATTATTTAAAAAATAATGTTTTGAAATCACCAGTAGTTTGCTTTCTAGGGAACAATCTACGTAAGAAAATAAACTTCTCTTGGGTTGTGGGCCATTAAAAGCTTGAGCGGGTGAAGACCTATTGTTTTCTGGGGAAAAATATGTCTAGTTCAGTCAGTGACCATGAACATGTATGTAATAATGTGGGAAAGGCCTTTTCCCAATGTAGGAAAGTACCATCTTGCCTGGCATGTTACCCCCATTTTTCACTGTATATATGTTGTTTTAGTTGTATGTGTCACTGGGACCCTGCCAGCCAGGGCCCCAGTGCTCATAAGTGTGCCCTATATGTGTTACCTGTGTTATGACTGTGAGAAAGTAGCCTCTTTCTAGCCTTGTTACCCCCACTTTTGGCCTGTTTGTGAGTGTATGTCAGGGTGTTTTCACTGTCTCACTGGGATCCTGCTAGCCAGGGCCCAGTGCTCATAGTGAAAACCCTATGTTTTCAGTATGTTTGTTATGTGTCACTGGGACCCTGCTAGTCAGGACCCCAGTGCTCATAAGGTTGTGGCCTATATGTATGTGTTCCCTGTGTGATGCCTAACTGTCTCACTGAGGCTCTGCTAACCAGAACCTCAGTGGTTATGCTCTCTCATTTCTTTCAAATTGTCACTGACAGGCTAGTGACCAATTTTACCAATTTACATTGGCTTACTGGAACACCCTTATAATTCCCTAGTATATGGTACTGAGGTACCCAGGGTATTGAGGTTCCAGGAGATCCCTATGGGCTGCAGAATTTCTTTTGCCACCCATAGGGAGCTCTGACAATTCTTACACAGGTCTGCCACGGCAGCCTGAGTGAAATAACGCCCACGTTATTTCACAGCCATTTTACACTGCACTTAAGTAACTTATAAGTCACCTATATGTCTAACCTTTACCTGGTAAAGGTTAGGTGCAAAGTTACTTAGTGTGAGGGCACCCTGGCACTAGCCAAGGTGCCCCCACATTGTTCAGGGCCAATTTCCCTGACTTTGTGAGTGCGGGGACACCATTACACGCGTGCACTACATATAGGTCACTACCTATATGTAGCTTCACAATGGTAACTCCGAATATGGCCATGTAACATGTCTATGATCATGGAATTGCCCCCTCTATGCCATCCTGGCATGGTTGGCACAATCCCATGATCCCAGTGGTCTGTAGCACAGACCCTGGTACTGCCAAACTGCCCTTCCTGGGGTTTCACTGCAGCTGCTGCCAACCCCTCAGACAGGCATCTGCCCTCCTGGGGTCCAGCCAGGCCTGGCCCAGGATGACAGAACAAAGGACTTCCTCTGAGAGAGGGTGTTACACCCTCTCCCTTTGGAAAATGGTGTGAAGGCAGGGGAGGAGTAGCCTCCCCCAGCCTCTGGAAATGCTTTCTTGGGCACAAATGTGCCCAATTCTGCATAAGCCAGTCTGCACCGGTTCAGGGGACCCCTTAGCCCTGCTCTGGCGCGAAACTGGACAAAGGAAAGGGGAGTGACCACTCCCCTGACCTGCACCTCCCCTGGGAGGTGTCCAGAGCTCCTCCAGTGTGCTCCAGACCTCTGCCATCTTGGAAACAGAGGTGCTGCTGGCACACTGGACTGCTCTGAGTGGCCAGTGCCACCAGGTGACGTCAGAGACTCCTTTTGATAGGCTCCTTCAGGTGTTGCTAGCCTATCCTCTCTCCTAGGTAGCCAAACCCTCTTTTCTGGCTATTTAGGGTCTCTGTCTCTGGGGAAACTTTAGATAACGAATGCAAGAGCTCAGCCGAGTTCCTCTGCATCTCTCTCTTCACCTTCTGCCAAGGAATCGACTGCTGACCGCGCTGGAAGCCTGCAAAACTGCAACATAGTAGCAAAGACGACTACTGCAACTCTGTAACGCTGATCCTGCCGCCTTCTCGACTGTTTTCCTGGTGGTGCATGCTGTGGGGGTAGTCTGCCTCCTCTCTGCACTAGAAGCTCCGAAGAAATCTCCTGTGGGTCGACGGAATCTTCCCCCTGCAACCGCAGGCACCAAAAAGCTGCATTACCGGTCCCTTGGGTCTCCTCTCAGCACGACGAGCGAGGTCCCTCGAATCCAGCAACTCTGTCCAAGTGACCTCCACAGTCCAGTGACTCTTCAGTCCAAGTTTGGTGGAGGTAAGTCCTTGTCTCACCTCGCTAGACTGCATTGCTGGGAACCGCAACTTTTGCAGTTACTCCGGCCCCTGTGCACTTCCGGCGGAAATCCTTTGTGCACAGCCAAGCCTGGGTCCACAGCACTCTAACCTGCATTGCACGACTTTCTAAGTTGGTCTCCAGCGACGTGGGACTCCTTTGTGTAACTTCGGATGAGCACCGTTTCACGCATCCTTGTAGTGCCTGTTTCTGGCACTTCTCTGGGTGCTACCTGCTGCTAAGAGGGCTCCTTGTCTTGCTCGACGCCTCCTCTGCCTTCTGGTTGAATTTGCGACCTCCTGGTCCCTCCTGGGCCACAGCAGCATCCAAAAACGCTAACCTCACGATTTGCAGCTAGCAAGGCTTGTTGGCGTTCTTTCGGCGGGAAAACACTTCTGCACGACTCTACACGGCGAGAGGGATCCGTCCACCAAAGGGGAAGTCTCTAGCCCTTTTCGTTCCTGCAGAAACCTCTGCTTCTTCTGTCCAGTAGAAGCTTCTTTGCACCCACAGCTGGCATTTCCTGGGCATATGCCCATCTCCGACTTACTTGTGACTTTTGGACTTGGTCCCCTTGTTCCACAGGTACCCTAGATTGGAAATCAATCGTTGTTGCATTGTTGGTTTGTGTCTTTCCTGCATTATTCCTCTAACACGACTTCTTTGTCCTTAGGGGAACTTTAGTGCACTTTGCACTCACTTTTCAGGGTCTTGGGGAGGGTTATTTTTCTAACTCTCACTATTTTCTAATAGTCCCAGCAACCCTCTACAAGGTCACATAGGTTTGGGGTCCATTCGTGGTTCGCATTCCACTTTTGGAGTATATGGTTTGTGTTGCCCCTATCCCTATGTGTCCCCATTGCATCCTATTGTAATTATACATTGTTTGCACTGTTTTCTAAGACTATACTGCATATTTTTGCTATTGTGTATATATATCTTGTGTATATTTCCTATCCTCTCACTGAGGGTACACTCTAAGATACTTTGGCATATTGACATAAAAATAAAGTACCTTTATTTTTAGTATAACTGTGTATTGTGTTTTCTTATGATATTGTGCATATGACACTAAGTGGTACTGTGGTAGCTTCACACGTCTCCTAGTTCAGCCTAAGCTGCTCTGCTAAGCTACCATTATCTACCAGCCTAAGCTGCTAGACACCCTATACACTAATAAGGGATAACTGGGCCTGGTGCAAGGTGCAAGTACCCCTTGGTACTCACTACAAGCCAGTCCAGCCTCCTACATTGGTTGTGCAGCGGTGGGATAAGTGCTTTGAGACTACTTAACACTCTTGTCATTGTACTTTTCATAAGAGAAAAATATACAAAACAAGTTCAGTGTATATACACATAGCCAAAAACTTTTGCATTTCCTCTTTTCATTCTTTTCTAAGTGCTGAAAAGTACTTCTAACTTTCTAAAAAGTTCTAAAAAGTTTTAAAAGTTTTTTTTCTGTCTTTCCAAAAGTTCTGAAAACATTTTTATCCTTTTTCTATCACTTTAACTCTTTCTAAAAATGTCTGGCACAGGCCAAAATGTTGATCTGTCCAAACTTGCATATTACCACCTTAGCTGGAAAGGAGCAAGGAGTCTCTGCATAGAGAGAGGTTTGAGTGTAGGGAAGAATCCTTCCTTGGAATTGTTACTTAACATTCTTAGAGAACAAGATAAGGCTAAAAGTGCCCCATCTGTTGAAAAAGTAGCCAATGGTTCCCAATCTGATCCAGGGACTCCCCCAGGTAAAGATTCAGGAAAGAAACTCCCTAGCCTGCCATTACTAGACAGTCTAGCATAGTTGGTAATGATGGAGAGCCACACCATACAAATAGTGTTGTCTCACATCATAGCAAAAGCATTTATTCTCACCACAGTGGTACTGATGTTTCTGTTAGCCAAGCTGTTAGGGTGCCCTCTGTAAGGGACAGGTCTCCTTCTGTCCATTCTCACCATACTTCTGTTTCAAGGCATGTCCCTCCCACCCACCCTGATGACAGATTGTTAGAAAGGGAGCTCAATAGATTGAGAGTGGAACAAACCAGACTGAAGCTCAAGAAGCAACAGCTGGATTTGGATAGACAGACTTTAGAAGTAGAGAAGGAGAGACAGAAACTGGGTTTAGAAACCCATGGTGGCAGCAGCAGTATTCCCCATAGTCATCCTGCAAAAGAGCATGATTCCAGGAATCTGCATAAGTTAGTTCCCCCTTATAAGGATGGGGATGACATTAACAAGTGGTTTGCTGCACTTGAGAGGGCCTGTGTTGTACAGGATGTCCCTCAAAGGCAGTGGGCTGCTATCCTATGGCTATCATTTAGTGGAAAAGGTAGGGATAGCCTCCTTACTGTGAAAGAAAGTGATGCCAATAATTTTACAGTTCTTAAGAATGCACTCCTGGATGGTTATGGCTTAACCACTGAACAGTACAGGATAAAGTTCAGAGAGACCAAAAAGGAGTCTTCTCAAGACTGGGTTGATTTCATTGACCATTCATTGAAGGCCTTGGAGGGGTGGTTACATGGCAGTAAAGTTACTGATTATGACAGCCTGTATAACTTGATCCTGAGAGAGCATATTCTTAATAATTGTGTGTCTGATTTGTTGCACCAGTACTTGGTGGACTCTGGCTGACCTCTCCCCAAGAATTGGGAAAGAAGGCAGACAAATGGGTCAGAACAAGGGTGAACAGAAAAGTTCATACAGGGGGTGACAAAGAGAACACTAAGAAGAAAGATGGTGAAAAATCTCAAGATAAGCATGGGGATAAAGGTAAAACCAAAGATCCCACTTCAAATCTTAAACACTCCTCAGGGGGTGGGGATAAAACAAATTCTTCCTCTTCTTCTCAACCTACACAATTTAAAAAGCCTTGGTGCTTTGTGTGTAAAAATAGAGGCCATAGGCCAGGGGATAAGTCCTGTCCAGGTAAACCCCCTGAGCCTACCACCATGAAAATAAATCAAGCTCTAGTGCCCCTAGCAGTAGTGGTACTAGTGGTGGGACTGCTGGCAACAGTCAAGTTAAGGGTGTAGTTGGGTTCACTTATGGGTCCATAGTAGAAACTGGGGTAGTCAGTCCCAAGACAGTTTCTGTCACACCTAGTGGCATTGGCCTTGCCACACTGGCTGCTTGTCCCCTTACAATGGATAAGTACAGGCAGACAGTTTCAATAAATGGTGTTGAGGCCTTGGCCTACAGGGACACAGGTGCCAGTATCACTTTGGTGACTGAAAACCTAGTGCACCCTGATCAACACATCATTGGACAACAGCATAAGATTATTGATGTCCATAACTCCACTAAGTTTCTTCCCTTAGCTATAATTCAGTTTAGTTGGGGTGGAGTTACTGGCCCTAAGCAGGTGGTGGTATCACCTAGCTTACCTGTAGACTGTCTCTTAGGTAATGACCTAGAGGCCTCAGGTTGGGCTTATGTAGAGTTTTATGCCCATGCAGCCATGCTGGGCATCCCTGAGGAATTGTTCCCTCTCATTTCTACTGAAATGAAAAAGCAAAGGAGAGAAGGCCTGAAAACTCAGGATCCCTCTCCATCAACAGGTAAAAAGGGTATCACAGTATCCCCTAACCACCCTACCATTCAGGATACCATTCCTGTGGTGGGAGAAACCTCTCCTGGGGTGGCACCTGTTCCAAGGGAATCATCAGTTGGCAAAACTGTACTCCCTAAGGTAGAAGTACCTCTCTGTGGGATAACTAACATTGGTGAGAAAAAGAGCACCATTTTAGTTAACATGGAGCATCCCTCCAACCCTCCCAGAGAAACTTTAGTGCAGAAAATCTGCACTGCCTCACAACACTTAGGACAGCATCCCTGCCCTAGTGTGGAGCTCATAGGACAGCATCCCTGCCCTGCTCCAACCCAAGAGAAACAGCATCCCTGTTCTCTCTTCCAGCCATATGGACAAAGTTTTTGCCCAACTATGGCTTTCCTGAGACAGCATCCCTGTCTGGCATTTCCATCACTACAAATAGGTTCAGTGGACAATTCCCACTGCTCTAAACTAAAACTTACTGATAGAAAATCTGAAAATACATCTTCACATTGTTGCTTAGCTAATAATCTTCAAACAGGGTGGTTTACATCCCCACAGGGAAGTAACCATATAGTGGATGATAAAGGGAGTAACCAGTCTATTGCAGAGCTACTCTCTACTTATCACCACTTAGTCAATAAAGTCTCAACTGGCCAAGGTTAGCCTTATTGTACTTCGTTTGGGGGGGGGAGGGTTGTGTGAGAAAGTAGCCTCTTTCTAGCCTTGTTACCCCCACTTTTGGCCTGTTTGTGAGTGTATGTCAGGGTGTTTTCACTGTCTCACTGGGATCCTGCTAGCCAGGGCCCAGTGCTCATAGTGAAAACCCTATGTTTTCAGTATGTTTGTTATGTGTCACTGGGACCCTGCTAGTCAGGACCCCAGTGCTCATAAGGTTGTGGCCTATATGTATGTGTTCCCTGTGTGATGCCTAACTGTCTCACTGAGGCTCTGCTAACCAGAACCTCAGTGGTTATGCTCTCTCATTTCTTTCAAATTGTCACTGACAGGCTAGTGACCAATTTTACCAATTTACATTGGCTTACTGGAACACCCTTATAATTCCCTAGTATATGGTACTGTGGTACCCAGGGTATTGGGGTTCCAGGAGATCCCTATGGGCTGCAGCATTTCTTTTGCCACCCATAGGGATCTCTGACAATTCTTACACATGCCTGCCACGGCAGCCTGAGTGAAATAACGCCCACGTTATTTCACAGCCATTTTACACTGCACTTAAGTAACTTATAAGTCACCTATATGTCTAACCTTTACCTGGTAAAGGTTAGGTGCAAAGTTACTTAGTGTGAGGGCACCCTGGCACTAGCCAAGGTGCCCCCACATTGTTCAGGGCCAATTTCCCTGACTTTGTAAGTGCGGGGACACCATTACACGCGTGCACTACATATAGGTCACTACCTATATGTAGCTTCACAATGGTAACTCTGAATATGGCCATGTAACATGTCTATGATCATGGAATTGCCCCCTCTATGCCATCCTGGCATAGTTGGCACAATCCCATGATCCCAGTGGTCTGTAGCACAGACCCTGGTACTGCCAAACTGCCCTTCCTGGGGTTTCCCTGCAGCTGCTGCTGCTGCCAACCCCTCAGACAGGCATCTGCCCTCCTGGGGTCCAGCCAGGCCTGGCCCAGGATGGCAGAACAAAGGACTTCCTCTGAGAGAGGGTGTTACACCCTCTCCCTTTGGAAAATGGTCTGAAGGCAGGGGAGGAGTAGCCTCCCCCAGCCTCTAGAAATGCCTTCTTGGGCACAAATGTGCCCAATTCTGCATAAGCTAGTCTACACCGGTTCAGGGGACCCCTTAGCCCTGCTCTGGCGCGAAACTGGACAAAGGAAAGGGGAGTGACCACTCCCCTGACCTGCCCCTCCCCTGGGAGGTGCCCAGAGCTCCTCCAGTGTGCTCCAGACCTCTGCCATCTTGGAAACAGAGGTGCTGCTGGCACACTGGAATGCTCTGAGTGGCCAGTGCCACCAGGTGACGTCAGAGACTCCTTCTGATAGGCTCCTTCAGGTGTTGCTAGCCTATCCTCTCTCCTAGGTAGCCAAACCCTCTTTTCTGGCTATTTAGGGTCTCTGTCTCTGGGGAAACTTTAGATAACGAATGCAAGAGCTCAGCCGAGTTCCTCTGCATCTCTCTCTTCACCTTCTACCAAGGAATCGACTGCTGACCGCGCTGGAAGCCTGCAAAACTGCAACATAGTAGCAAAGACGACTACTGCAACTCTGTAACGCTGATCCTGCCGCCTTCTCGACTGTTTTCCTGGTGGTGCATGCTGTGGGGGTAGTCTGCCTCCTCTCTGCACTAGAAGCTCCGAAGAAATCTCCTGTGGGTCGACGGAATCTTCCCCCTGCAACCGCAGGCACCAAAAAGCTGCATTACCTCTCCCTTGGGTCTCCTCTCAGCATGACGAGCGAGGTCCCTAGAATCCAGCGACTCTGTCCAAGTGACCCCCACAGTCCAGTGACTCTTCAGTCCAAGTTTGGAGGAGGTAAGTCCTTGCCTCACCTCGCTGGGCTGCATTGCTGGGAACCGCGACTTTGCAGCTACTCCGGCCCCTGTGCACTTCCGGCGGAAATCCTTTGTGCACAGCCAAGCCTGGGTCCACGGCACTCTGACCTGCATTGCACGACTTTCTAAGTTGGTCTCCAGCGACGTGGGACTCCTTTGTGTAACTTCGGGTGAGCACCGTTTCACGCATCCTCGTAGTGCCTGTTTCTGGCACTTCTCTGGGAGCTACCTGCTGGTAAGAGGGCTCCTTGTCTTGCTTGATGCCTCCTCTACCTCCTGGTCCAATTTGCGACCTCCTGGTCCCTCCTGGGCCACAGCAGCATCCAAAAACGCTAACCGCACGATTTGCAGCTAGCAAGGCTTGTTGGCGTTCTTTCGGCGGGAAAACACTTCTGCACGACTCTCCCCGGCGAGCGGGATCCGTCCACCAAAGGGGAAGTCTCTAGCCCTTTTCGTTCCTGCAGAAACCTCTGCTTCTTCTGTCCAGTAGAAGCTTCTTTGCACCCACAGCTGGCATTTCCTGGGCATATGCCCATCTCCGACTTACTTGTGACTTTTGGACTTGGTCCCCTTGTTCCACAGGTACCCTAGATTGGAAATCCATCGTTGTTGCATTGTTGGTTTGTGTCTTTCCTGCATTATTCCTCTAACACGACTTCTTTGTCCTTAGGGGAACTTTAGTGCACTTTGCACTCACTTTTCAGGGTCTTGGGGAGGGTTATTTTTCTAACTCTCACTATTTTCTAATAGTCCCAGCGACCCTCTACAAGGTCACATAGGTTTGGGGTCCATTCGTAGTTCGCATTCCACTTTTGGAGTATATGGTTTGTGTTGCCCCTATGTAGGAGGCTGGACTGGCTTGTAGTGAGTACCAAGGGATACTTGCAGCTTGCACCAGGCCCAGTTATCCCTTATTAGTGTATAGGGTGTCTAGCAGCTTAGGCTGATAGATAATGGTAGCTTAGCAGAGCAGCTTAGGCTGAACTAGGAGACGTGTGAAGCTACTACAGTACCACCTAGTGTCATATGCACAATATCATAAGAAAACACAATACACAGTTATACTAAAAATAAAGGTACTTTATTTTTATGACAATATGCCAAAGTATCTTAGAGTGTACCCTCAGTGAGAGGATAGGAAATATACACAAGATATATATACACAATAGCAAAAATATGCAGTATAGTCTTAGAAAACAGTGCAAACAATGTATAGTTACAATAGGATGCAATGGGGACACATAGGGATAGGGGCAACACAAACCATATACTCCAAAAGTGGAATGCGAACCACGAATGGACCCCAAACCTATGTGACCTTGTAGAGGGTCGCTGGGACTATTAGAAAATAGTGAGAGTTAGAAAAATAACCCTCCCCAAGACCCTGAAAAGTGAGTGCAAAGTGCACTAAAGTTCCCCTAAGGACAAAGAAGTTGTGTTAGAGGAATAATGCAGGAAAGACACAAACCAACAATGCAACAACTGTGGATTTCCAATCTAGGGTACCTGTGGAACAAGGGTACCAAGTCCGAAAGTCACAAGCAAGTCGGAGATGGGCATATGCCCAGGAAATGCCAGCTGTGGATGCAAAGAAGCTTCTACTGGACAGAAGAAGCTGAGGTTTCTGCAGGAACGAAAAGGGCTAGAGACTTTTCCTTTGGTGGACATATTCCTCTCGCCGTGGAGAGTCGTGCAAAAGTGTTTTCCCGCCGAAAGAATGCCAACAAGCCTTGCTAGCTGCAAATCGTGCAGTTAGCGTTTTTGGACGCCGCTGTGGCTCTGGAGGGACCAGGAGGTCTCAAATTGGACCAGGAGAGAGAGGGGACGTCGAGCAAGACAACGAGCCCTCTCAGCAGCAGGTAGCACCCGGAGAAGTGCCAGAAACAGGCACTAAGAGGATGCATGAAACGTTGCTCACTCTAAGTTACACAAAGGAGTCCCACGTCGCCGGAGACCAACTTAGAAAGTCGTGCAATGCAGGTTAGAGTGCCGTGGACCCAGGCTTGGCTGTGCACAAAGGATTTCCGCCGGAAGTGCACAGGGGCCGGAGTAGCTGCAAAAGTCGCGGTTCCCAGCAATGCAGCCCAGCGAGGTGAGGCAAGGACTTACCTCCACCAAACTTGGACTGAAGAGTCACTGGACTGTGGGGGTCACTTGGACAGAGTCGCTGGATTCGAGGGACCTCGCTCGTCGTGCTGAGAGGAGACCCAAGGGACCGGTAATGCAGCTTTTTGGTGCCTGCGGTTGCAGGGGGAAGATTCCGTCGACCCACGGGAGATTTCTTCGGAGCTTCTGGTGCAGAGAGGAGGCAGACTACCCCCACAGCATGCACAAGCAGGAAAACAGTTGAGAAGGCGGCAGGATCAGCGTTACAGAGTTGCAGTAGTCGTCTTTGCTACTATGTTGCAGGTTTGCAGGCTTCCAGCGCGGTCAGCAGTCGATTCCTTGGCAGAAGGTGAAGAGAGAGATGCAGAGGAACTCGGATGAGCTCTTGCATTCATTATCTAAAGTTTCCCCAGAGACAGAGACCCTAAATAGCCAGAAAAGAGGGTTTGGCTACCTAGGAGAGAGGATAGGCTAGCAACACCTGAAGGAGCCTATCACAAGGAGTCTCTGACGTCACCTGGTGGCACTGGCCACTCAGAGCAGTCCAGTGTGCCAGCAGCACCTCTGTTTCCAAGATGGCAGAGGTCTGGAGCACACTGGAGGAGCTCTGGACACCTCCCAGGGTAGGTGCAGGTCAGGGGAGTGGTCACTCCCCTTTCCTTTGTCCAGTTTCGCGCCAGAGCAGGGCTAAGGGGTCCTCTGCACCGGTGTAGATTGGCTTATGCAGAATTGGGCACATCTATGCCCAAGAAAGCATTTCCAGAGGCTGGGGGAGGCTACTCCTCCCCTGCCTTCACACCATTTTCCAAAGGGAGAGGGTGTCACACCCTCTCTCAGAGGAAGTTCTTTGTTCTGCCATCCTGGGCCAGGCCTGGCTGGACCCCAGGAAGGCAGATGCCTGTCTGAGGGGTTGGGAGCAGCAGCAGCTGCAGTGAAACCCCAGGAAGGGCAGTTTGGAAGTACCAGGGTCTGTGCTACAGACCACTGGGATCATGGGATTGTGCCAAGTATGCCAGGATGGCATAGAGGGGGCAATTCCATGATCATAGACATGTTACATGGCCATATTCGGAGTTACCATTGTGAAGCTACATATAGGTAGTGACCTATATGTAGTGCACGCGTGTAATGGTGTCCCCGCACTCACAAAGTTCAGGGAATTGGCTCTGAACAATGTGGGGGCACCTTGGCTAGTGCCAGGGTGCCCTCACACTAAGTAACTTTGCACCTAACCTTTACCAGGTAAAGGTTAGACATATAGGTGACTTATAAGTTCTTAGTATATGGTACTGAGGTACCCAGGGTATTGGGGTTCCAGGAGATCCCTATGGGCTGCAGCATTTCTTTTGCCACCCATAGGGAGCTCTGACAATTCTTACACAGGCCTGCCACTGCAGCCTGAGTGAAATAATGTCCACGTTATTTCACAGCCATTTTCCACTGCACTTAAGTAACTTATAAGTCACCTATATGTCTAACCTTTACCTGGTAAAGGTTAGGTGCAAAGTTACTTAGTGTGTGGGCAGCCTGGCACTAACCAAGGTGCCCCCACATGGTTCAGGGCAAATTCCCCGGACTTTGTGAGTGCTGGGACACCATTACACGCGTGCACTACACATAGGTCACTACCTATGTGTAGCTTCACAATGGTAACTCCGAATATGGCCATGTAACATGACTAAGATCATGGAATTGCCCCCTCTATGCCATCCTGGCATTGTTGGCACAATCCCATGAATCCCACGGGTCTCTAGCACAGGCCCGGGTACTGCCAAACTGCCTTTCCCGGGGTTTCACTGCAGCTGCTGCTGCTGCCAACCCCTCAGACAGGTTTCTGCCCTCCTGGGGTCCAGCCAGGCTTGGCCCAGGAAGGCAGAACAAAGGACTTCCTCAGAGAGAGGGTGTTACACCCTCTCCCTTTGGAAAAAGGTGTTAAGGCAGGGGAGGAGTAGCCTCCCCCAGCCTCTGGAAATGCTTTCATTGGCACAGATGGTGCCCATTTCTGCATAAGCCAGTCTACACCGGTTCAGGGACCCCTCAGCCCTGCTCTGGCGCGAAACTGGACAAAGGAAAGGGGAGTGACCACTCCCCTGACCTGCACCTCCCCTGGGAGGTGCCCAGAGCTCCTCCAGTGTGATCCAGACCTCTGCCATCTTGGAAACAGAGGTGCTGCTGGCATACTGGACTGCTCTGAGTGGCCAGGGCCAGCAGGTGATGTCAGAGACTCCTTCTAATAGGCTCCTTCAGGTGTTGCTAGCCTATCCTTTCTACTAAGTAGCCAAACCCTCTTTTTTGGCTATTTAGGGTCTCTTCTTTGGGGAATTCCTTAGATAACGAATGCAAGAGCTCATCAGAGTTCCTCTGCATCTCTCTCTTCACCTTCTGCCAAGGAATCGACTGCTGACCGCGCTGGAGGCCTGCAAAACTGCAACAAAGTAGCGAAGACGACTACTGCGACCTTGTAACGCTGATCCTGCCGCCTTCTCAACTGTTTTCCTGGTGGTGCATGCTGTGGGGGTAGTCTGCCTCCTCTCTGCACTAGAGGCTCCGAAGAAATCTCCCGTGGGTCGACGGAATATTCCCCCTGCAACCACAGGCACCAAAGAACTGCATCACTGGTCCCCTGGGTCTCCTCTCACCATGACGAGCGAGGTCCCTTGAATCCAGCGACTCTGTCCAAGTGACTCCCACAGTGCAGTGACTCTTCAGTCCAAGTTTGGTGGAGGTAAGTCCTTGCCTCCCACGCCAGACTGCATTGCTGGGAACCGCGTCTTTTGCAGCTACTCCGTCCTCTATGCACTTCCGGTGGAAATCCTTTGTGCACAGCCAAGCCTGGGTCAACGGGACTCTAACCTGCATTGGACGACCTCCTGAGTTGTCCTCCGGCGGCGTGGGACTCTCTTGTGCAACTTCGGGTGAGCACCGTTTCACTCCACTTTGTAGTGCCAGTTCCAGCACTTCTCCGGGTGCTGCCTGCTTCTGAGAGGGCTCCTTGTCTTACGGGGCGCCCCCTCTGTCCCCTGACGCAATTGGTGACATCCTGGTCCCTCCTGGGCCACAGCAGCATCCATAAACCCTAACCGCACGATTTGCAGCTAGCAAGGCTTGTTTGCGGTCTTTCTTCAGGCAAACATTTCTGCACAACTCTTCACGACGTGGGACATCCATCCCCCAAAGGGGAAGTTTCTAGCCCTTGTCGTTCCTGCAGAATCCTCAGCTTCTACTGCCTAGTAGCAGCTTCTTTGCACCCACGGCTGGCATTTCCTGGGCATCTGCCCACTCTCGACTTGGTCGTGACTTTTGGACTTGGTCCCCTTGTTCCACAGGTACCCTCGTCTGGAAATCCATTGTTGTTGCATTGCTGGTTTTGGTCTTTCCTGCAGAATTCCCCTATCACGACTTCTGTGCCCTTTGGGAAACTTTAGTGCACTTTGCACTCACTTTTCAGGGTCTTGTGGTGGGCTATTTTTCTAACCCTCACTGTTTTCTTACAGTCCCAGCGACCCTCTACAAGGTCACATAGGTTTGGGGTCCATTCGTGGTTCTCATTCCACTTTTGGAGTATATGGTTTGTGTTACCCCTACCCCTATGTGTCCCCATTGCATCCTATTGTAACTATACATTGTTTGCACTGTTTTCTAATACTATACTGCATATTTTTGGTATTGTGTACATATATCTTGTGTATATTTGCTATCCTCATACTGAGGGTACTCACTGAGATACTTTGGCATATTGTCATAAAAATAAAGTACCTTTATTTTTAGTAAATCTGTGTATTGTGTTTTCTTATGATATTGTGCAAGTGACACTAGTGGTACTGTAGGAGCTTCACTCGTCTCCTAGTTCAGCCTAAGCTGCTAGATACCCTATACACTAATAAGGGATACCTGTGCCTGGTGCAAGGTGTAAGTACCCCTTGGTACTCACTACAAGCCAGTCCAGCCTCCTACATTGGTTGTGCAGCGGTGGGATAAGTACTTTGCAACTACTTACCACTTTTGTCATTGTACTTTTCATAAGAGAAAAATATACAAAACAAGTTCAGCGTATCTACACCTAACCAAAAAGTTTTGCTTTTCCTCTTTCCACTTCTTTATTAAGTGCTGAAAAGTACCTCTAAACTTTCTAAAAAGTTCTTAAATAGTTTTAAAAGTTTTTTCTTCTGTCTTTCCAAAAGATCTGAAAAACGTTTTTCTCACTTTTTCTGTCACTTAAACACTTTCTAAAATGTCTGGCACAGGCCAAACTGTTGATCTGTCCAAACTTGCTTATGATCACCTTAACTGGAAAGGAGCAAGGAGTCTCTGCATAGAAAGAGGTTTAAGTGTAGGGAAGAATCCCCCTAGAGAACTGTTGGTGAATATGCTTGTTGAACAGGATAAGGCCAGAGGTGGCACTTCTGTTGAAAAGTTAGCTGATGGTTCCCAATCTGACCCTGGGGCACACCTAGCAGAAGATTTAGAAGGGAAACTTCCTAGCCTGCCCATTAGCAGACAACCTAGCATAGCTGGTACTGATGTAGAGTCACATCATACAGATAGTGTGGTCTCTCATCACAGTAAGAGTATTCCTTCTCACCATAGTAGAAGTGCTGTTTCTGTTAGCCAAGCTGTTCGGGTGCCATCTGTTAGGGACAGGTCTCCTTCTGTTCATTCTCACCATACTTCTGTTTCAAGGCATGTCCCTCCCACCCACCCTGATGACAGAGTGTTAGAAAGGGAACTCAATAGATTGAGAGTGGAGGAATCCAGGCTGAAGCTCAAGAAGCAACAGCTGGATTTAGATAGGCAGTCCTTAGAGATAGAAAGAGAAAGACAGAAAATTGGGTTTGAAACCCATGGTGGCAGCAGCAGTATTCCCCATAGTCATCCTGCAAGAGAGTATGATTCAAGGAATCTGCATAAGATAGTTCCCCCTTATAAGGAGGGGGGTGACATTAACAAGTGGTTTGCTGCACTTGAGAGGGCCTGTGTTGTACAGGATGTCCCTCAAAGGCAGTGGGCTGCTATCCTATGGCTATCATTTAGTGGAAAGGGTAGGGATAGGCTCCTTACTGTGAAAGAAAGTGATACCAATAATTTTACAGTTCTTAAGAATGCACTCCTGGATGGTTATGGCTTAACCACTGAACAGTCCAAGATGAAGTTCAGAGAGACCAAAAAGGAGTCTTCACAAGACTGGGTAGACTTTGTTGACCATTCAGTGAAGGCCTTGGAGGGGTGGTTACATGGCAGTAAAGTTACTGATTATGAAAGCCTGTATAACTTGATCCTGAGAGAGCATATTCTTAATAATTGTGTGTCTGATTTGTTGCACCAGAACCTGGTGGACTCTTATCTGACCTCTCCCCAAGAATTGGGAAAGATGGCAGACAAATGGGTCATAACAAGGGTGAACAGAAAAGTTCATACAGGGGGTGACAAAGATGCCAAGAAGAAGGATGGTAAGTCTTCTGACAAGGGTGGGGACAAATCTAAAAATGAGTCTTCATCAGGCCCACAAAAACACTCTGGTGGGCCCAAATCCTCTTCAAATCAAAAGAAAGAAAAGAAACCATGGTGCTATTTATGTAAAATAAAAGGCCATTGGACAACAGATCCCAGTTGTCCAAAGAAAAGCACCAAGCCTCCTACCACTACAACCCCTACTGCTACACCTAGTGTCCCTACTAATAGCAGTGGTGGTGTGAGCAAACCTACTAATAGCCAATCCAAGGGAGTAGTGGGCTCACTATTGGTAACTTAGTTGGGATTGGTCTGATTAGGGAGACCACAGAGGCTGTGTTAGTCTCTGAGGGGGCTATTCATTTAGCCACCTTGGTTGCTTGTCCCCTTAACATGGATAAGTACAAGCAACTACCCCTAATAAATGGTGTTGAGGTTCAGGCCTACAGGGACACAGGTGCCAGTGTTACAATGGTAATAGAGAAACTGGTCCACCCTGAACAACACCTACTTGGTCACCAGTACCAAGTAACCGATGCTCATAACAACACCCTTAGCCACCCCATGGCTGTTGTGAATCTCAACTGGGGGGGGGGGGGGGGTTACTGGTCCAAAAAAGTTGTGGTTGCCTCAGATTTACCTGTAGACTGTCTATTAGGAAATGATTTAGAGACATCAGCTTGGGCAGAAGTGGAGTTGGAGGCTCATGCAGCAATGCTGGGCATTCCAGGGCATATTTTTGCTTTGACCAGGGCTCAGGCCAAAAAGCAAAAAGGACAGGGTGACATGGATCCTGGAAGAATGGACCAAGTGCTCCCTAAAGCTAGGGCTAGTAGAAGTAAAGCACTACCTACTATCCCTCCCTCTACAGTGGATTCTAATTCTGAGGAAGAAGAATTTCCACCCTGTGCAGAACCTACACCAGAGGAGCTGGAAGCAGACACTGCTGAGCTTTTGGGTGAAGGGGGGCCTGCCAGGGAGAAGCTGAGTGTGGCACGGCATACCTGTCCCACACTAGAGAGTCTAAGGCAGCAAGCTGTCAAACAAGCAAATGGGGATGTCAGTGACTCTCACAGAGTTTACTGGGAGGACAACCTCTTGTACACTGAAGCAAGGGATCCAAAACCTGGAGCTGCCAGGAGATTGGTGATTCATCAGGAGTACAGAAAGTTCCTCCTAACTCTAGCCCACGACATTCCCTTAGCTGGACATTTGGGGCAAATGAAAACTTGGACAGGCTTGTTCCCTTGTTTCATTGGCCTAGAATGTCAGAGGACACAAAGGAATTTTTTAAAGTCCTGTGAAACCTGTCAAGCCAGTGGCAAGACAGGTGGCACTCCAAAGGCACCCCTTATTCCACTGCCTGTGGTTGGGGTTCCCTTTGAAAGGGTAGGGGTTGACATAGTTGGCCCCCTTGACCCTCCTACTGCTTCAGGCAATAGGTTTATCTTGGTGGTAGTGGACCATGCCACCAGATATCCTGAAGCAATTCCTCTGAGGACCACTACAGCTCCTGCAGTGGCAAAGGCACTCCTGGGAATCTTTTCCAGGGTGGGCTTCCCAAAAGAGGTGGTGTCAGACAGGGGAAGCAATTTCATGTCTGCTTACTTAAAGGCCATGTGGAAGGAGTGTGGTGTGACATACAAGTTCACCACACCCTATCATCCACAAACAAATGGACTGGTGGAGAGATTTAACAAAACTCTCAAAGGCATGATTATGGGACTCCCTGAAAAACTCCACAGGAGATGGGATATCCTTTTACCATGCCTCCTTTTTGCTTACAGGGAGGTACCCCAGAAAGGAGTGGGCTTCAGCCCCTTTGAACTCCTATTTGGTCACCCTGTGAGAGGTCCTCTAACACTTGTTAAGGAGGGTTGGGAACAACCTTTAAAAGCTCCAAAGCAAGACATAGTGGACTATGTACTTGGCCTCAGATCAAGGATGGCTGAGTACATGAAAAAGGCCAGTAAAAACCTTCAGGCCAGCCAAGAGCTCCAGAAGCAATGGCATGCCCAGAAGGCTGTTTTGGTTCAGTACCAACCAGGGCAGAAAGTGTGGATCTTGGAACCTGTGGCCCCAAGAGCACTCCAAGATAAATGGAGTGGACCCCACATAATTGTTGAGAAGAAGGGTGAAGTCACCTATTTAGTTGACTTAGGCACTGCCAGGAGTCCCCTTAGGGTGCTCCATGTCAATCGCCTGAAACCCTACTATGACAGGGCTGATCTCACCCTGCTCATGGCAACAGATGAGGGACAGGAAGAAGAGAGTGACCCTCTCCCTGATCTCTTCTCTTCCACAGAACAAGATGCTCTAGTGGAAGGTGTTGTTTTGGCAGATTGTCTTACTGCTGAGCAGAAAGACCACTGCATATATCTCCTGGGTCAGTTTTCTGAACTCTTCTCTACTGTGCCAGGTACCACTTCTTGGTGTGAGCACACTATAGATACTGGAGACAGCTTGCCTGTCAAAAGTAAGATCTATAGGCAGCCTGACCATGTCAGGGACTGCATAAAGCAAGAGGTGCAGAAAATGCTTGAACTGGGAGTGGTTGAGCACTCTGAAAGTCCATGGGCCTCTCCTGTGGTACTTGTACCAAAACCCCATTCCAAGGATGGAAAGAAGGAAATGCAGTTTTGTGTTGACTACAGAGGTCTCAACCAGGTAACCAAAACTGATGCTCACCCTATACCCAGGGCAGATGAGCTAATAGATACACTGGCATCTGCCAAGTATCTAAGCACTTTTGATTTGACTGCAGGGTATTGGCAGATCAAATTATCAGAAGATGCAAAAGCAAAAACTGCATTTTCAACCATTGGAGGCCATTACCAATTCACAGTAATGCCTTTTGGATTGAAAAATGCAGCTGCCACTTTTCAGAGGTTGGTGAACACAGTCCTGCAAAGGCTGGAAGCTTTTAGTGCAGCACATCTAGATGATATAGCTGTCTTTAGCTCCAGCTGGGATGATAACCTGGTCCACCTATGGAAAGTTTTAGAGGCCCTGCAAAAGGCAGGCCTCACTATCAAGGCTTCAAAGTGCCAGATAGGGCAGGGGAAGGTGGTTTATCTGGGACACCTGGTTGGTGGAGAACAGATTGCACCACTTCAGGGGAAAATCCAAACTATTATAGATTGGGTTCCCCATACTACTCAGACCGGGGTGAGAGCCTTTTTAGGCCTCACTGGGTACTATAGGAGGTTCATAAAGAACTATGGCTCAATTGCAGACCCTCTTAATGACCTCACTTCAAAGAAAATGCCTAAGAAGGTATTATGGACAGCAAACTGTCAGAAAGATTTTGAGGAGCTGAAGCAGGCCATGTGCTCTGCACCTGTCCTGAAAAGCCCCTGTTACTCCAAGAAATTCATTGTCCAAACTGATGCATCTGAATTAGGGGTAGGGGCAGTCTTATCACAACTCAGTTCTGAGGGCCAGGATCAACCTGTTGCTTTTATCAGCAGGAGGTTGACCCCTAGAGAAAAGCGTTGGTCTGCCATAGAGAGGGAGGCCTTTGCTGTGGTCTGGACACTGAAGAAGTTGAGGCCATACCTGTTTGGCATTCACTTCATTGTTCAGACAGACCACAAACCTCTACTTTGGCTAAAACAAATGAAAGGTGAAAATCCTAAATTGTTGAGGTGGTCCATATCCCTACAGGGAATGGACTATACAGTGGAACATAGACCTGGGAGTACCCACTCCAATGCAGATGGACTCTCCAGATATTTCCACTTAGACAATGAAGACCCATCAGGTAATGACTAGTCTTATTGTCCTTCGTTTGTGGGGGGGGGTTGTGTAAGAAAGTACCATCTTGCCTGGCATGTTACCCCCATTTTTCACTGTATATATGTTGTTTTAGTTGTATGTGTCACTGGGACCCTGCCAGCCAGGGCCCCGGTGCTCATAAGTGTGCCCTATATGTGTTACCTGTGTTATGACTAACTGTCTCACTGAGGCTCTGCTATTCAGAACCTCAGTGGTTATGCTCTCTCATTTCTTTCCAAATTGTCACTAACAGGCTAGTGACCAATTTCACCAATTCACATTGGCACACTGGAACACCCTTATAATTCCCTAGTATATGGTACTGAGGTACCTAGGGTATCGGGGTTCCAGGAGATCCCTATGGGCTGCAGCATTTCTTTTGCCACCCATAGGGAGCTCTGACAATTCTTACACAGGCCTGCCACTGCAGCCTGAGTGAAATAATGTCCACGTTATTTCACAGATATTTACCACTGCTCTTAAGTAACTTATAAGTCACCTATATGTCTAACCTTTACCTGGTAAAGGTTAGGTGCAAAGTTACTTAGTGTGTGGGCAGCCTGGCACTAACCAAGGTGCCCCCACATGATCCAGGGCAAATTCCCCGGACTTTGTGAGTGCGGGGACACCATTACACGCGTGCACTACACATAGGTCACCACCTATGTGTAGCTTCACAATGGTAACTCCGAATATGGCCATGTAACATGTCTAAGATCATGGAATTGCCCCCTCTATGCCATCCTGGCATTGTTGGCACAATCCCATGAATCCCACGGGTCTCTAGCACAGGCCCGGGTACTGCCAAACTGCCTTTGCAGGGTTTTCACTGCAGCTGCTGCTGCTGCCAACCCCTCAGACAGGTTTCTGCCCTCCTGGGGTCCAGCCAGGCTTGGCCCAGGAAGGCAGAACAAAGGACTTCCTCAGAGAGAGGGTGTTACACCCTCTCCCTTTGGAAAAAGGTGTTAAGGCTGGGGAGGAGTAGCCTCCCCCAGCATCTGGAAATGCTTTGATGGGCACAGATGGTGCCCATCTCTGCATAAGCCAGTCTACACCGGTTCAGGGATCCCCCAGCCCTGCTGTGGCGCGAAACTGGACAAAGGAAAGGGGAGTGACCACTCCCCTGACCTGCACCTCCAAGGGGAGATGCCCAGAGTTCCTCCAGCGTGCCCCAGACCTCTGCCATCTTGGAAACAGAAGTGCTGCTGGCATACTGGACTGCTCTGAGTGGCCAGAGCCAGCAGGTGACGTCAGAGACTCCTTCTGATAGGCTCCTTCAGGTGTTGCTAGCCTATCCTTTCTCCTAAGTAGCCAACCCCTCTTTTCTGGCTATTTAGGGTCTCTTCTTTGGGGAATTCCTTAGATAACGAATGCAAGAGCTCATCAGAGTTCCTCTGCATCTCTCTCTTCACCTTCTGCCAAGGAATCGACTGCTGACCGCGCTGGAAGCCTGCAAAACTGCAACAAAGTAGCGAAGACGACTACTGCGACCTTGTAACGCTGATCCTGCCGCCTTCTCAACTGTTTTCCTGGTGGTGCATGCTGTGGGGGTAGTCTGCCTCCTCTCTGCACTAGAAGCTCCGAAGAAATCTCCCGCGGGTCGACGGAATCGTCCCCCTGCTACCACAGGCACCAAAGAACTGCATCACCGGTCCCCTGGGTCTCCTCTCAGCACGACGAGCGAGGTCCCTTGAATCCAGCAACTCTGTCCAAGTGACTCCCACAGTCCAGTGACTCTTCAGTCCAAGTTTGGTGGAGGTAAGTCCTTGCCTCCCCACGCCAGACTGCATTGCTGGGAACCGCGTCTTTTGCAGCTACTCCGGCCTCTGTGCACTTTCAGCAGAAATCCTTTGTGCACAGCCAAGCCTGGGTCAACGGCACTCTAACCTGCATTGCACAACCTCCTGAGTTGTCCTCCGGCGGCGTGGGACTCTCTTGTGCAACTTCGGGTGAGCACCGTTTCACTCCAATTTGTAGTGCCTGTTCCAGCACTTCTCCGGGTGCTGCCTGCTTCTCAGAGGCCTCCCTGTCTTGCGGGGCGCCCACTCTGTCCCCTGACGCAATTGGTGACATCCTGGTCCCTCCTGGGCCACAGCAGCATCCAAAAACCCTAACCGCACAATTTGCAGCTAGCAAGGCTTGTTTGCGGTCTTTCTTCAGGCAAACACTTCTGCATGACTCTTCATGACGTGGGACATCCATCTTCCAAAGGGGAAGTTTCTAGCCTCTGTCGTTCTTGCAGAAACCTTAGCTTCTACTGCCTAGTAGCAGCTTCTTTGCACCCACAGCTGGCATTTCCTGGGCATCTGCCCACTCTCGACTTGGTCGTGACTTTTGGACTTGGTCCCCTTGTTCCACAGGTACCCTCGTCTGGAAATCCATTGTTGTTGCATTGCTGGTGTTGGTCTTTCCTGCAGAATTCCCCTATCACAACTTCTGTGCTCTTTGGGGAACTTTAGTGCACTTTGCACTCACTTTTCAGGGTCTTAGGGTGGGCTATTTTTCTAACCCTCACTGTTTTCTTACAGTCCCAGCGACCCTCTACAAGGTCACATAGGTTTGGGGTCCATTCGTGGTTCGCATTCCACTTTTGGAGTATATGGTTTGTGTTGCCCCCATCCCTATGTGTCCCCATTGCATCCTATTGTAACTATACATTGTTTGCACTGTTTTCTAAGACTATACTGCATATTTTTGGTATTGTGTACATATATCTTGTGTATATTTGCTATCCTCATACTGAGGGTACTCACTGAGATACTTTATTTTTATGACAATATGCCAAAGTACCTTTATTTTTAGTATATCTGTGTATTGTGTTTTCTTATGATATTGTGCAAGTGACACTAGTGGTACTGTAGGAGCTTCACTCGTCTCCTAGTACAGCCTAAGCTGCTCTGCTAAGCTACCATTATCTATCAGCCTAAGCTGCTAGACACCCTATACACTAATAAGGGATACCTGGGCCTGGTGCAAGGTGTAAGTACCCCTTGGTACTCACTACAAGCCAGTCCAGCCTCCTACACCCAAGCACAAGGATTAAGTGCATTTTATAAGGCAGTTGGTCAGCGACATTTTGCTCATCTGTTGTAAGTTTATCAAGTAAAGATTCCGGCTACTATGTTGTTTGCAATAGAATTTACAAAATAGCAGACTGGGAGTTCTTAGACAGAATGGAAGGGCAAATTCTAAGATGTTTGGTTCCCTGCAATACCTTGGCATCTACTGCAGCCCTAAGACCGGAATTTGGCATTAATTTGGCATTAAGAGTTCTTTTGTGCAGGGTTTAGCGAGGAATGATTCAGGGGGCTTTTTGCTTAGTTCATAGTGATGAATTTTCCTCAAGGCAAAAAGGTTTTCAGGTCGATAAGGAGCTTTGTAGCCAAAAGAGGAGATTTGATGTTTTGATTAACTCAGCGATTCCACAAAATACACAGCCCTACATTTTATGTCATTTTCCACGGGGAGTGAGGTGCTTTTGTATTCTGCTGAGATTGAACATACTGCCACTAAAAGACCTAACCTATAAATGGGTTGCCACTGATTTGTGTTATGCGGATTTGTAGGATCTTAAGCTTGTTATATTTGTCTGTCCGTCTATTTCTAGTGAGGAAACAATGGCTAAATCCCCTCTTTTTGAATTTCAATGTATGCTCAGCAGGTGAATCTCTTGAATTATTGTTTAACCATCCGAATGAAATATTCTGTTTTAGGATTGTAAACATTTTTAAGGCATATCAAATTGATATTGATTGTTTTATAGTACAGGGGTTTTTATACAGAGAATGTATTTATTCCTGGATTCATGAAGTTTACATATTGATTTACTGTATAGTAAAAGTACTGTAATACAGCTAAGTGGGCTGACATATGAATCTACTATATTTGTAAATAATATGGATTATAATGTAGATGTTATTCTATTGATTATGCATTTTGTCATTTTAAATATACTGTATTGTTTATGTGGACCTCCTAGGAGTTGCAAACCATGAATAAATAAACTTGAAAATTGAGGAGAGCTCTTCTGAATAATGGAGTGGTCTAGCAGCAGAAGGCACTTCTACCTGCTGGGAGCTAGGTTTTACCATCCTTAAATAAGGGTTTAGATGTAACTTTCCCTTAGGCAAAGAATAAGTCCTGCAGAACGAGGTAGGGAGACTGCAAAAACATAGAATTTGGTAGTTGAATGTCTCCAGTCGCTAGATAGAGCACAGCTGAAATCTGGCACCTGCAGCATTTCCTCCTCTGAACATTCCAGGAACCAAAGAAGACACCATCTGAAGAAGGCCCTGCTAGCACAAGACTCCTGACTCCTGGTAGGAGGTAGGAGGAGACTTTAAAAGGACTCCCAACTCCTAAATCCAGCTTGTGTCTAGGGTCTGGAATGTCTCCCTAACAGTCAAACTGTTGGCCTTCTGGTCTACTTCTTTAAGGATCACAAAAAGCAAAAGGACTCTGGATTCCAATTGAGTCTAGCCTACTATAAAAGACTAAACCCTGCAGGAAACCTTGCTGGATAGAGACTTGGTGCCAAGAATCCTGCACTGTGAGCTGTAGGATTGACAAGGGGAAACTTTCCTTTAACTTTTAAAAAGTTGTGACATTGTACTTTTCCCACTTTTGGAGCAACAGAACACAGTGCTGAAGCTTGTCGAGGAAGACCACACCCAAGGTGGTTGGGAAATCTAGCTTCATCCAGCTCAGAGCTTATGCTACAAATATATCTGGCCTTCAGGAATCCTGTCATGCTCCAGCTTCCAAGCATATCACATTGGAGGAACCTCACTTTTAAAAAAGCCTGAAGGCAAAACATTGGAGAGGGAGCAAGAAAGCAGGTCTATCTGCAACACCAAGGGTGGCCATGGATCAAACAAAAAAATGTTAGAGGGAACTGCCACACACATCTAGGGCCAGATGTAGCAAACGTTTTGCGACTCGCAAACGGCAAAATTTGCCGTTTGCGAGTCGCAAAACGCGTATCCCAATGCAAAAATGCATTTTGCGAGTCGTTACCGACTCGCAAAATGCATTTCAGACTCGCAAATAGGAAGGGGTGTTCCCTTCCTATTTGCGAGTCGCATTGGGATGCAATACCATTTGCGACCGCATATGCGGTCGCAAATGGCATCGCAGTTACCATCCACTTCAAGTGGATGGTAACCCAATCGCAAATTGGAAGGGGTCCCCATGGGAGCCCAAAATATTTTTTCAGGGCAGGGAGTGGTCCATGGACCACTCCCTGCCCTGAAAAAAACCGAAACTAAATGTTTCGTTTTTTTTTTAAGTGCAGCTCGTTTTCCCTTAGGGAAAACGGGCTACACTTCAAAAAAAAAAAACTGCTTTATTTACAAGCAGTCACAAACATGGAGGTCTGCTGACGCCAGCAGGCCTCCATGTTAGCGAGTGCCTATACTCGCAATGGGGCCGCAATTTGCGACCCACCTCATGAATATTCATGAGGTGGGTCATTGCGACCCCATTGCGAGTTGCAGTCGGTGTCTGAGACACCGTACTGCATAGCAATTTGCGACTTGCAAATTGCGAGTCGCAGGGACTCGCAATTTGCAAGTCGCAAATTGCTTTTTTCCTACATCTGGCCCCTAGTTTGTTCTCCTATATCTCCAGACCTAAGATGTGTTTGTGTTGTTAGAGACAGATGCCTGCTGCATGGATGTAGTTGCCAACAGTGCTGAAGAGGGCAGGACGCAGCAAAATAGTTGTAGAAGAGGACTATATGGATTGGAAACCAAAAGGTCCTGTTCTCAGGAGAACAGCAGCTTTCCCCTGTATCTCACGTCATCCGTCAGAATTAGCTTTACTGAATTTGAAGGTAGACACTGCACAGACACCCAAATGAAGCTGATGCATTTGCATCACCAACATTTAAAAAGTGAAGACATCCATAGACATGACATGAGCTACTGAATCTCCCTTGACAGACAATGTCTAATTCATGGAAATAAGTGGATGTTAATGTTAAAATCAACTTTCACCACTGCCCTAAAGATTACCCTGGTTCTGCTCAAATGGGTTTACATGTGAACAGGGGTGTGTTTTTTTCAATCATTTTAGGGAGAGGGGAGTCTAGACTGAGATTTCCAAACAAACATGGCGCTTGGATGGTTGGGCTGGGAGGTGCTGGATGAATTAACGGATGGGGATTGGAACATTAGTTTTGAGTTAGTTAAAAAAGTAGGACTAGTCAGCACAGGAACACAGGGACTTTGTGGTCTACTCTAGGCCAGTTCCTCCGCACAGTAATGCAGGGGAGGCAAGCCATGGAAACAGGCCTCACACCAGCACAGACCTAACGTCAGCAAACCAGGCGTAGGCAGCACATTAAGAGCAGGCCTAGTGGTAGCCTAGGATCAGCAGGGCCAGAGAGTAGGGAGAGTGATGCAAACTGGAGAAAAGGCTTACACTACTTTCCAGTACAAAACTTGTTTGCACTAGAAAGTTGTTTAAGAGTAATACAAATAGTATTTTGAGCTATTTTGCAAAGGCAAGATGTTCCCTAGGTGGTACATGGACATTCCAATTAAAATTGTTTTTGACAACGCCCGATCTGCAAACATTTGTAGATAAAGTTTTGCAACAAAAAAATAAACTTCCTTAAGAAAGGCAGAAAGTAGAACTTTTTTTTTCTTCAAACATTTAAACTTTTGCATTTGTACTGCATGTTATAATACACAAAGAAAATGGGAAAGGGTTTGAAGGCTGTCCCACACTAGAGGGTTTGAGGCAGCAAGCTGTCAAACAAGAAGCAGGGGATGTCAGTGATTCTCACAAGGTGTATTGGGAGAGCAATCTCCTTTATACTGAGGCAAGGGACTGAAAACTTGGTGCTAGCAGGACACTGGTCATTCACTTGCAGTATAGGGAATTCCTAATAACACTTTCACATATCATTCCCCTTGCTGAGCATTTGGGGCAAAGCAAGACCTGGTACAGACTGGTCCCTCACTTTCACTGGCCTCGTATGTCAGAGGCCACAAAAGAGTTTTGTCGCCCTTGTGTCACTTGCCAAGCCAGTGGCAAGACTGGTGGCACTCCAAAGGCCCCCTTGATCCCACTGCCTGTGGTTGCGGAGCCCTTTGAAAGGGTTGGGGTTGACATAGTTGGCCCCCTTGACCCTCCTACTGCTTCCGGCAATAGATTTATCTTGGTGGTAGTGGACCGTGCCACTACATATCCAGAAGCCATCCCTCTAAGGACCACTACAGCTCCTGCAGTGGCAAAGGCCCTCCTGGGAATATTTTCCTGGGTGGGCTTTCCTAAAGAGGTAGTATCAGACAGGGGTAGTAACTTCATGTCTGCATTCTTGAAAGCCACGTGGAAAGAGTGTGGGGTCACCTATAAAATCACCACACCATATCACCCACATATACTGTAGATGGATCGGTTGAGAGGTTTAATATTACCCTCAAGGGTATGGTCATGGGACTCAGAAAGAAATGGGATTTCCTATTGCCATGCCTCCTTTTTGCCTACTGTGAGGTACCCAGGAAGGGAGCGGGCTACAGCCCATTTGAACTTCTTTTTGGTCACCCTGCTAGGGGTCCACTTGTACTTGTGAAGGAGGGGTGGCAGCAAGCCTTAAAGCCCCCCAAGCAAGACATTGTGGATTATGTACTTGGCCTAAGATCAAGAATGGCTGAGTACATGAAAAAGGCACTAAAAACCTTCAGGCAAGCCAAGAGTTACAGAAACAATGGCATGACCAGAAGGCTGTCCTGGAGGAATACCACCCAAGACAGAAGGTGTGGGTATTGGAGCCTGTGGGACCAAGAGCACTAAAAGACAAATGGAGTGGCCCACATCTGATAGTGGAAATGAAGGGTGAGGTCACTTATCTAGTCAACCTAGGCACTCCCAGAAGTCTTCTAAGAGTACTTCATATGACCCCCTGCAACCCTACTATGATAGGGCAGACTTAACCCTACTCATGGCCACTGATGAGGGGCAGGAGAAAGAGAGTGAACCACTCCCTGACACCTTCTCCAGTACTGCAGCTGATGGCTTAGCAGAAGGAGTTGTCCTAGCAGACTCCCTTCTAGAAGAGCAAAAGGAGGACTGCAGGAACCTCATAGGCCAGTTTTCTGAGCTGTTTTCTCTGACACCTGGTCAGATCACTTGGTGTGAACACACCATAGATAATAGAAACAGTTTATCTGTCAAAAGTAAGATTTACAGACAGCCTGACCATGTCAGGGACTGCATTAAATCAGAAGTTCAGAAAAGGTTGGACTTAGGAGTGATTGAGCACTCAGATAGCTCTTGGGCCTGCCAAGTTGTGCTAGTACCAACGCCTCATTCTCAAAATGGGAAAAGGGAGATGTGGTTTTGTGTAGATTATAGAGGGCTCATTACAGTCACAAAGACTGATGCTCACCCTATACCCAGGGCAGATGAGCTGATAGGTACACTGGCATCTGCCAACTATCTAAGCACTTTTGACTTGACCACAGGGTATTGGCAGATCAAGCTGTCAGACGATGCAAAACCTAAAACTGCATTCTCTACCATTGCAGGGCATTACCGTTTTACAGTTATGCCATTTGGATTAAAGAGGCTGGTGAATGCAGTCCTCCAAGGTCTGGAAGCTTCAAGGCTTCAAAGTGCCAGATAGGTTATGGGAAGATGGTTTATCTGGGACACCTAATTAGTGGGGAACAGATTAAACCACTACAGGGGAAGATCCAGACTATTTTAGACTGGTTTCCCCCTACTACTCATACCCAGGTCAGAGCCTTTCTTGGTCTCACTGGGTACTATAGGAGGTTCATTAAGAACTATATTTCCATTGGTGCCCCTCTTAATGACATCACTACCAATAAAATGCCCAAGAAGGTATTATGGACAGCAAGCGGTCAAAAAGCTTTTGAGGAGCTTAAGCAGGCTATTTGTACTGCACCTGTCCTGAAAAGCCCAAACTATTCTAAGAAGTTTATTGTCCAGAGAGTTGCTTCTGAGTTAGGCATTGGGGCAGTGTTATCACAACTAAATTCAGAGGGCCAGGATCAACCTGTTTCATTAATAGAAGGTCGATCCCTAGAGAAAAGTGTTGCTCAGCCATAGAGAGGGAGGCCTTTGCTGTGGTCTGGGCCTTGAAGAAGCTAAGACCCTACTTATTTGTTGTATGGTTAAAACAAATGAAAGTTGAAAACCCTAAATTGTTGAGGTGGTCCATTTTTTGACAGTTGATGGACTTTACAGTGGAACATAGGCCTGGGAATAAACACTCCAATGCAGATGGACTCTTCAGATACGCATCTGGGCAAGGTTAGCCTTATTGTCTCTCATTGGGGGAGGGGGTTGTGTAGTAAAGTACCCTCTTTTTGGCATGTTACCCCAGGACCCCAGTGCTTATGGTTTTTGGCCTGTTTGTCAGTATGTTTCACTGTTTCTGAAATTATTCTTGAGTGTGTCACTTGAGTCCTGCTAACCAGGACCCCAGTGCTTATGCTCTCTCTCCTCTCAAATTGATCCCTACATACTGGTAACCCAGTATTTCATCCCAAATTGGCATACTGGTCACCCCTTATAAGTCCCTAGTATATGGTACTTAGGTACCCAGGGGCTCCAGGGGATCCCTACGGGTTGCAGCATTACTTTTGCCACCCATAGGGAAACCATGCAAAGGCTTCTGCAGGAATGCCATTGCTGCCTGCATGAAATGGTGCATGCACCATTTCACAGCCAATTACATTGCACCAGGTCACTTACATGTTAGGCCTTACAACCCTGAAGGCTGGGTGCAAAGTACCTGTGTGTGCGGGCACCCCTGCACTAGCAGAGGTGCCCCCATGCCGTCCAGGACCATTTTCCCAGATTTCGTGAGTGTGGGGAAGCCATTTTACGGCTGCACTGGACTTAGGTCAATACCTATATCCAGCTGCACAATGGTAACTCAGAATATGGCCATGTGAGGTGTCTAACATCTCGGAATTGTACCCCACTAGTATTGGTTGCACAATTCCATGCACTCTGGGGGCTCCACAGTGGACTACCGATGGAACTGCAGCTGAACCCTCCAGGAACTCTACAAACTGCAACAGAAAAGCCATGATGATTTTTGCAACATTGTATCTTTAGCTCCTGTCAGCAACAGTTTCCAGGTCGTGCAGCCTCCAAGGACTGCCAGAGTCACTTGCCTGTTTCAGCAGGAACTTCTCTGCAGCGATGACCGGTGATGTTGGTCCCCTTTCCAGAGGATGGGTGTGGTACTGAAAATTCTGGACCCGTGTTATAAACATCGTCGTATCACAACGATTTTGGTATCAGCAGACCAGGAATGATTAGAATAGTATGCACAAGCATTGTATTCATATTCG
The DNA here is from genome assembly GCF_031143425.1 of Pleurodeles waltl. Taxonomy (NCBI): domain Eukaryota; kingdom Metazoa; phylum Chordata; class Amphibia; order Caudata; family Salamandridae; genus Pleurodeles; species Pleurodeles waltl. Next base: position 19,482,311 of record NC_090444.1, on the reverse strand, counting down.
GGTAACGAAATCACCCGAATATCAGAGTTTCCGTCCTGAACCCTCGTGTTCCATTTAAACGACAGCCATTTTATGATTGCCCTCACATAGGCCAATGTCTAATGCTGAAAAACGAGTCTGAAGGACACGTACACCTTTGCTGACTCCTCTGTGACCTGGGCAAGCTGACTCCACTGCCTGAAGCCAAACCTGTTCGGCCAGTTTCTTTCCCAGTGGCCGAATGAGATTAGTATCAAGGCACAACACATCATAAACCTTTCATCACACACAAACCATGCCTAATCTTACACACACCTGTCCCTGTTTCTTTCTTTATGACTTGCTTTACAAGGAGGAGGTGCCCGTTTATATTGGGGGTCCGTCGATATCTGATGAAAGTACTAAGCCTTGCCGGGTAATTGATTGAGGGCTGGACAAACTGAAATATGGGCTTGTCATCATAAACCTGCTATTTCTTTGTAGTGAAAATATGTGAATGGTCAACTGTAAAATAAGGAATGTTTGCCTAAAGCATAATATTTTGTATAAAAGAGAAGGTTAGCTTTGCAAGAGCAGCAGTCTCCTGAGAATATACACCGTGTTGTACTTCTAGGATACCTGTTACTGGCTGCAGCCAATAAACAAGATCTTTGACTTCACCAAGAAGACTCTGTGTTTCTGTAGTCTGAAACAGGAAGGACTCGAAGTCTTAGGGTGTGTTCCCTGGCACCACTGGGTTCTGAAAAACCCAGTACTTCAGCTGGCGCCCAACGTAGGGCGATTTCAGCGGTACCAGTCGAAGCTCCTCACGAACCTCTGGCTTGGTGTGAAAATTCTGGAGGAAGGCCGCCACTTCATCGACCCCTGTATGTCGACGTGGTCCGAAAGTCTTTGCTGCGAGGTTCCCCGCTTTCCGACGACTACGAAGGACTGCTGCCCTGACTATCGCCCTGTTTTGGACCCTTGATGATTTGGTAGAGCGAAACGATAAACGAGTCTTCTGGTGACGTCATCGATACCTCAGTTAAGTATAAGTGGAGCGTCTCCCAGTCCTTAGTTTGGTTCTTAGTTTGGTATCCCCTTGGGATCTTTGATTTTGAACTTGCAAGTACCAAACCCGAGGGATTCGTGTATTCACGAGACTATCGTATTCGATAATCCTTTGAAGTTTGAAGCTAGACTAGAGAGCGAAGATGCCTGGTCTTAGCAGATATGGAAATTTGTTTTGTCTTGGTTATAATAGGGATTCCCGATTGGAGGACTCGTGTCCGGTTCCTCCGATTGGAACTCCAACCTATGATCTATATGTGAAACATGGCATAGGCCCCCTCACATATAATGAAGTATGGATCCGATACACCAGGAAATATGGAGTTTTAAAATGGCCCCAATATGGTAGTTTTGACACAGAGATTCTGAATAATCTGGAGGTTAAACTTTTCAAGAAGAAAGCCCGGCCGGCGATGTTTGACTCTTTCCGCCTATGGCGTAAGGAAGCCAAACAGAAGGAAATTAAATTAGCAAAGAGAAATAAGAGGGAAGAGGGTATCTCGATAATGCAAGCTGCCATGCAGTTTAAAGATGATGAAGAAGAACAGATGAATGAGCAGTTGCACAGGCAACGTAAATTGGTGACTGATAAATGTTATCCAGTTCTTCCGCTTCTTCAGCAAGATGCAGCAAAAGAACTTGAGAAAGATCCTTTAATGTCACACTTGTTGAGTTCGCCACCCCCTTATGCGCAGAATGCTACAGCACCTCCGCAACCTTTAGCTGTGCAACCTCCGGTTATTGTGCCTCAGGTTCTTCCACAGCCGCCAGCTCCTTTTCAGTTGGCTCCTACTACTATGGCGCAGCCCCTTCAAGGGCCGCCGACTTCGCTACCTGCTCCATCTGTACCTCCTACAACTTTATGTACTACATCGACTGCCTCTTCTGGTGTTCTTCCTGATACTGCCTCTGCGTCTGCTTCTGCGTCTGCCTTGCCTCCCTCTGTTTTTCCTCCTGTTCTTTCATCAACTTCTCCTTCTGTCCGACAGAGAATGACAGATACTGTTGCCAGCCTTATATTTCCTCTCTTTGGGTCGTCTGGTGTGACCCCAGATTCGGAGCGTAAGCAGTCGCGTAGTCAACCGCCTAATTCTCAAGAGAGAGAAATGTTTGCCCGTATGGCACGTAAATGGGTTGTTTACCCTTTAAGATACGATGTAGAGTCTGTTATGGATGTCTTCCGCCAATGGGAAGCACCGAAACAAAGATACGTTTTTGAGAAAATGTGTGCTTTCCTTTGTGAGGAATTGGAAGATAATGATTTGGAAACAAATCCGCCTGATTTGTGCTGTGTACGGTTTGAGTTTACAAAGGGCACGATTGTGGGTTCAGATGTTGAGACAGCAGTTGCGACGTTGTTGTCCTTTAGGAATAAGGATCCTTCTCAGTCATTGTTCCAACATGACTCCTCTGTTAAAAAAAAGGTGCGACAGTACCCAATGAGAGAAGTCCCTCCGGTATGGAAGGACGCTGTTGAGGCTGATGATGCTAATCACATTGATGCTGTCCCAGCTCATTTTCAGCGTGTTTGGGTACATGTTCCGTGGAAGCGAGCTGAAGTTTTAGCCCTTAAGCAGACTTTGCCTGATCCCCGTAAAAACCCTGCAGGGTATTATAAGGAAATATCACAGACTGCAGACTCATGCATTATGAATTTAGCCGACATAGACATGTTATTTGGGAATGTTGTTCCACAGCCTTTGTGGGGATTGATTCGCCATACAGATCATGCACAAGAGTTAGGTGACTCATGGGCTAATATTAGTGCTGCAAATGATAGACAAGTTGGTGGTGCCAAGCCTGAGCCTTTGGTAGCAGAACTGCCTACTAGGATCATTACTTACATGAAGACTTTAATGCCTGCGATGCGTATGAATTGGGATAAATTGTCTCCGTGTAAGCAGAAGAAAGATGAAACAGTGTCTGATTTCTTCACCAGGTTTGAGGAAACGTTTATCGACCACAGTGGTTAAGATATGAGTACAGAAGGTGGTCAACGGTTGTTCGTCGACAAGTTTGTGCACAATTTGCTTGCCGAGCTGTGTAAGAAATTAAAGGATTCAGAGAGTTCTTGGGCCGTTTCCTCTTCAGCACAAATATTGGCTACTGCACAGTACTACGAAAATAGGGATAAAGATGAGAAGGATAGAGCAGACAAGAAAACTAAAGAATTAAAGACGAAGGTTCTTTTACAACAGGCGTATCCGCCACGTGGTGGTCAGAGTAACTATCAGCAACCTCAACAGTTCCAGAGAAACTCGCAAAGGTTCGAGTTTTCTCAACCACGTGTTCCTGTAGGTTCCAATCAGTGTTCATATTGTAAAGAAGAGGGTCATTTCAAGTATAGTTGTCCTATTTTGTTACAGCGTACGAATGGTGCTTCTGGCGCAAGAGGTCGAGGTGTTCAACAAGCTCCTAGAGGTAGAGGACGTGGAAGTTTCCCCCAGAACACGCGTTCCTTTCCGTCTCAAAACTCAATGAATAGTTTTGACCAGCAACATAACGCGTCTGGTAGGACGGCTCAGTACTATGCTGACGACTACTATGCAGAAGATGAGAATCTGGAAGGTAATAATTGCTAGGACAGCCATAGACGAAGGGAGGGAGTTTTTTTAGTTCCAGTGGATCAGAATGGACCTTATGTTAAGGTGATTACCTCAGGTGTGTCGGAGCCTTTTCTGTTGGATACTGGTGCTACAAAGAGTTCTATTATGCACTCAAAACTCCCTGGCGCACCTTTGTCTGGCGAGATGAATGTTTCAGTAGGTTTTTCTGGCGCCCCGGTTAGGAACCCGATTTCTAGTCCTATGTCCCTTTCTGTTGGACCTTGTGAATTGGAAGCACCCCTTATTCTGACGACAGGTTGTGGTGAAAACTTGTTAGGATTGGATTTGTTGAAAAGATTGTATGCGACATTATATTGTTCTCCTTCGGGAGTACAACTTACACTGGGTAGGAAAATGGTCTCTCCAATGTATTTGTCAAAGGATAAACTTCCGACCGAATTGTCGTTTCTTCCTGATACCATTTGGGCTACTGGTCCTAATGATGTGGGTCTTTTGGAAATACCGCCTTATGTTGTGACATTGAAAGCCAATGTTAAATTACCACGCATTCAACAATACAAGATCTCTAGTGAAGGTGAAAAGGCGTTGCTAGCGATCATTTATGATTTAATTGAAAAAGATGTAATTGAAGAGACAAGAGGCAACGTTTGTAATAGTCCTGTTCTGCCTGTTTTGAAACGTACTGACCCCTCTAAGCCACCTGTTTACAGGCTCGTGATTGATCTTAAAGAGGTAAATAAAATAGTTGTGCCACAGTTTCCAGTTGTTCCTGATATCACTGCCATATTGACTATGATTCCAGCTTCCGCCACCTGGTTCTCGGTGATTGACTTAAAGAATGCTTTCTTCAGCATCCCGATTGCAAAGGAGAGCAGGGATATTTTTGGCTTCAGTTTAGGAGGCCGAAGTTTCCGCTTCAAACGCGCTCCACAAGGCTACTGTGAAAGTCCATCAATATATAGTCAGGCTTTAAAAACACAGCTTGATGCAATTGTTTTACCTGACGGCGCTACCCTTATTTAGTACATTGATGATTTGCTAGTCGCTACAGATAGTGAAGAGATTTGTAAAGAAGCCACCTTGTTGTTGTTGCGTCATTTGTCTGATTTACATCACAAAGTGTCCCTTTCAAAACTGCAATATTGTCGACATGAAGTGACCTACTTAGGTCATCTCTTATCGAAGGAGGGAAGGAAACTGACCTCAGAAAGAATTCAGGCAATTGCAAAATTGAGTGTGCCAAAGACACAGAGAGAAGTACGTGCTTTCTTGGGCATTACATCATACTGCAGACAATGGATACCAAATTTTTCTTTGCTGGCCAAACCTTTGGTAGCATTGACCTATAAAGATACACCGAACCCCGTTCCGTGGTCTGAAGATTGTCAGAAAAGTTTTTCCGAATTGCGTAATGCATTGTGTTCGGCTCCTGTGTTGGGTACCCCCGACTACAGTAAGCCCTTTACACTGTATGTCCATGAGAAAGAGGGTTGTGCATTGTCAGTGTTGACACAGTCTTTTGGAGACAAGCAGCGCCCATGTGCATATTTTTCGTCGACTTTGGATCCGGTAGCTAAAGCATTGCCGAGTTGCTTGAGAGCCACAGCGGCAGCAGCTGTTTCTATTCGACAGTCTGCTGGGTTAGTGATGAATAATATGTTGATTGTGATGGTTCCACATGCAGTGGACACGTTGTTAAACAGGACCAAGACACAGCATTTAACTAGTGCTCAATTGTCAGGTTACGAGTTGACACTGTTAGCGAGTCATGTGCACATAAAGAGGTGCAATACGTTGAATCCAGCCACGTTATTGCTAATTTCAGTAGAAACAGATGACGTTGAACAACATGATTGTTTTCTTAGGACAGAAGAAGAAACGAAAGGGAGAGTAGATCTTAAAGATACTCCTCTTGTAGAGTGTGATGGTACCTTATGGGTGGATGGTTCATGCTTCAAGCTTCCGAATGGTGATACGACTGCAGCATATGCTGTCACAACTTTGCATACGATTGTTGAAGCTGCACGTATAACACATAATTCAGCTCAAGCAGCAGAGCTGATTGCACTTACGAGAGCGTGTGCGTTATCGAAAGGAATGAAAGTGACCATATATACCGACAGCCAGTATACGTTTGGTGTGGCCCATAGTTTTGGACGATTGTGGAAAGAACGTGGGTTCCTGACTTCGCATGGAACTAAAATTCAGCATGGTCAGTTGGTGAATGAGCTTCTTGAGTCACTGACCTTGCCATTACAAGTTGCAATTGTGAAATGCAGTGCACACAAGAAGGTTACTGATGATGTCGGTCGTGGCAATGCGTTTGCTGACGAAATCGCAAAAGAAACAGCAAAAGATGTGATGAATCGAATGTATGTTGCAGGCCCCGCAAGATGGGTTGGTGACGTTGGAATATGTGAAGATACGATAGAGGGTGTGAAGTCTATTCAAGCTGAAGCTTCAGAGAAAGAGTTGAGTGTGTGGAAAGAAAGTACGGGTAAATTGGATGAAAATGGTTGTTGGGTTGACTTGTCAGAACATCAGCGATGGTTGTTACCCGATGCGTATGTGCTTGCAGTGGTGACAATGGCTCATGGAATGGCCCATATCAGTTTGAAAGGGATTTGTAAGTTGTTGGCTCCAGTATGGCAAAATGCTGGAATTCCTAAATGTGCAGAGAATGTGGTCAAGAATTGCATGGTGTGTCTGAAATACAATCCTGGTAGGGGAACCCCAACTCCAGCTGGTCATTTTGCGCCTCCAACGTATCCGTTTGAGGTTTTGCAGCTAGATTTCATCCACATGGAAAGGTGCAACAATCTGAATTACGTACTCGTTGTTGTTTGTGCTTTTTCAAGATGGGTAGAAGCATATCCCTTAAAAGACAACACTGCCTTATCCACAGCTAAAGCCCTTGTCAAAGAATTCTTCCCTAGGTTTGGAATGCCGAGAATGGTCTGGAGTGATAATGGGAGTGAATTTGTGGGTCGAGTGATGAAAAAAGTATGTGAAGGGCTAGGTATCCAGCAAAAATTCCACCCTGCAAATCACCCCCAATCAGCTGGACTAGTAGAGTGCTATAATGGCACGCTAAAACTGAAGTTGGCAAAGATACTAGCAAGCTCTGGTCTTAAATGGCCTGACGCTCTGCCTCTAGCACGCCTATCAACAAGAATGACTGTGCATTCGCGAGTGGGACTTAGTCCCTATGAAATTGTGTTCGGCCGCCCGGCCAACATATGGGGAGTGCCAAGACCAACAAAATTCAGTGAGATGGAACACCCTGTACTGCTTGATTATTTGTATGAATTGACGGCTAAATTGCGTGTTCTACACCAACAGGTTCACAATACTCTGCCTCAGGTCTCTGAAGCTCCAGGACATCTTATCGATCCTGGATCATGGGTACTGGTCAAGAACTTCCAGCGGACAAAGAATGACCAGCCCCGTTGGACCGGCCCCTACCTCGTCCTTCTCTCAACAAGATCAGCTGTTCGAGTGGAAGGGAAAAAGAACTGGATCCACGGCGTACACTGCAAGAAGGTCCCTTTTCCTCTACCGTACGACCGGTGGGTCCAGGAGGGGATCGCTGACTCTGAGACTGCCTCATTTTTTGCCATTTAGCGATGCAGGTGTAAAAGGAACAATTTCTGAACAAGAAAGTGACAATAATTTGCAAGAAGCTGTGCCACTGTCAATTCGATTGAACACTACAGAGCCTGAACTCTTGTTCCAGAACCAGACAGTACCTGGAAAAAGCCGTTATAATTTGAGACCAAGAACTAAGGACAAATAATTTTTTTCCCGTTCCTTTGCTATTTTTGGAAAGTGCGGCTCTCTCATCTGAGAAACTTTCTTATTTTTCTTTTTTTTTCTTTTCGAACCGCCATCCGGGTTCAGCTGTAGGGTCGTGGTTGCCCAAGTCTTTGGAGTGCAGCTGAAGACGTTAGGTCGACAGTTCTGGTCGGTCTAAGGGAGTTGCCCTAGACTGACAGAAGCATTCCCTAGCATAGAACACCCTACCACCACGAGCAGCAATTAGAGAGGATGGAGTTTTTCAAGAATGAGAGACCTGCCAGACAGATGGAGTTTAAAGCCAGAATGGGTATAATAATGACAAAGAAACGATTTTTGATATTATGTATTTTCATGTTGCTTAGTGTAATGACGTTTTTAATAGGATATGTTTTATTCTCTTTTCAAGTGACATTTGCACCCATTACACAGTCCATACCTCCTTCTACTGTTTCCTCGCATTCTTTTCACCCCCTGCCTGAACACGAGTCTGCCAGAAGATTAGAATCTGTCAACAATTCATTCATTCAGCTTCTACACCAACACCAATTAGTAGTGAACACAACTAACTGTTGGGTGTGTGGTCTTATGCCTCATACTACTGATAAAGGTATCCCTTATCTGGTCCTGCCTTTCAGCCATAATGGTTCTGTATGGGCATATAGAACGGTGTTCATATACGCGTATGAAGCCAACCCCCTACGTTCTGTGAAAGATAATCCTAAGAATAGTGCTCTAGCTAAGGGTATAGTAGATATGATTAGGGAAGATATTTCCTATGAGACTATCCCGAGAGATGAGACACTAGCATATATTGGATGGAACATAACAGGATATGGAGTTACTCTGAGTGGGAACCAGCGAGCAAAGAGATCCTCTCCGATTTGGATTGTACCCCATCAGGATCACCTATGTCTGCAAGGTAATGGCAAGAATCCCAGAGCCCAGTTAGGGAAAAGTATCTGCACTGAAACATATGTTTTTGCGTCTCAGACTTCTCCTTCGTTCTTAGCAGCTAAGGGTACCTATTTCATCTGCCATAATAGAGCCTATACATGGTTGCCTCCTGACTTCTCAGGCACATGTTTTGTTTCGTTCCTGTTACCTCCCACCTACACGGCCGCGGCAGATTACCATAAGAGAAGGATAGTTCGAGGTGTCATAAGTAAAGAAGACACTACAGGACAAGAATTTGGAGATTTCGCAAAGGGTTTTCTGCCGTTTTGGGGCCCTATGGTTAACAGCAGGAACATAAGGCAATTGACAAGGGTGGTTGAATCCACGGTAGTTGAAACCGCCGGTGCCCTTAGTAATTTGACTGCTGAGCTCCAGTCGGATCGCCTTATGACTCTTCAGAACAGGGTCGCATTAGATGTCATACTTGCAGACCGAGGTGGGGTATGTAAAGTGATCCAATCAAGTTGCTGTGTTTTCATCCCAGATAACGCTCCGACAGTCTACCAGGCCATTTCCAAACTGCATAAGATCTCCGAGTCTATTCACGTGGATAAAGGAGATTGGTCATTGATGGGGTGGTTCTGGGAGCTGATATCCGCCTGGGGATGGAAGACTCTGGTAGTCATTGGGATGATCTTAGCCATTCTTTTCCTGTCCTGTCTGTGTGTACAGTGTGCTCCTGCAATATGTGGCCTCTGTGCTACATCGTGTGTAAGGAAACCTGTATCAAGGGACGAGCTAAGTAATAGGATGATGCTACAGCAACATCTCAACGACTTTATGAATATAGACCTTGGACTCAGATTAGCGTGAGTATAGGTTATTGCCTATGTAAGGGCAAAAGGAGGGTCTGTGGTACTGAAAATTCTGGACCCGTGTTATAAACATCGTCGTATCACAACGATTTTGGTATCAGCAGACCGGGAATGATTAGAATAGTATGCACAAGCATTGTATTCATATTCGGGTAACGAAATCACCCGAATATCAGAGTTTCCATCCTGAACCCTCGTGTTCCATTTAAACTACAGCCATTTTATGATTGCCCTCACATAGGCCAATGTCTAATGCTGAAAAATGAGTCTGAAGGACACGTACACCTTTGCTGACTCCTCTGTGACCTGGGCAAGCTGACTCCACTGCCTGAAGCCAAACCTGTTCGGCCAGTTTCTTTCCCAGTGGCCGAATGAGATTAGTATCAAGGCACAACACATCATAAACCTTTCATCACACACAAACCATGCCTAATCTTACACACACCTGTCCCTGTTTCTTTCTTTATGACTTGCTTTACAAGGAGGAGGTGCCTGTTTATATTGGGGGTCCGTCGATATCTGATGAAAGTACTAAGCCTTGCCGGGTAATTGATTGAGGGCTGGACAAACTGAAATATGGGCTTGTCATCATAAACCTGCTATTTCTTTGTAGTGAAAATATGTGAATGGTCAACTGTAAAATAAGGAATGTTTGCCTAAAGCATAATATTTTGTATAAAAGAGAAGGTTAACTTTGCAAGAGCAGCAGTCTCCTGAGAATATACACCGTGTTGTACTTCTAGGATACCCGTTACTGGCTGCAGCCAATAAACAAGATCTTTGACTTCACCAAGAAGACTCTGTGTTTCTGTAGTCTGAAACAGGAAGGACTCAAAGTCTTAGGGTGTGTTCCCTGGCACCACTGGGTTCTGAAAAACCCAGTACTTCATGGGCGTAGACCCAGAAACACAGGCGGAGGACTAAAGTGACCCCGACAAACCCCGACAAACCCAAGGTCCAGCTGTCCATCTTTGGTGAGGTAAGAGCTTGCCCCGTGCACCGCATGACTTGAGGTTGCCAAGGCTTGTGTGCGACCTTCCAAGAAGTTTTTCGTGCACAGCACAGCACAGCTTTCCATCCTGTGACGCACAGCTTCCTGCGTCGTTCTCCAGCGGCATGGGTTACCTTTGTGTTGTGCTGCATTGGCCTCCATTTGCACCTTTTTTGTCCCCGTGCTGTGGGACTCCTGTGCATGCTGCCTGGTCTTCTGAGGGCTCTATAAGTTGCTGAGAGCCCCCTCTGTCTCCTCCTCCTGATAGAGGCCACCAGGTCCCTCCTGGTCCCGGGCGGTGCCATTTTCCGCTAACCATGAGGTTTGCATGTGCCAAGGGTTGTTGGCGGGATCCAGCTATGCAAACCAGACTGCAATCATCCATCGGGTGTGGGACATCTTCTGCACCAACCAGGAGTCTGCATCTGTCTTCTTGGGTGCATAACTGGCTTTGGCCCTCATTATGACGTTGGCAGTAAATCCCGCTTACCGCCATGGTGACGGCCACCAACATCCTGCCGCAGTGGTGCATATACATTCACCATATTATGACATACACACACATCAATCAGACAGAATACTGCCACATACACAAATACGCCAGCCCAAAGGTCAGTGTTAAAATGTTGGTACCAACACCCACTACATCATGACCCACAAATCATCACGGTGGACATTCAATGGCGGTAATCCATTGGCGGTACACACGCTCAGGATGGACACCCAAATACTAAACCACACAACATTGGCCAATACCAAAAAAACACAACTGACACTCATACACACACCACACACACCCATACAGTACTATAAAAAAACACGCTCACATCACCCACAAACCTTTACAAATAAATTTTTTTGCCACCAAACTGACACCAAGACCACTGTGACAACTAGACACACACACCACATACACCCATACATCTCTCAAGTACCCCACTCCTCACACCCCAACCACAGTACCCAACACCCACACACCATACAACACCTATGTCCCCACAAAGGCACCCCCGTTTCACAGATGAGGAGTTGCAGGTCACATGATGGAAGACACAGGTAGGGTATAGCTACAGCTGTTTGGAGCACAGATACAGCAAATGTCCATTGCCAGGAAGATGGAGATATTGCGGAGAATCGCGGACAGGGTGAACGCCGTGGGACAGCATCCGAGAACAAGGGACGACATCAGGAAGAGGTGGAATCACTTATGGGGGAAGATATGTTCCACAGCAGCAAGGCACCAGCTCACCATACAGAGGACTGGCGGTGGACCCCCACAGCTCACAGCATCGGAGGAGCAAGTCTTGGCATTACTGCATCCTGACGGACTCGCTGGAGTTTCCAGAGGTCTGGACACTGGTGAGTCAACATTTACTACTACTCAACCCCCATTCATGCATGCCATCTCACACCCTCACCCTCACTCCCATCATTCACTCCAATCTACACACTGCACCTACACCTACACATATGACTTACCCCAATGCCAAGGCCTGCATGCAATATCAATGCATGGACAGCCCTCCCAGCCCTGCATGGACACCCTTCACAAAAGCATACACAGCATAGAGGAACTAACAATCCCACATACATCAACATACACAAACAACAGTGGCAGGGCAACAACAACGAGAGAGGGGAAGCTAGGTATGTAAAATATGTCACAGCCATGAAGCATAATCCATCACTTACATCCCCGCAGGTGCCCCAGCCAATGTCAGTGGAGAGGAGGTGCCACGACTATCCCGTTGCCCAACAGAACATGACCCCAGGGATGACTAACTCTGGACTTCAGGATCTGGATCAACAACCTGGCCCATCAGGGACCACTGGACAGTCGGTCACCCCAGCCCACTCACAGACCACCACAAAGCCTCCCCCATCATTATCCAACACCACAGCACCCACCCAGCGTCCCCACACCTCTGTCCTCAGGTCACATCAATCGTCAGCCCACCTGCACAGGGACCCCAGTCCACACCTCACACCCAAGACAATCAAGGACCTGTGGTCAGTGGCAGTAGGCACACCGTTCAGGGGACAGGGGGACAGGGACACTGGGGAGGACCACTGTGCGCCGGGGGAGGACAGGCCCAGGGAACTGACTTTCCAGAATGCACTTACCAAGATCCTGGGGGCCTACCAACAATCCCATGACAAGATGGACCAGATCCTTAACATGCAGGAGAACAAGCGGCTGCAGGAAAAACACAATCATCAGGAGATCAGGGAGGACCTGCAGGCCCTCAACACCACCATGATCTCCATAGCAGGGGTGCTGGCAGACATGGGCAACATGAGGGAATCCACAGTACAGCAGTGGGCCCTTACCGCTATCAAGTCTATTGACCAGCCCTCCACTTCAGCTAGTGGACAGGAGGCCCCTCTACAGGATCCACAGGCCACCAGCATCCATTGCCCTGCAGAAGGTGAACCACCCCGTAAACGTTCCCTGCGACACAGACAGAAGCCAGAGACACTTGCCCAGATCAAGACCACCGCCAGGAAAAGAGACTCTCCTGATTGTCCCCCTTGTGTCCCACCATGTCACTTTGCCCACTTTGAACTTCCTTTGCTCCCCTTCCTATGGCCACTCGGACACTGGACCTGTGCTACAAACGAACTGGAACAATACCCTTGATGTTTCTCTACCATCACCCCATTCCATCGCACTTTTTCCTCAATTTTATAGCACTACAATAAACACCCTTGAACACAACTTGACTGATAGTATTTTATGTGTTGAGAATGTGCATTTAGTCACATCTAGTGCAAATGATCTGAAGACTGTGATAGCATACAATTAATGACCTGTAACTGTCTGTAGTAATCATATTAGTACACTGTTGTCATATCACCAATATCTGTAAACTGACAAGCCATAGGTGAGAGTAAGTAGAGATGCAAAGGAAGTGAATGTCATCATGCTACAGTCACACAGATGAAATCAATAGTCAGAGAAATGATCAGTTCCGCTGTATCACCTGTGTGTCATTGGAAGTATTGACGTATAACTGATGTTCTGTTGTCCACATCCTCATTCTCTGCCTCCTCATCCTCACTGTCCTCAGGGTCCACTGCTGCCACAGGAGCATCTCCAGTCTCCTCCTCCTGCAAAAAAGGCACACGTTGTGTAAGGGCCAGGTTGTGCAACATGCAGCATGCCACTACTATTTGGCAGACCTTCCCGGGTGAGTAGCACAGGGATCCACCTGTCGGATGGAGGCACCTGAACCTGGCCTTCAGGAGGCTGAAGGTCTTTTCGATTTTTCTTCTGGTTCGCCCATGTGCCTCATTATAACGGTTCTCAGCCCCTGTCCTGGCATTCCTCACAGAGGTCAGGAGCCACAATAGGTTTGGGTAGCCAGAGTCAATTGCAAATACTGAGGGACAAAATGTAGCCTAACACAATGCTATGGGGATAACACCTGAAGGCATACCCTGACATACAGTAGGTGGGGACTCTGGCTTATCTATTAGCCACACCCTGTGCCTCTCGAGTTGGGCAATCACATTTGGGATGCTGCTATTCCTCAGGAAAAAGGCGTCAGGCACCTACCCAGAAGCTTATCCTTGCCCAACTTGACCTCCCCCCGTCCTGCCCGTAAGAGCAGGATCCCAACAACTCAGACCAGCACCTCAGCCAAACAGTCCACAAGGACAGTGGAGGCACCTCCTAGTCATGGAGGCAAGACAGTCAAGGATCTCATTCCACCAATCAGGAAGGGAAAGGATACCACTCCACCAGTGAGGAAGGGGAAGGATCCCACTCCACCAGTCAGGAAGGGGAAGGATCCCACTCTACAAGTCAGGAAGGGGAGGGATCCCACTCCACCAGCCAGAAAGGTGAAGGATCCCACTCCACCAGCCAGGAAGGGGAAGACGCCCTTACCCCTTGCTATGAACGGGAAGAAGCCCTCACCTCCAGCTGAGACACAGCAGCCCTCACCTCCAACAGAGGCTGCCCAGGAGGCTCCTTCCCCTGCTGAGACACAGCAGCCCTCACCTCCAGCAAAGGCTGGCAGGGTACCGACCGCCAGGGCTAAAATGACGGAAGCACCGCCATCAGGCTGGCGGTGCTTCCCTGCCCATTCCGACCGCGGCTGTAAACCGGGTCCGGCGGTTTCCCGCCGGATTAACCCCGGTTGGGCGAATCCTCCATGGCTGCGCTGCAAGCAGCACCGCCATGGGGATTCCGACCCCCTTCCCGCCAGCCTGTTTCTGGCGGTTTTTACCGCCAGAAACAGGATGGCGGGAACGGGTGTTGTGGGGCCCCTGGGGGCCCCTGCACTGCCCATGCCACTGGCATGGGCAGTGCAGGGGCCCCCTAACAGGGCCCCCGCAGGATTTTCACTGTCTGCATTGCAGACAGTGAAAATCGCGGCGGGTGCAACTGCACCCGTTGCACCCCTGCAACACCGCCGGCTCCATTCAGGGCCGGCTTCAATGTTGCATGGCCTTTCCCGCTGGGCCGGCGGGTGCTCCCTTGGCGGGCGCCCGCCGGCCCAGCAGGAAAGTCTGAATGGCCTCCGCGGTCTTCTGACCGTGGAGCGGCCATTTGGCGGTTTCCGCTTGCCGACCGCCAATATTGGAATGACCCCCTAACTGTGTTAGCGTGAAAAAGTACCTTGGGTGCGTCTCAAATAACCCTGCACGGGCGAGTGTGCATCCAAAAGGGCTTGCGATGCGTCGATTTCACTCACGAGCGAGACCTTGCGTCATTTCTCCTTTCGTCGGGTCGGGCGCATCGTTTCTTCTCTCCACAGGAGAGCGATGCGTTGATCCGGTCAACACTCTCGTGTCCGGGCAGGCCTTGCGTTCTTTTTACACGCCCAGCGGTGTTTGCGTTAGAAATCCAGCCGCACGATGATCTGAAAACCACGCAGTGCAGGTTGCGATCTCACCAGCCTCCGTCAGTGATGCAGCATGTTTATTTTTCAGCCGCAGATCGGAGTTGTGTAGATCTTTTCCCCGCACTGTGTTCTGTGGGTGGATTTCTTCCTCTTAGGCTGCCAGCTTCTCCCTTCAGGGTCCCAGGAACTGGATGGGAACCACTTGGCAGAGTAGGAGTCTCTCCAGAGACTCCAGGTGCTGGCAGAGAAGTCTTTGCTGTCCCTGAGACTTCAAACAACAGGAGGCAAGCTCTAATTCAAGCCCTTGGAGAGTTCTTCACAAGAAGTAAGGCAACACAAAGTCCAGTCTTTGTCCTCTTACTCTGGCAGAAGCAGGAACTGCAGGATAGCTCCACAAAGCACAAAGCAAAGCAGTCACAGTCAGGGAAGCTCTTCTTCCTCAGCTCTTCAGCTCTTCTCCAGGCAGAAGTTCCTCTTGGTTTCCAGAAGTGTTCTAAAGTCTGTGGTTTTGGGTGCCCTTCTTATACCAAATTTCTCCTTTGAAGTAGGCCTACTTCAAAGTAAAGTCTCTTTTGAATATGAAATCCTGCCTTGCCCAGGCCAGGTCCCAGACACTCACCAGGGGGTTGGAGACTGCATTGTGTGACGACAGGCACAGCCCTTTCAGGTGTAAGTGACCACTCCTCCCTTCCCTCTTAGCATAGATGGCTCATCAGGAAATGCAGACTACACCCCATCTCCCTTTGTGTTACTGTCTAGTGTGAGCTGCCACCAGCCCAACTGTCAAACCGACCCAGACAGGGAATCCACAAACCGACAGTCACAGAAATGGTATAAGTGTCAGGGAGACCAGATCCTCGGGCCTGCGCATGTTCCCAACATGTCCACCACTAGACAGCTCCAAAACTCCAATAGATATACCACAGAGCCTGAGAGAGTCCAAGTGGGGGAAAAGGGGATTAGGTAGGTAACAGCTGGGAAGGAGACCTGTAGGAAGCAAGAGGTTAAACAACACAATGTCATGAATTGACTTTCAACAGACTATGGTTCTAAGAATACTTATACTGTAATCATGGATAACCTAGGACATGACTATAACTAGGCCTCAAGAAATATAGGTACCTGGAAAAAATCAAGAATGGGTTAATATAATACAATGAGCTTTTCAGGAAATATCATATACTGTCTAGAATACAATAACCTTCTTCGATAATGTTTCAGAATAAACATTGCATTTTTACATGAGGACAAAAGGCTATCTGAACATCCCCTGAAAACAACAGGAACTGTATTAGGAACGTAATATGCACAAAGAATATCGCACTTTGAATTAAGCATTTCAAAGAAATCCCAAAACTCAGGATAAATGTGTGCACCTCAACAAACACGGCACACCAAAGTTTTCAATGCCATGAAAAGATCGCGCGCACAGCCGATCTGAAATTCAAGAGTTTACTGCCTGGAATGAATCACGCACCTTGCTGCCGATTTGTAATACACAATGCAAATGTCATGAAATGATCGCGCACACTGCCGATCTAAATGGCAAGAGTTTTGTGCCAGAGATGAATCGCGCACACTGTTGCTGATTCGAAATTCACAATGTAAATGTCATGAAGTGATTGCTCACACTGCCGATCCAAAAGCCAAGAGTTTTATGCCAGGATTGAATCACGCACACTGCCGATTTGAACAAGAATATGCAGATGCCCAGAAATGATCGCTCACACTGTTGCCGATCTGAATGCCAAGGGTTAAATGGCAGAAATGAATCGCGTACTCGGCCGATTCGAACAAGAATATGCAAATGCCATGAAATGATCGCGCACACTGTTGCCGATCTGAATGCCAAGGGTTAAATGACAGAATTGAATTGCTCACTCTGCCGATTCGAACAAGAATATGTAAATGCCATGAAATGATCGCGTAGCCTGTTGCCGATCCAACTGGCAAGAATCAAATGCCACGAAGACACACTCACGCACACAGAAAGTTTCACAACTAGGCCCAAAACTCTAATATCTTTGAAAACGGGGATTGGGGGCCCAGCCCAACCTCCGCCTTACCACCCTGCTCAAGGATCACCAATATAATGAGGGCAGGCCTGGAATATCAAAGTAGGCCTCCGGGACAGGAGCTCAGGCAGTTGCTGCTGCTCTGCACCGGGACCTCTGAATAGTGAGCACGTAGAGCTGGGCTGGCTCCCTTATATAGAGTCAAGCCCAGCCCACAAACCACACCCAGTCATGCTGCAGGGAAAGCTTCTAGAAGGTCCTAGAAGGGACCACACCATGACACACTCAGTAAGCCTGCAACAATACCTTGCAAATGAACAGTTATTGCAAATATCATTAATAGTGTTTTTCAAGGTTAAACTCTGCAATGCAAAAGGTTAACAGACTGCATATAAACCCAATGCATGAATTATGCTCTTGCATAAAGACTGGGTTTTTGAATTTTTGTCGCCCATAGAGCGCGCACTGTCCAGAGGTTGACAATAAGCAAGAAAATGCTCACTTTCTAAAAGTGGCATTTTCAAACACACAATCTTAAAATCAACTTTACTAAAAAGATGTATTTCTAAATTGTCCATCCGTTCTCAAAGGGAATCTACACTTTAATCAGATTTAAAGGTAGCCCCCATGTTAACCTTTAAGAGGGACAGGACTTGCAATAGTGAAAAAAGGAATTTAGCAATATTTCACTGTCAGGACACATAAAACACATTACTATGACCCTCATTACAACCCTGGCGGTAAATGCCGACTACCTCCGTGCTGACGGCCGCCAACATACTGTGACCGCTGTGGTATTCCGCTACGGGTATTATAGCCCACACTGAGAAATCCGCCACAATACAGACACCCACACAAGTCCACCAAACCAAAGGTCAGTGATAAACTGGCGATAGCAAAACCCAAACTGTTACGCCAACAGGAATACGCCCACAGTATCACGATCCACGAATCACAGTGGGGGTCTTTCAAACAAGGTAAACCATTGGCGGTACACACCGCCGCGCTCAAAATACACACACATTTACAAAACACCACCACATTGGACAATTCAAACTACACACACCTGACACACATAGACACACCACACCCACACACTCACACCAATATAAAACACACACCCACATTACCAACAACCCTTTAGAGCGAAAAAACCAATAGCACACAGAAAGAGACAAGGCAGGAGCACCCACTCAATCAGAAGCACGGAACACTATCACCCATACACCATCCACGCACATCACAGCATACACCACAACACATCACCCCACACATCCGCACACATTTCACGCACACCACATCCATGGCACCCCAAAGACACCCCAGGTTCTCAGAGGAGAAGCTAAGTGTCATGGTGGAGGAAATCATCTGGGTAGAGCCACCGTTTTTCGGATCACAGGTGCAGCAGACGTCCATAGCTAGGAAGATGGAGCTATGGCAGAGAATAGTGGACAGGGTCAATGCCGTGGGACAGCGCCCTAGAACAAGGGATGACATCAGGGAGAGGTGGAACGACCTATCGGGGAAAGTATGTTCCGTGGTTGCAAGACACCAGGTAGCCGTAAAGAGGACTGGCAGTGGACCCCCACCTCCTCCCCCACAACTAACATGGGAGGAGCAAGTCTTGGCAATTATGCATCCTGAGGGCCTCGCAGGAGTAGCAGGAGGACTGGACTCTGGTAAGTCATATCTTTTATATTATATCCCCCACCCTGCCTGCATGCCGTCACATACCCCTACCCTTACCCTCACTCCCATCACTCCATCACCTCACATATACCTCACCATCACAACCCACCCATCCCAATACCAAGCCGTGCATGCAACACCAATGTATGGACCCCCATCGCAGACCTGCATGGACACCCATTGTAGGAAAGTACCATCTTGCCTGGCATGTTACCACCATTTTTTACTTATGTGTCAGTTTGTTTTTGCCTGTCTCACTGGGATCCTGCTAGCCAGGACCCCAATGCTCATAGTTGTGGCCTGAGTGTGTTCCCTGTGTGGTGCCTAACTGTGTCACTGAGGTTCTGTTAATCAGAACTTCAGTGTTTATGCTCTCTCTGTATTTAAAATTGTCACTATAGGCTAGTGACCATGCACTGGAACACCCTTATAATTCCCCAGTATATGGTACGTAGGTATCCAGGGTATTGGGGCTCCAGGAGATCCCTATAGACTGCAGTATTTATTTTGCCACCCATAGGAAGCTCAGACAATTCTTACACAGGACTGCCACTGCAGCCTGAGTGAAATAATGACCACATTATTTCACAGCCATTTCACACTGCACTTAAGTCACCTATATGTCTAACCCTTCCTTAAAGAAGGTTAGGTGCAAAGTTACTAAGTGTGAGGGAACCCTGGCACTAGCCAAGGTGCCCCAACATAGTTCAGGGCAATTTCCCCAGACTTTGTGAGTGCGGGGACACCATTACACGAGTGCACTATATATAGGTCAATACCTAAATGTAGCTTCACAATGGTAACTCTGAATATGGCCATGTAACATGTCTAAGATCATGGAATTGTCCCCCCATGCCAAATCTGGTATTGGGGCGCCAATCTCATGCATCCTTAGGGTTCCTGCATGGACCCCGGGTACTGCCAAACCAGCTCTCTGGGGTTTTCACTGCAGCTACCGCTGCTGCCAACCCATAGACAGGCTCCTGCCCTCCTGGGGTCTGTGCAGCCCAGTCCCAGGAAGGCAGAACAAAGGATTTCCACTGAGAGAGGGTGTTACACCCTCTCCCTTTGGAAACAGGTGTTAAGGGCTGGGGAGGAGGAGCCTCCCCCAGTCTCTGGAAATGTTTTGAAGGGCACAGATGGTGCCCTCCTTGCATAAGTCAGTCTACAATGGTTCAGGGATCCCCCAGCCCCTGCTCTGGCATGAAACTGGACAAAGGAAAGGGGAGTGACCACTCCCCTGTCCATCACCACCCCAGGGGTGGTGCCCCGAGCTCCTCCAGTGTGTCCCAGACCTCTGTCATCTTGAATGCAGAGGTGTGAGGGCACAATGGAGGCCTCTGAATGGCCAGTGCCAGCAGGTGATGTCAGAGACGCCTCCTGATAGGTCCATACCTGACTAGGTGGCCAATCCTCCTCTGAGGGCTATTTAGGGTTTCTCCTGTGGCCTTCTCTTCAGATAACGAATGCAAGAGCTCAGCAGAGTTCCTCTGCATCTCCCTCTTCAACTTCTGACAAGGATCTACAGCTGACTGCTTCAGGACGCCTGCAAAACTGCAACAAAGTAGCAAGAAGACTACCAGCGACATTGTAGCGCCTAATCCTGCCGGCTTTCTTGAGTGTTTCCGGGTGGTGCATGCTCTCGGAGCTGTCTGCCTTCACCCTGCATTGGAAGCCAAGAACAAATCTCCCATGGGTCGTCGGAATCCTTCCCCTTCTAACGCAGGCACCAAACCTCTGCTTCACCAGTACTCTGGGTCCCCTCTCATCATGACGAGCGTGGTCCCTGGAACACAGGAGCTGGATCCAAGTGACCCCGACAGTCCAATGGTCCAACTGTCCAAATTTGGTGGAGGTAAGTCTTTGCCTCCCCACGCCAGACAGTAAGCCTGTGTACTGCATGAACGGCAGCTGCTAGGGCTTCTGTGCACTTTTGCAAGGAATCCTTTGTGCACAGCACAGCCCAGGTCCCCAGCACGTCCTTCATTGCTCAACTTGCTGAGTTGACCGCCGGCTTCATGGTCCCCTCCTTTGTAGTGTTGAGATGATCACCATGCTCAGTTTTCTTGAACCTGTGTTCAAGTACTTCTGCGGGTACTGCCTGCTTCTGCGTGGGGTCTCTGTGTTGCTGAGTGCCCTCTCTGTCTCCTCCTCAAAGGGGTGACCTCCTGGTCCTTCCTGGGCCCGGGCAGCACCTATTTTCTTCAACTGCAACCTTTGCAGCTAGCAAGGCTTGTTTGAGGTCTTTCTGTGTGGAAATAACTCTGCATACTCCAGCATGTCGTGGGACATCTTCTGTGCAAAGGAGACGTTCCTGGCATCTTCTGTTGTGCAGAATCTTCAGCTTCTTCCACCCGGAGGCAGCCATTTTGCACCCTCATCCGGGGTTTAGTGGGCTCCTGCCCCCCCCCCCCCCCCCCCGGAGACTAACGTGACTCTTGGACTTGGTCCCTTTCTTTTGAAGGTCCTCAGGTCGGTCCAGGAATCAGTCTTCAGTGCTTTGCAGTCTATTGTGGTTTTTGCATAATCTCCTATCACGACTTTAGTGTGATTCTGGGGAAGTAGGGTAACTTTACTCCTACTTTTCAGGGTCGTGGGGTGGGGTATTGTAGGAGGCTGGACTGGCTTGTAGTGAGTACCAAGGGGTACTTGCACCTTGCACCAGGCCCAGTTATCCCTTATTAGTGTATAGGGTGTCTAGCAGCTTAGGCTGATAGATAATGGTAGCTTAGCAGAGCAGCTTAGGCTGAACTAGGAGACGTGTGAAGCTACTACAGTACCACTTAGTGTCATATGCACAATATCATAAGAAAACACAATACACAGTTATACTAAAAATAAAGGTACTTTATTTTTATGACAATATGCCAAAGTATCTTAGAGTGTACCCTCAGTGAGAGGATAGGAAATATACACAAGATATATATACACAATAGCAAAAATATGCAGTATAGTCTTAGAAAACAGTGCAAACAATGTATAGTTACAATAGGATGCAATGGGGAAACATAGGGATAGGGGCAACACAAACCATATACTCCAAAAGTGGAATGCGAACCACGAATGGACCCCAAACCTATGTGACCTTGTAGAGGGTCGCTGGGACTATTAGAAAATAGTGAGAGTTAGAAAAATAACCCTCCCCAAGACCCTGAAAAGTGAGTGCAAAGTGCACTAAAGTTCCCCTAAGGACAAAAGAGTCGTGTTAGAGGAATAATGCAGGAAAGACACAAACCAGCAATGCAACAACTGTGGATTTCCAATCTAGGGTACCTGTGGAACAAGGGGACCAAGTCCAAAAGTCACAACCAAGTCGGAGATGGGCAGATGCCCAGGAAATGCCAGCTGCGGGTGCAAAGAAGCTTCGACTGGACAGAAGAAGCTGAGGTTTCTGCAGGAACGAAAATGGCTAGAGACTTCCCCTTTGGTGGACGGATCCCTCTTGCCTGGGAGAGTCGTGCAGAAGTGTTTTCCCGCCGGAAGGACGCCAACAAGCCTTGCTACATGCAAATCGTTCGTTTGGCGTTTTTGGACGCTGCTGAGGCCCAGGAGGGACCAGGAGGTCGCAAATTGGACCTGAAGAGAGAGGGGACGTCGAGCATGACAAAGAGCCCTCACTGAAGCAGGTAGCACCCCGAGAAGTGCCAGAAACAGGCACTACGAGGATGCGTGAAACGGTGCTCGCCGAAGTTGCACAAAGGAGTCCCACGTCGCCGGAGACCAATTTAGAAAGTCGTGCAATGCAGGTTAGAGTGCCGTGGACCCAGGCTTGGCTGTGCACAAAGGATTTCCGCCGGAAGTGCACAGGGGCCGGAGTAGCTGCAAAGTCGCGGTTCCCAGCAATGCAGCCCAGCGAGGTGAGGCAAGGACTTACCTCCACCAAACTTGGGCTGAAGAGTCACTGGACTGTGGGGGTCACTTGGACAGCATCGCTGGATTCGAGGGACCTCGCTCGTCGTGCTGAGAGGAGACCCAAGGGACCAGTAATGCAGCTTTTTGGTGCCTGCGGTTGCAGGGGGAAGATTCCGTCGACCCACGGGAGATTTCTTCGGAGCTTCTGGTGCAGAGAGGAGGCAGACTACCCCCACAGCATGCACAAGCAGGAAAACAGTCGAGAAGGCGGCAGGATCAGCGTTACAGAGTTGCAGTAGTCGTCTTTGCTACTATGTTGCAGGTTTGCAGGCTTCCAGCGCGGTCAGCGGTCGATTCCTTATCAGAAGGTGAAGAGAGAGATGCAGAGGAACTCGGCTGAGCTCATGCATTCGTTATCTAAAGTTTCCCCAGAGACAGAGACCCTAAATAGCCAGAAAAGAGGGTTTGGCTACCTAGGAGAGAGGAAAGGCTACTAACACCTGAAGGAGCCTATCAGCAGGAGTCTCTGACGTCACCTGGTGGCACTGGCCACTCAGAGCAGTCCAGTGTGCCAGCAGCACCTCTGTTTCCAAGATGGCAGGGGTCTGGAGCACACTGGAGGAGCTCTGGACACCTCCCAGGGGAGGTGCAGGTCAGGGGAGTGGTCACTCCCCTTTCCTTTGTCCAGTTTCGCGCCAGAGCAGGGGCTAAGGGGTCCCTGAACCGGTGTAGACTGGCTTATGCAGAATTGGGCACCTCTGTGCCCAACAAAGCATTTCCAGAGGCTGGGGGAGGCTACTCCTCCCCTGCCTTCACACCATTTTCCAAAGGGAGAGGGTGTCACACCCTCTCTCAGAGGGAGTTCTTTGTTCTGCCATCCTGGGCCAGGCCTGGCTGGACCCCATGAGGGCAGCTGCCTGTCTGAGGGGTTGGCAGCAGCAGCAGCTGCAGTGAAACCCCAGGAAGGGCAGTTTGGCAGTACCAGGGTCTGTGCTACAGACCACTGGGATCATGGGATTGTGCCAACTATGCCAGGATGGTATAGAGGGGGCAATTCCATGATCATAGACATGTTACATGGCCATATTCGGAGTTACCATGGTGAAGCTACATATAGGTAGTGACCTATATGTAGTGCACGCGTGTAATGGTGTCCCCGCACTCACAAAGTTCAGGGAATTGGCTCTGAACAATGTGGGGGCACCTTGGCTAGTGCCAGGGTGCCCTCACACTAAGTAACTTTGCACCTAACCTTTACCAGGTAAAGGTTAGACATATAGGTGACTTATAAGTTACTTAAGTGCAGTGTAAAAATGGCTGTGAAATAACGTGGACGTTATTTCACTCAGGCTGCAGTAGCAGGCCTGTGTAAGATTTGTCAGAGCTCCCTATGGGTGGCAAAAGAAATGCTGCAGCCCATAGGGATCTCCTGGAACCCCAATGCCCTGGGTACCTCAGTACCATATACTAGGGAATTATAAGGGTGTTCCAGTAAGCCAATGTAAATTGGTAAAATTGGTCACTAGCCTGTTAGTGACAATTTGAAAGTAATGAGAGAGCATAACCACTGAGGTTCTGGTTAGCAGAGCCTCAGTGAGACAGTTAGGCACCACACAGGGAACATATACATGCACACCTATGAGCACTGGGGCCCTGTGTGACAGGGTCCCAGTGACACATACATATAGGCCACAAACCTATGAGCACTGGGGTCCTGACCAGCAGGATCCCAGTGACACATAAAACCATACTGAAAACATGGTGTTTTCACTATGATCACTGAGGCCTGGCCATCAGGATCCCAGTGAGACAGTGAAAACAGTGACAAACACCCTGACATACACTCACAAACAGGCCAAAAGTGGGGGTAACAAGGCTAGAAAGAGGCTACCTTCTCACAGGTATCTTGGACACCCTTAGTGTTTTCTTACACTCCCAGTGACCCTCTACACACTACACTAGGCCTGGGGTCCCTAAGTGGTTTGCATTCCACTTTCTTAGTATGTGGTTTGTGTTGCCCCTAGGCCTATTGCATCCTATTGTATTCTACAGTATTTGCACTACTTTTCTACCTGTTTACTTACCTGATTTTGGTTTGTGTGTATTTTACTTACCTCCTAAGGGACTATATCCTCTGAGATACTTTTGGCACATTGTCACTAAAATAAAGTACCTTTATTTTTGGTAACTCTGAGTATTGTGATTATTATGCTATGGTGCTATATGATATAAGTGACATAGTAGGAGATTTGCATGTCTCCTAGTTCAACCTAAGCTGCTCTGCTATAGCTTCCTCTATCAGCCTAAGCTGCTAGAACACTACTAATCTACTATTAAGGGATAACTGGACCTGGCACAAGGTGTAAGTACCATCAGGTACCCACTATAAGCCAGGCCAGCCCCCTACACCCATCAACACAGCATGCCCAGTAAATCACCACTCACACAAGGCCAAGCTGACAGGGAAATCACATTCATAGAGGGAAACACACCCATGCACAGTATGGCCCACGCAGATACACTAACACTGTATTTGCATCCCCACAGGACCCATAGTCAAAGTTACCGAAGAGAAGTTGCCAGCTACATCCAGTCCCCCCACAGAAGAAGACCACAGTGACGACAGCAGCTCTGCACGCCCTGATCTCGATCACCAACCTGGCCCATCTGGGACCTCTGGACAGTCGGGTACCCGGGGCACAGTCCCAACCCACCACAGAGCCTCCCCCCCTCAGGAAACACCACCACAGAACCCACCCGGCGGGCCCATGCCACTGTCCCAAGGACACATCAATCAACAGTGTTTCCACCACTACAGGGACCACAGGCAACCCTACAAACCCAGGATGACCAGGGACCTGGGGTCAGTGGCAGTGGGCACACGGTTCAGGGGACAGAGGCACAGGACAACAGGGAAGTTGGGAGGATTGCTGTGCAACAGAGGGAGGACAGGCCCAGGGAACCCACTCTCCAACATCCTGGGAGCATACCACCATTCCCAGGAGACGATGGGCCAGATACTGGCCAAGCTGCAGGAGACCCAGAGGCTGTAGGAGGGATACTACCTGGGGATAAGGGATGAGCTAACAGAAATATACACCATCCTGGTCACCATTGAGGGGGTGCTGGCAGACATGGGCAAGACCACGAGGGAGGCTGTGGCACAACAAAGGGCACCTGACACTAGCCAAACTGAGGAACAGCTTTCCACCTCTGCCGGCGCTAGTGGACAGGAGGCCCCGCCACTGGAACAACAGGCCACCAGCACCCCACCCCCTGCAGAAGGAGAACCACCCCGCAAACGGTCCATGTGATCCAGGCAGAAGACAGAGAACATTGCCAAGACCCCTGCCAGGAAAGAAGACTCTCCTGATTGTCACCCTTCTGTCCCACACTGTCACCCTGTCCACCTTGAACTGCCATTACTCCCCTTCCTATGCCCCATTGGACAATGCAACTGTGATACCAAGAGACTGAACTCTACCCTGAACCTCCTTCCACCATCAGCCCAGCCCCTTGCACCACCCCCTCTACTTATGAGCACCTAAATAAACACCCTTGGAACAAAAACCAATCTGGAGTCTGTCAAATTATTCAAATATGTAATAGTACAACATTATCAAAGCACTGCAAATCAAAAGTACAGTGAAATATTCTTTAGGATGACCTCTGGTGGGCAGCAAAACACATAGCAGAAGCCAGAGTGGGGCACAGAGATCTGAAAATGGAGATGCCAAAGGGTACAGTCAGTGGCCATAGACATAGGGAAACAGGCTGCCTTGTACAATGTCTAACAGATAACTGAAATGTTGAGTGAAGTTACAGTGTCTTACCTGTGTGTCACTGGAAGCACTGTCAAATAATATTGGTTCTGTTGTCAACATCTTCTTCCTCTGCCTCCTCTTCCTCCCTGTCCACAGGCTCCACTGCTGCCACAAGACCTTCTCCAAGCTCATCCTCCTGCAGAAAAGGCACCTGGCGTCTCAAGGCCAGGTTGTGCAACATGCCACGATGATCTGCCACACCTTCTTGGGTGAGTAGTGTAGGGATCCACCTGTCAGATGGAGGCACCGGAACCTGGCCTTCAGGAGGCCAAAGGTTCTTTCTATAATCCTCCTTGTACGCCCATATGCCTCACTGTAACGTTCCCCTGCCCTTGCCCTAGCATTCCTCACAGGGGTCAGTAGCCATGAGAGGTTGGGGTAACCAGAGTCACCTGCAAATATCGAGGGACAACTGTTAGACACACACTAGCCCTTAGGGACAACCCCATACCCAGGCACCTACTCATACTGTGTGGGGACCTTTGGACACCTATTAGCCACACCTGGTGCCTCTGGAGTTGGCCCATCACATATGGGATGCTGCTATTCCTAAAGATATAGGCGTCATGCACAGAGCCAGGAAATTTGGCAATCACATGGGATATGTACTGGTCCGCCAAGCACACCATCACCACATTTATGGAGTGATAGCTTTTTCTATTCCTGTAAACTTGTTCATTTCTCCGGGGAAGGACAAATGCCACGTGTATCATCAATGCCGCCAATGATGTTGGGGATATGTCCCAGGGCATAAAAGTCAGCTTTCACTGTGGCCAAATCCTCCACCTGGGGGAACACGATGTAGCAGCGCATGTGTTTTAGCAGGGCAGACAACACTCTGGTCAATACGTTGGAGAACATTGGCTGAGACACCCCTGACGCCATGGCCACTGTTGTTTGGAAGGAACCACTTGCCAGGAAATGGAGCACTGACAGGACCTGCTCTAGAGGGGGGATTCCTGTGGGTTGGCGGATAGCAGACATCAGGTCTGGTTCCAATTGGACACACAGTTCTTGGATTGTGGCACAATCAATTCTGTAGGTAATGATAATGTGTCTATCCTCAATTGTCGCTAGGTCCACCAGGGGTCTGTACACCAGAGGATGCCGCCATCTCATAATCTGCCTCAGCGGTTGAAGCCTATGGAAGAGAACGGTGAGCAGAGGGTCATATTCACACTTATATTGCACTAATGATGAATTGTTGACTTTACAGAAACAGCATGTGAACTCGAGAGTCCGTTGATGTGCCAATGTCTGCTGTGACGCAGTTAGGTGACATGCCCTGTGCCCCCCTGAAATGGCGGCTGTCTGACCTGTGAGGAGGGACAAGTGGAAATGAGGTAATTGAGCTAGCGTTGTGCACGGCAAATTCGCATTGGCTATCATTGGGCCCTATGAGTTCCAGGAGCCAATGTCGATGCACGCCGGCAGTGACAGTACGCACCAATGCAGACGTCACTGCCATTTTTTATCTAATCACTCACTTGCTACCTGGCCTGCAACAGGAGAGGATCTACACTGCAAGTGCTGCTGTGACCTGTGTCTGGAAGCGACAATGGCTCATGTGTCTGGGGAAAGAGCCCCTGCCTTCACTGCTGAGAAGTTGGAGAAACTGGTGGATGGGGTCCTACCCTAGTACACGTTACTCTATGGTCCTCCAGACAAACAGGTGAGTACACTGTGAGCATGATGCGTGGGCCATGAATGTATGGACTGCTGTGGTTGTAAGCCACATGTAGGGAGGGCAGAGGGGTCCTGGCCAGAGTGCAGCATGTAAGGTGGTCAATGTATGTGCATCAGGGGATGTGTGGGATCTGGTGGGCAATGAGTATGACGGTCCGAACGGGTGAATAATTCCCTTTTCTGCTGTGTTTTCCCTGCAGGTCAGCGCCCACCAGAAAAAGGGTATTTGGCGTGCCATCGCCAAGGAGGTGCGGACCCTAGGGGTCTTTTCCAGCAGTGGGTGCTCTGCCTGTCAGAGATGGGAGGACCTGCGCTGTTGGGCAAAGAAGACGGCGAGGCCCATCTGGCGCTGGCCTCCCAACGAGGAAGGGGTGCCCGTCGCACCATGAACCCCCTGATGTTCTGCATCCTGGAGGTGGCCTATCCGGAGTTGGATGGGTGCTTGAGGGCATCTATGTGAGTATAGATTCTGAAACCTGATTTTGCGTGCGTTAGGAGGTACCAGGGTGGGGGATGTGGGCTGTGGGTGCCCCTAGGCCAGGGCGAACATGACAGGTTAGGTCCCTTGTTGGGCAGGCTCAGGATCACTCCTACCCCAATAGTGTTGGCGGCCATCTACTTCTGGGCAGGGTTCTGTGGGTTTCAGGTGTGCAGCTAATGGCTTTAGGCATTGTAACCCATGGGCTGTTGACTGTCTTAGTAAATGGTTGGGCATGGCCTAGTGCATAGGGTTGCTCCTTGTGTGTTGTGTACGCCAACGGTAGTGGTGTTGCTGGCATTGACCAAGTGTATTCTCTGTTCCCCCCCTTTTTGTTTTGTCACCCTGTCCTTGTGTTCATTAGCACCATCTGGCAGAGGAGCAGAGGCACCGGTGATGGAGGGAGCTGCATCCCACATGGCCCTTGTGGCTGAATCCACTGAGGGTGAGGTGCATGCATTATATCCTCATCCACTAACTCCATCACCAGCACGTCCATCACAACACACCCCTCACTGGCAGTCACCACCCCCACAACCATGCACACGTCCCCTGTGTCCTCTCCCAGTGTGTCTGTGACCTCCTCCTCCTAAAGTACACAAACGCAAGCACCCACCCAACAGCCATCCACCTCACCACAGCATCCAGCCCATGCACCTTCACCCAAACTCAGCACAAAGACACCTCCTACAACCACTCCCTCTTCCTCCACTCACAAACCCTCTCCATCTTCCCGCCCCAGTGTGTCTAAAAAGCTTTTCCTGCCAAACATTGACCTGTTCACTACACCCCCTCCACCATCCTTACCCTCGGGCAAGGGTGTCTAGAACCAAGGCCAGCACCTCAGCCACCAAGTCAGCGTCCGCTGTGCTCCCTGCAACTCTCAGGGGCTTCAAGGGTGCACCCGTAAGGCCAGCCAGTGTGCCACTGACCCCTGCAAAGGACCATACTATAAAGCCACCTGCCAAGGTGAAGAAGGGGACAGCATGCACCAAGGGCAAGGTGCACGACCCACCCAGCAAGGCCTCCTCCAAAACTGCCGCTGCCAGAGCCAAGGTCCCAACAGCAGCTGCCAAGGTGAAGAAGGGGCAGAAAAGCCAAGGCAAGGCACCTCAGGCGTGAAAGCCTGTAGGTGGGGGCCTGGTGGCCACCATCAGAACCGACAGCCCCGCCATCTGCACCGCAGGCAGCACCGCCAGAATCCCCGCCGCAAGCACTGCCACCTGCAACGCCACTGCCATCACTACTGTCAGCAGCAGCATCCCCAGTGGCCAGCCGTCAGAGACTGCAGGAGAAGGGCTGGTACCTCCCTTCACCACTGGCAGCACCGGCCCCTGCACCTCGGGCAGCACTGCTAGCATCCCCGCCACAAACACCGCAACCTGCACTGCTGACAGTAGGACTACTACCAGCAGCAGCAGCCCCAGTGTGAGTCAGTCCGGGGCTGCAGGAGATGGGCTGGAACCTCCCACCACCACTGACAGCACCCCCACCAGCACGCAACAACCACCAGTTTGCAGCCTTAGTCGCCGCAGGATGGAGTCTGGCCCTGCCTCCATGGACGTTCCTGCTACCGGTCCCCTGCAAATCTTGTGCCTCAGACACCCATGTGAGGGAATGTGAACTGCCACACCCCATGTGCTGCATCACTGGGCTCCAAGCCCCCTCGAGACCCAGTGGAGAAAGGCATCCACTCCCCCAATCCTTGGCAGGATGAAGCAGACCGGGCACAATACCCCCACCAGAACTTGTGGAGAAAGGCATCCACTCACCCAATCCTTGGCAGGATGAAGCAGACTGGGCACAATGCCCCCTCCAGAACCAGTGGAGAAAGGCATCCACTCACCCAATCCTTGGCAGGATATCCAGAACCAGTGGAGAAAGGCATCCACTCACCTAATCCTTGGCAGGATGAAGCAGATTGGGCACAGAGCCCCCTCCAGAACCTGTGGAGAAAGGCATCCACTTACCCAATCCTTGGCAGGATGAAGCAGACTGGGCACCAAGCCCCCGCCAGAACCTGTAGAGAAAGGCACCCACTTGAGAGACTGTGGCTTTACACTCCCCAGGACCATGCAGTGGGCAACCCACCCACTTGAGAGACTGTGGCGTTGCACTCCCCAGGACCACGCAGTGGGCATGGAGCCCCCTTCGAGAAGCAGTGGTGTTATTCCATCTTCCAGCTGAGGTGCCCCCCTTCCCCATCCCCCTGAGGTGCCTGTGTGTTTTTGACCTGATGACCCTGCAGTGTTCTCTCCATATTGAGGCAGGAGTCAAGTGTGGGCTTGGCCCATGGTTTTTGGCCTAGTGGGCCATGGACATTTGCAAAGGACAATGTACGACTTTATGTACATATTGTATATTTTTGTAAATACTGTTTTTTGAATCATTACGTATATCTGCCTATTTCTAAAATATCACTGTTTTACTCAATTCCTTTTGTCCTTGCGTTTTTCAAGGGGGTTAGGGGTTGTAAATGGTTCTTCGTTGTGTCGAGAGGTGAGTGGTTTCCCTTACAAAGACTGTTTCCGCCATGCTTTTGATGGCGTTGGTACCGCCCCGGAAAAGCTGGCGGATTGGCGGGTTGTAATGCGGTGGGCAGTACATTGTCTTCCGCCCGTCTGTTGGCGGTGACCGCCGCGGTGTTGGTTGCTACTGCCTGGCGGTCAGAGTTTTAGCTGTCTATGATGGTGGTTTCCGCTGTGGTCGTGATCCCATTTTTTTTACCGCCAGCCTGTTGGCAGTATTGCTGTCGCTTTAACACCAACCGCCAGGGTTGTAATTAGGGTCTATGGGGGTCATTCTAACTCTGGCGGGCGGCGGAGGCCGCCCGCCAGAGTTCCCCCCTCAGAATACCCTCCGCGGTCTACTGACCGCGGTGCGGTATTTCGAAGTTTTTCCCTGGGCTGGCGGGCGGTCGCCAAAAGACCGCCTGCCAGCCCAGGGAAAAACTCCCTTCCCACGAGGATGCCGGCTCCTAATCGAGCCGGCGGAGTGGGAAGGTGCGACGGGTGCTGTTGCACCCGTCGCGTATTTCACTGTCTGCCAAGCAGACAGTGAAATACTTGTAGGGGCCCTCTTACGGGGGCCCCTGCAGTGCCCATGCCAGTGGCATGGGCACTGCAGGGGCCCCCAGGGGCCCCGCGACCCCCCCTACCGCCATCCGGTTCCCGGCGGGCGGACCGCCGGGAACTGGATGGCGGTAGGGGGGGTCAGAATCCCCTCGGCGGCGCAGCTAGCTGCGCCGCCTTGGAGGATTCCAAAGGGCGGCGGTACACTGGCGGGAGACCGCCAGTGTTGCCGGTCCGACCGCGGCTTTACCGCCGCGGTCGGAATGCCCTTGGGAGCACCGCCGGCCTGTCGGCGGTGCTCCCGCCGACCCTGGCCCCGGCGGTCTTAGACCGCCGGGGTCAGAATGACCCCCTATATGTCCTACCTTAACCATACACTGCACTCTGCCCCTGGGGCTACCTAGGGCCTACCTTAGGGGTGTCTTATTTGTAAGAAAAGGGAAGGTTTCGGCCTGGCAAGTGGGTACACTTGCCAAGTCAAATTTAGAGTTAAAACTGCACACACAGACACTGCAGTGGCAGGTCTGAGACATGATTACAGAGCTACTTATGTGGGTGGCACAACCAGTGCTGCAGGCCCACTAGTAGCATTTGATTTACATTCCCTGGCACCTCTAGTGCACTTTCCTAGGGACTTACTAGTAAATCAAATATGCCAATCACGGATAAACCAATTACATACAATTTTACACAGAGAGCGTATGCACTTTAGCACTGGTTAGCAGTGCTAGAGTTCAAAAGCCAACAGCAACAGGTCAGAAAAAATAGGAGCCACAAAGATTGGGGATGACACTACATGAGGAAAAAATTCCAATAACGTGTGTCATTTGCCATTGTTTTTCCTCTGTAACTGGTTGTGTGTATGGTGTGTGTGTGTGTGTGTGTGTGTGTCTGGTGTGTGTTGTGCGTGTGTGTGTCACTCTCCTTTTACTCCCTCCCTCCCTTGTGTGCTGGACAGCTGTACTCACTGTTGTCATCTTCGTTGGTGATGGTGTCCTAGGTGGAGCATGACGTAGAAGAGCACCAGGAAGACTTGCAGTTCCAGTTCCATGGCGGCATTGTTCTTCTCTGTGTCTTTCATCTTATGTGCAGTGTTTCTGCCAGGCTTTTGATGGCATTGGTACCGCCCTGGAAATCGTGGTGGATTGTGGTGTCATGATATGGTGGGCGGTACCTTGTCTTCCGCCTGGCTGTTGGTGGCTACCGCCGTGGAGTGTGGTATTAATGCCCTGGCGGTTGGTGTGGTACATTGGCTGTCTATGGGAGTTATCACTGCCATGGTCTTAATTTGACAGTAATTACCGCCAGCCTGTTGGCAGTATTACCGCCACTTTAGCAGTCACCGCCAATGTCATAAGGACCACCTTTGTCTTCTCACCGCTGGTTCTTTTTTTCCACCTTCATCCAGGTTAGCAGGGGCTCCTGTTCTACCCTGGACTCTTCAGTGCTTCTTGGACTTGGTCCCCTTCTTCCACAGGGCTTCAGGTCCAGGAATCCATTGTTGGTGTCTTGCGGTCTCTTCTGGTTCTTGCATAATCTTCTACCATGAGTGCTTGTGTGTTTCATGAAACATACGGTGATTTACTCCTACTTTCCTGGCCTCTGGGGTATTACTTACCTTTGGTGTTTTCTAATATTCCCGGTGCCCCCCTACACACTACACTTGCCTAGGTGGGAGACCGACTTTCGCATTCCACTTTTAGTATATGGTTTGTGTTCCCCCTAGGCCCAAATTTTAACTATTGTGATTTTCACTATTTGCACTGTTTTCTATCTGTTTTTACAGCTATGTTTGCATTCTATTGTATATAATTTGTGTATTTCTTACCTCCTAAGGGAGTATAAACTCTATGGTATTTTGGGCATTTGTGTCACCAAAATAAAGTACCTTTATATTTGTAATACTCAGTACTCGCACACATGAAAGAAAATACTGTGTTACTACAGTGAAACTGCATGAGCTTTGCATGTCTCCTAGGTAGGCCTTGGCTACTCATCCACCCTACCCCTAGAGAGCCTGGCTTCTAGACACTGTCTACATTTCACTAATAAGGGATAACTGGACCTGGTATAGGGTGTAAGTACCTTACTCACTACTAACCAGGCCAGCCTCCTACACCAACACACTCGCCTCCACAAACTACTTTCTCCTCTGCAACCTCAACTACCACATCGACAACATCAGCAACCACAACACTGCTTCCTTGCTTGAGAACCTCGCCACAATAGGCCTGAAACAACAGGTCTCCTTGCCAGGACACACCGCTGGACACACACTCGACCCCATTTTCTCCACCAGCAACAACATCACCATCAACACCACCTCCATGATACACTGGACCGACCAGTACTGCATTCACTTCTTCATCACCTCACCTACTGTCCACCTCCCACCCTCCACTCCCCACATAGGAAATTAAACCAGATCACCAAGGAACAGCTCACCAACACCCTCACCAAGTCACCTCCTCCCCTCGCCTCGGATGCAAACATCTCATTACCGAACTTCCACCTACGGATCGCCGTTCACCCTAGCACCACTCCGAACGACCTCAGCCAAACACAACTTCAAGAAAGCCTGCTAGTTCTCCCGAACACTCCAGTATCCCAAGCGCATCTGCAGACGGCAAGAAAAAGGATGGAAAAACAGCAAGTCCACAGAAGACCTCACAACCTTCAAATCCGCCATAAAATCCCACCACCACCTCATCAGATCCACTAAGAAATCTACCCTGCAGGACTGTATCAGCACCACACTACACCAAAGACCTTTTCCCCGTGGTGAAAGAGCTTGCCAAATCCCAATCGGAAACAGCAAACATCCCTCCATCTCAGGACCTCTGCGATAGACTAGCCACCTTCTTCCATCCAAAAAAACAAAGACATCTAGGGAAAGCTTCGGACTCCTAGACCCTCCAAGCCCACCAACTGCCCCCCAAGCTCAGATCCTCTGAACTTTCAGAGAACCTGCACTGCTTGGCCACCCTCACCACTGACGAGACCTGCTTCATCATGAGCAGCATCCACTTCGGAGCCCCTACTGATCCCTGTCCTCACCACATTTTCAACAAAGCCAACTCATCCATCTGCCTACTCCTGAAGAAACCCACAGCCTACCCCCTGCATCTCAAGAACTACTGCCCCATCTCTCTGCTGCCTTTCCCAGCCAAGGTAATTGAAAAAGTCATCAACCCACAGGACTGCAAACACATTGAGGATAACAACATCCTGGACATCTACCAATCAGGCTTAAGCTCCACGCAGCTGGCATCCCCAGAAAGGCCCTACAGCCATTACACTCCTTCCGGATCAAAAGAACACAGTCAGACTCCCACCATACCTGTCAGAACCTATAGAAATCAGCTGCAGACTACCCCAGGGTTCCTCCCTGAGCTCCACACTCTTCAACATTTACATGGCCCACTCCTGTCCATCATCAGGAACCACAGATTGAACATTGCCTCTTATGCAAACGATACCCAGCTGATCATCTCTATGACCGAAGACCCCACAACTACCAAGAAGAATTACCACAACAGCATGGAAGCGAGCTGCCTCAAGCTCAACTCTGACAAGACCAAGATCTTCATCCTGAGATCCTCCACATCAGACTGGGATGACTCCTGGTGGCCTGTCACTCTCTGCACCCCCTCCACCCCAACAAACCATGCACGCAACCTCGACTTCATGCTAGGTTCATCATTCACCATCGCTCAACAGGTCAACATCATCACATCCTCCTATTTCCACATACTCTGATTTCTCTGGAAGATCTTCAAATGGATCCCAAATGGCTGCCACAAGACTATAACCCACGCCCTGGTCACCAGTAGACTCGACTATGGCAACGCCCTCTTCTCCGGCACCACCCAGAAGAACCTGAAGAAACTATAGCACATCCAAAATGCCTTTGCCAGACTCATCCTGGATGTTCCCCGCCGTGGACATATCACCAGACACCTAAGTTAAAAGGACCAACTTTAAACTCCTCGTCCATGCAAACAAGGCTCTCCACGACCTCTGATGCACCTACCTCAACCAGCGCATCACATTCCACTCACTCACCAGACCTCTCGGTTTCACTCAACAGGCACTAGCCAACGAGCACCACATATGGAAGACCTCGACTGGAGGAAGATCCTTCGCCTACCTCACAGCAAAGAGCTGGAACACCTTGCCTCTCCACCTCAGGCTGTCACTATCATCAATTCAGGAAGGACCTCAAGACCTAGCTCTTCAACTGAAGCACAGAGGACCAACGCTCCCCCGCCCAGCGCCTTGAGACCCTTACGGGTGAGTAGTGCTCTCCACAAATTCTGATTGATTAAGAGAAAAAATTGAGACTATTGCTCTCCACTATTAACCTCACATGTCTCAGAAATGTTAGGTCCTTGCACAAGAAACACATGTTCTGGAGGAAATCCAATCATTTCAGATGCCTTCTAGACTCAGCCAAGAATTGACCAAAGCAACCCTTCGATCCAGTCAACAGCCCCTCCATTTCTACAGCCATCAAATTTGAAGACACACATACAATTCTTCAACTCCTATGTTCAATTGCCTCTACATCATGGCCTCCATCCTAACCTTCCTGTGTACACTTTGCAATGGTATTAAGAAGCTACTCAACTACTCAAGAATTTCTCAAGATTATAATGAAAAACAACCCTTAAATCACAGTTAAGACACCATCCTGGTCAACATTGCCAAAGATTTTTATACTCACATGCTTCCCTACTAGACAAAACTGATGAATCTCTAACTCAGCCAAGGAACATTTCCCGATTGCCTAAAAACTCATTATTACATATATGTCACAAAGGGAAGCCCTAGGTAGCCCATATGTAACAGAGGCAGGTGATGTACTTTAAGGTTTTAGTGGTCCTGGTATTGAAAATCTCCCAAATGTGTTTTTCACTACTGCAAGGCCTACCCCTCTCAAAGGTTAACATTGGGGATTCCTTAATACATTTAAGTGTCATTTCTGATTGAGAGGGGGTAGGACTGTCATGTTTGGTACTCATGGACTTGTAATGATAAATCCTCCTTAATGGCAAAGTTGGATTTATGAATACATTTTTTAAATGCCACTGATAGAAAGTTGGTATTTTTCTGCTCTTAAGCTCTGTGTAACTGTTTTGTGCTCCTATAGATGTTTGTGTGTGACTATGTAGAGGGAATGCACAAGGCCCAGTTGTCATTCAACCCAAAGGCTGATGGGTCCTCCTGAGCTAGATGGGAGGGAGGAGCTGACACTTGAACCTGAATAGAGCTGCATACCCTTCTGTCGCATGTCTGGAGCCATGGAAGGAAAGGGAGGACACCTGTGTTCACTTCAATACCCCTCTTTGAAGTCAACCTCACTTCATAGTCACCACTGGGCATAAGAATTGGACTTCTGTCCCTATCAAATCAGTACACTTCTGGACCTCAGTATACTGTGCCAAGAAGAAGGACTAGTTTGCAGCCGAAGGGCACTCTGTTGGACTTTGCTGGACTCCTGCTTGCTGTGCCTTACCTGCTGCTTCTTTACCAGAAGGACTGGACCTGAATCTCTGCATCCCCAGAACCAAGTGACTCCATGGGCTTGCTGTCTTGGGGAAATCAAAGACTGCCTACAACTCTCCTACAGCACCTGGACTCTGACGCCTGTGAGTCCTGCCCTACCTAGTGGTACCAATCCAGTTTTGGGCCCCTTTAAGTGGGTTCTTTTGTGTTGCAACTCTCTACATTAGCATATCATCACCGTTGCACCGATTGGAACCCCAGCATCTCTCCTCGAAACATTACTGCTGCCCGCCAAGGACAAAGACATAGCAGCAACCAATGCATTGTCCAGAGCCGGTGCATGGCCTTCAGCACAACGTATCACCTTTGCATCAGCTGGATGCACAAATCCATGATGATGCATCACCTTCACAAAGGGGTTCAACACTGCACTACAGTTCAAGAATGGACAACTGCTCGGTTTGATGATGCATCCCTTGACTGCAAGGATCAGAACCAATGCATTGCCTTTGCATTGTCTCCTCTGATCTGTGCATCAGATGTGCAACATCAAAGCAACCCTCCATACAAAGTACTCTTTGAGCAGGACTAGGTTGGACTCTGTAGGCCAGCTCATGCTCCATCACAGTTGACCTGAACTTTGGATTTACCCCAGTCTATCGTGACCAGATACCACTGTTTGGGGTTTTATGATTCCAGGCATTACAGCTACATTTCATCTTTATAAATTCATATCTTGACCTGTGCTTATAGTATTTGTCATTTTGGTTTTGTTTTACACAAAAATATAATATTTTTTTCCAACGTGGTGTGAAGTCTTTTGTGGTGTTTACACTGTGCTACACAATTATAAGTAAATACTTTACACGTTGCCTCTTTAGTTAAGCCTGCCTGCTCTGTACCCAGCTACCAAAGCACGAGTAAAGGTTAATTTAGGGTGTGCATCTGACTTACTCTAGCTAGCACTGTGGTCCTTACTTGGGCAGAATGTATACCTCTGCCAATTAGAGACCCAATTTCTAACACTCCCCTTCGAAATAAAGACTTTAGCTGCAATCCTGGATGGACACCCACAACATCCTTATCAAGTAAAACCACCATTTTGACAGTTTCAGCCTTTTGTGTAGGATGACTCCTAGAGATTTGGTACTATTTTCTAAACTCAGCACTGGGGCAAGAAATAAGTACTGTCAAATACACCATCTGTGGAGAATTCCTCTGTTACATTCCAGACCAACTTCTGAAATCTCTTGCTAAATACACTGGTGCTCTTTGGCATCCCCAACCCCCTTCCCACCCCCCCGAAATTGATCCTACACTTAGCAGCACAGTTTGTTTATTGAGAGAAGGGGAATTAACACATTACTCCTACAATAATAATTTTCTGATGGTTGCCAATAGAACCCAGGAATGTTTCCAAGACTGCTTGCATCACCAATAAACCTATGCACACATCCACACCCCATTACCTGTCAGACAAACTTGAGCTATCCTGTTGCAGTAGGCCATCTTGTTTTTCTGTAATGATACGTTTTTAACTGTCTTTGGTAGTATTGTAACTTACAAATTACAAAACCAAAAGAAATATATTGTTGAGTGCTCTAGCACCTTTGGGTAATGCTCATGCTATGTAAATATTCATAAATATCTCACTCCTAGTCTGGGAGTACTATCCCACATTGTTTAATTGGACATTATTTCCACTACAGTCACTGATTGCGTATTGCACAGACCACGGTTCCCTCTTCATGGGGTGCCTCAATCACTTTCTGAATTAAGTTCTTGCCTGTTTGGATCTTGGACTAGATCCTTAACCTCCAGCTAGCCTCCATCCTCGAATTCAATAACACAGTGTTGGCTGGTCACACTTCTATTTCCAGATGACCTTTGGTTAGGCTTGTGGAAAAAAATTGTGCCTGCAAGCCTGGTAAATTTCTTTTCATTATGCAAAATTATATACATTTATTGGCTATTAAATTTGACATTGTTGGTGTGGGGGGCAAAAGGGGTGCAACCAAAAATGTTTTACAGGAGAAATCTTCTCATAGAAGTAGCCTTCACTTGTTTAGTAGGGCAGAATTTCCTTGACAGACTTGTTTTCATTTACACAAAGACCTAGTGAATTCATAGCTATAATGGCGTGTGACTTCAAGGTGAGCCTTCCCAGTCAATATTCATACCACATATTGCTAAATTTCTTTTGATGAAATTTGCATTATTGGATGCAAGTTGTGAAAAAATTGCTAAACACCTCCATGTGTAAAACTAAGGATTATCTCAGAGTTCTAGAGGTAGAGGGAGCTGAGAGCCAGGCATACAAACATGCAAATCATTATGGGTACTCAGACTGACTGCTTTAAAAAAATCCATCTTAATGATTGAGGCCAAGATGTGTTTCATACATAACCTGCCCCTTAATTCACTCCTGCATTGCATCAGCTTGTGGTTCATCTCTATCTGCTCATTTCTCTTACCCTAAAGATGCTCTACCAATAACAGCCATTTCCGACCCCTCTGTGATTAGTTGGCTGTTTATTTGAAAGCCTTTCCTATTTAGGAAATAAGGTAGCCCAACCACACTGGAGCCCTATTCTTCTTTGTTGACCTGTATGACCTTGCATACTATTCTGTGCTTCTGGCTATATCCAAAGAGAAGGTCCTGTATGTACTACTGGTCTTGAAACTGATGGCCACTTGATGAACTACAAGTTTCAGTAAAGCAGAGTCTCATTCCACTGTGTGGCTGAAGTGTTTCCTCTACCACAACAATGGCTGAATGTTCCAGCTGGTCCAGATTGGGTCGTAAATCATTTACTGAGTATGTTACTTCATGGTTTAGGGTCACCAAGGCTTCATGGCTCAATATTTAACAACTCTAGATCTATAGCATGAAGCAGAAGTTGGGGATTTTCACATTGCATTCACGGAGGACAGTTTTGTTGGCTGAGAAT
The DNA here is from genome assembly GCF_031143425.1 of Pleurodeles waltl. NCBI lineage: Eukaryota > Metazoa > Chordata > Amphibia > Caudata > Salamandridae > Pleurodeles > Pleurodeles waltl. The sequence continues at coordinate 19,442,230 of NC_090444.1, read as the reverse complement.
GGGTGTATGGTGCTGACTTGGTAGATATTTATAGAGTGGAAATACAAAGAGCTGTTCATAAAAAAATGTTATCAAATTGCAAGTCTCTCAAAAAGGAGTTAGAGCATTTCAAGTGAAGCAAAATCAGAGTGAAAATGGCGCTGCTGAATTGGCACCACAAATGTTAGGACAACATGTTGGTGAATGTGCAAGAGAATCTTTTAACAAGTGCATTTTCCAATATGTTTCAATCTAATAATTTAGATGGTATAAAATATTGGGGCCATACCATAGACCATCCAGATAAATATTTGATATGGACATATGTGAACAATTGTTTTGAAAAGTATGATCTGTGCTCTAATCAAAAAAGCAAGACTATCTTGCCTTGGTTCAATCATGATGTAGAAGCCAAGAATATTGTGTATTCCTGGAACAAATGAAGTCCAATTACAATTGCAGACGTTGTTAAGTGTAAGTGGAATGAAGCTGCAAAGTATAATTTAACACATTATTTAATAGATGATTTATTTGACGCTGTCCAACTTGGTGATCTGGGTTACGTCATCAATAAATTATTCTCAAACTTTCATCCATGTGCACTCGTCCAGAGGCAGAAATAATACACCATCCAGGGCGTCTACTCAAGAGAAGGAATTTGTGGATTAAACTTCTAAGCCAGACAGTTTAAGCATCTCATGAGCAAAATAATTTGACACTGTTGGGTTGTAAATGCGTCTTTTTGTATGATCAGCCCCCCAAATCTTTGGAATGATGCTTCTGGTTTTTAAATTTAAAAAAGTGCACTGGTCGTTGCTGACCTGGCCCCAGTGCGTGAGCCCTATTCCCATAAAGTGTACATCCAATTTACTAATCCCTAATCGGCATATGTAACTGTACCATATACTGGGGACTTCTAAGTAAAAGTGTACCCAGGACTAGTAAGATACAGGTTACTGGTGGACGGTAGCCTTTATTGTGCCACCATTACAGTATCAGGCTCTATGTCTGCCACTGTTAAACATCCTTTTTAATAATATTAGGTCACCCTTGGAGAAGGCCTTAGTAGCCCAGAGTGATAGATATAGAAGGAGCATGTATTGTTTAATATTTTATTTATATTTTACTTTCCTGCCTGAACGTTCTGGTAGCCATTGCTAATTAACTGCAGCAGTTGTCACTTGAGACAACCCACTGCCCTCCTGCTAGGAGGTTTGAAGTACTCCCAGGAAGAGGAGCAAAGGAAATTCTGGAGGGAGGTGGTGTGACGTCCTCCTGACAGGATGGCCCAGGTTCAGAGGGGTAACCGCTTCTGAGAGGCAAATGTGAGTTAGCTTGCCCACGTCTTTGAAAAGTAGACTTTCATTTTCTCCAGAGGATGAAAAGCCATGGCAGAACTAGTTTCTAGTATATATATATACATATATATATATATATACACATATATATATATATACACACACACACACACATACATACAGGCCTACCACCTGGGGGCTAACATTTTTTGATATGTGTTTTCTCCAGGGTGGGGGTACGTGATCTCAAGAGCTCTCATTGATCCCCACTTGATCAGTACCTATTCCGGGCACCAGGTCCAGCCTTACAAGTGGTTCAGTATTTTTATCAACATCTAAGTGGGGTCACTCTAGATGATAAGAATTGTGTGGATTCTTGCAGATTCTGAAAGCTTCTATTGTAGAAATATAATGAAAATGCTTGATTTCAGGCAAGGGTTGAGGCTTTCAGGGCATTTTGGGTAAGAAAACTGTGTGAGCTACACATAAGACACACCACCATGGAATCTCCTCAGGTCTAGTTTGTAACAGTGTCCGTGGTTCACAGGTTTACACGAGCCACAGGATCTCCCCAAATACTGCAGCTCCCCCTCCTGTTTATATCTTAAATTAGAGCTTTAGGTCTCTTGGCCCACCCACACAAGTGGGGTACAGTTCTTATTGGGAGACGTGTGGAAACTCAGGGTGGTAGGAAACGGTTGCCTTCCTATAGATTCCAGAACATCCATCACAAAAATGTGAGGAAAATGTGTGTGTTTTTTTAATCAAAGTCCTAGGTTTGTAGGGCCTTCTGGGTAAAATAACCTAATGAGAGCCATCCAAGTCACCTAACCCTGACTCCCCTTCTTCTCTTGTTTTTAAAAATGTACAGGGTTGCAAGAATTCCCTATGTGCCAGTGGAGCTAGGACCCAAAGTCCACAGGTACCGACGTTAAAAAAAAATCCTTTTTTTTTTGCAGTGTGAAAATGTAATGTGTCCATATTACATTTTGGTTCATTTCCTGTCGCTGGCCAAACAAGGGACTATTTTCATCTGGAGACTTGGGCAAATGATAGTATGTGGCTCCCCACAGATTCCAGGACTTTCCATCACATAAATGTGAGGAAAATGTGTGTTTGTAGTTTTGCAAGGCAATCTGGATAAAAAAAACCTGATGAAATCTACAAAGGTATCCACTCTGGGTTCTCCGCGTGTGCTTACGTTTCAGAAATGTGCATGTTTGCTTGGCTTCCTTTGGTGCTGGCTGAACTAGAATCGAAAATCCAAAGCTACCCAAATTGAAAAAAAAAGGGTCAGTTAAAAATGTGGTGCTAGTACATGTACCCATAAATTCAGTGATGTACAAATAACCCCTGCTCGTAAACTCCTTAACTTGGACCCATTTTATAAATATATAGGTTTCTTTGATACCCATGTTTTACTATACATATGTCACCATGTGCATTGGCTTGTACTTGGTGCACAATGAACACCCATTGTACGATACAGCTCAGTTGTTGGCTCTGGGTACCTCGGGTTCTTGGAGAACATACAAACCCTGTATATCCCCGCAACCAGAAGTGTCTAGCAAATGTAATGGTATATTGCTTTTGTAAATTGGTTATAATGACAATAAGTTACAAATAAAAGCGTCCATTTTTTCTACTCATTTACCATATGTCTTTATTTCAAAAGTTTCCTTGAAACAAATAACCTTGAAGGATCTACACGTAACCCTCCCCCCCTTGCTGAATGAAGAATGTTTTCTACTTTTTAGAAATCTATATCTTCCCAAGATCATCCATAAGTTTAGAACTGGGTTCCACCACAAACTGGAAGTAAGTTCAAAGTACAAAAAATAGGAAAAATTGGCCACCTCTTTGAAAAAATAGTAAAAAATAGGTTTTGGTTCATCTCTGCAAGCTCCCTAAAGGTGAAAAGACAGTGACCTTAGCACAGTAAACTGTTTGTTGATGCCATTTTTTAGGTTAAAAAAGCCTAAGCATGAACTACCCCAAGCATCCAAAACAAGGGCTCAGCACTGAAGGGAAAAATGCTCACCAGTTAAGAGTTAAACTTAGCTGTCCTGTGTAGCAACACATTCACACAGTATAGTAGACTGAAACACATTGGCCCCAGGTGTAGTTCTGTGACATAATTTATGTTTAAGATGCAGCTACTTGTTTACCTCTCTTGTTCTTCTGGCATGTGTCTGCTATTACGTTATTTTAAAAGGAAGAGTCTGCAGAGATCTAATTTCCAATAATTGTCCCTCAGGACATCTTCCCACATTGCTCCCAGCTCTGTGCCTTGGTAGGTTTGTGACAGAGTCTGTAAGGAATGTGTAGCCCTTGTTATGTGCAGGCAACAGCAGAACAACAAGTGATGCAATGATCAGCTCTAATGAAGTGAACTTGTGTTACCTCTTATCTCAGTCCTGCAACACACACCACCATTGAGTGAAATCACTGTATGTCCTTGTACAGGTTAACGCAAGAGAGTCATTGAAAATGTGCATAAATGAACGTGATGCTTAATGCACATTAAGAGCCTTTACATAGAAATGAAATAAAATGAAATAGTAGACTTTTCAACAGAACATGTCTGTCTTCACTTGTGATACTATTGCAACTTGGTGCACTGAGCTATTCTCAGGACTGGATTACGGAATAATGTGAACCCCATTATCATCTATTTTTTGTATGACATAATTAACAATGTTGTAAAAAGTTTCTGATTGAAATGTTGCATTGTTTTTCTTCATAAACAACTAATATAAATAAACAAATCATATACGACACAAACTGACATTGGCCTTAATTTAAACTTTATCATGTAAGTATGACACCCTACTTGTCCAGTAGATAAAAGACTATAAGCAGTGTTCTTTCCATCCTTGGATATAATTTGAGCAACTCAACCACACTCATAACACAAACACATTTTACCACTACCTCATTAATGATTCATAGTGGCAATACAGGTTAATGTACAGAACACAATACCATTATGACGTAACACAAAAGCACAGTGTAAGCAAGCAGGCTACTAATTGAGAAGAATTTGAGTTTTCAGGTAATAAGTTCACAACCTTCTGTCTACTGGGAATCAAGACTGAGGCAGAGCAGTCCAAGGCCAGCTCAGGGGCGCCGGTGTGGGCTAGTACCACAGCCCACAGGTACACAAGAAACACCCAATAAATCATAGGGGGTGATTTTAACCTTGGCGGACGGCGGAGGCCGTCCGCCAAGGTACCGCCGTGAAATGACCGCACCGCGGTCAAAAGACCGCGGCGGCCATTTAAACATTTCCGCTGGGCCGGCGGGCGCTCTCCGAAAGAGCGCCCACCGGCCCAGCAGAAATGCCCCTGCAACAAGGACGCCGGCTCAGAATTGAGCCGGCGTAGTTGCAGGGGTGCGACGGGTGCAGTTGCACCCGTCGCGTATTTCAGTGTCTGCAAAGCAGACACTGAAATACTTTGCGGGGCCCTCTTACGGGGGCCCCTGCAGTGCCCATGCCATTGGCATGGGCACTGCAGGGGCCCCCAGGGGCCCCGCGGCACCCCCTACCGACATCCTGTTCATGGCGGGTTTCCCACCATGAACAGGATGGCGGTAGGGGGTGTCTGAATCCCCATGGCGGCGGAGCGCGCTCCGCCGCCATGGAGGATTCAATGGGGCAGCGGAAAACCGGCGGGAGACCGCCGGTTTACCCTTTCTGACCGCGGCTGAACCGCCGCGGTCAGAATGCCCTCGGGAGCACCGCCAGCCTGTTGGCGGTGCTCCCGTGGTCGGTGACCCTGGCGGTCACCGGCCGCCAGGGTCAGAATGACCCCCATAGTCCTTTAGTACTTTATTATGCACACACTACTTAATACCAGACATTAATATACAAACACCTACATAACAAGTAGCAATAACCATGGTGACACTCTCCTAACAGTTCACACCACTAGCTAGCCTTGAACTTTAAACCCCCAACACCTCCTCCACACACACACTTACTAGATATGATACCCAGGGTATAGGTGTCATAAGGCAGGCCCTACTAGCAAATCACTAATGATGGTGCCATTTTACAATGATATTCCTGGACCTGCAATGGTTCACTGTGACTCTCATGAAGCATTTTAAATACCTGTACCAATACATTAATGATTCATTGTTAACTTTGCCAATAAAGCATTTCAATCTTCAATTAACTGTGTACATGAATCTTACTTTAATACACGTTGTAAGGAATCCTTACAACCCACCAAGAGTTACTGCACCCCAGAGCCTTTGGGTGAAGCCCAGACTCCGAGAGTGCTTATACAATGGTCATACGTCTTCCAGGGTTAGTCACTTGATCTCTTGGGAGAGTTAGGGCATCCACCAACAATAAAGATTGGGAGCTGCAACAGGGGGTACTACACTGGTAGCAGCCTCCACAATATGTCTCCACATATGGATGGTGCACCTGCCCTCGCTGTGCCCAAAACCTAGGAGAAGGCATTTTGTTGCATTATGGGACCACAGAGGAAGATCACTGGAGGCTATAGGAGTGCACCAAAAATGTTTAGGGTGCATAGTAAAAATGTATTGTGGTGGTGTCCAAAAGGCCAGCAACAGTGCTGAACAGGAACCCAAACCTATGTTTCCCCGGCAGGCTACCACTCTGGTTGAAATGCCATTGTGGAAGCTGGCAATCTTCATCTCTCCAGCTCCATTGGCTCTCCTGCTCCTCTAGGAGACCATCATAGTCTGGTGGTAGCTCAGGGGAGTCCTCTCAGTCACAGGCCTCTGCTCTTTGTCTCTCTGGCTCCACGAGCTGGAGAAATTATGTATACTTGGCTCTGACCTTCCCCACAAAGCTTTAGAGGCTTGAGTGCAGTGACACTTTTTTTTTATTGGCCTCTACTTCTGCTTTTCTGTGCGTGGGTACTCAGGATCTGGGGGCCCCAGGGGCCAGGCAGGAATGAGAGGACATACAGGCTGTTCGGCCCCTGCCAGATGGGGGTCCATTGGAAACTTTTGATGGCAGATGCAGAAGGACATCACGAGTACCCAATCTTCCGAGGACAAGACTTCTCCTTCTGTTTGCCCATTTAGATTAACGTAGGTTTGTAGTGGTCCTAACGGCAGCCTCTGGCCTCCAGGAGGGTCTATTTAATCCTCTACAGTGTAATACTCATCTTCCTATTCATAATTCCACCTTAACTCCATACTCAGGACTTTTCCTCTAGCCAGCGCCTGCTGGTCCTCTCAATTGTTAAAAACTGGAGGGTGATTTGCTTTACGTAGGGGCATAAAGTTCAAGTAGGTAGATACCTCTGTTTAGTCCTGGGATGACACATCACTGCCCCCTGACCCAACCTTCACGCACAGCATTTTGGAACATTTTGAGAACCTGAAACCATACCCCTAAGTGCCACAGCTGCCTGGTCCAGTTCCTCTGAGGCTTCAAAGGGACAGCCCTCCTGTGATTGACCTCCTTGGGACTGGCTTTATTCACTGGAGCCAAAGGAGAGGATCCTTCCCAAGTCTGACATAGTTGAGGAGTATTATTAATCATGTGGGTACTGACTTCACCCTTTCCTAGAAGCAGGCTGAAGCACTAGCAAATGGCTTTATTGTGGAGGAACAAAAGCCAGGATTTTAATATGAGCCTAGTCTGAGAGATATTACAAATCCTCAAGTGTTAGAAGAAATTATATTAATCCTACACTCTGGATCCATTTTCACAATTGCATTAAGGCATCAAGCTAGTCTTCATAGGCTTCACTATGGTGAAACTGTACATGCACTCACATTACAACACCTCACCAGACCAGGACCAATTGCCGAAGTACCCCTTCCACAAGAAGCTATCAAAGTGCAGATACCCTGAGTTGATCCAGACAGTATTCCCATACACTCAATCTGCACATGTATGTGTGCACTTGTTCTCTTACAGCCAATCCAGGACCCGTTCCCCTGATTTCTGAGGTCACAAAACAAATTTACAAATAAAAATGAAAAACTTTTTTGTGACCTCCAAATTATCAGTAGCTAAATAGAATGCTTTGTGGATAGCAATAGTGGACAAGATACACTATGTGGCACCAACCAGGCCTGTAGCTAAATGCAAGAAACGGTGGCATGATCATAGATGCAGGAATAAATAGAAACTGATTCGCCTCTTGTTCTTACTGCAATTTTCAGGTCCCTGGTCACAGTTCCAGGAGAAGTTAAACCCACTGGAGGAGCAGGTGGCATTACTCATCTCAAGAGAGTTGGTTGCTGGAGTCAAGGCTATAGGCTGTGCTTATCTTGAATATCTGGAAAATGCACAGGGTAAGTGCAAACGTAATGAGTCCAATATAACTCAACAATGTATGTTTCCACGTGGAAACTAAAAGTAATCAAATTTACCATAATATGCAATCACACGCGGCCTGAATATATAATGACACTGCAAGGTTATGTATTGAATTGGCAGATACTGAAGCATTTTGTTTATTAGTACTATATGTGTGGATCATAAGACAAGTTGTGGTTAAGTGGTGTGTGACAAGTTTACAGCATGAAAAATAATAATATACAAAACTATTGCATGATCATGTTCTCTCAATTGCTGCTGTACATTTATGCTGCTGTTTATGAAGCTTAACTAAGTAGATGGAAAAGGTGTTTGCACCACTGTACCATATATAAAATTCACAAAATCTACATGTGAAGGCCAAAACATGTTTGCATTACAAGCCATACAGATTCATACACAATCTGTCCCACATTTACAATGTGGTGGTCTCAGCATGACAACTTTTGTGGCACAGCCTGATCATTAATTTTGTTTCACATTTACCAAGGAATGGCAAACTTCTTTGCTTTGGTTGGTTTAGCTTACATTAAGCAGTGTACTCCACCACATGGCATGACCAATACAAGGTAATGAAAAGGAGCACGAACTGGTAGTTATGCGACCCCCAGTGATCAGTGCTCAACTTCTTAGACGGTCAAGTGGTGTTTAGCCAAAGAGATAACAGATCTGTGATTTCCTTGGACGTCTGAGGCTACATGATTGCCACACTGAATGGATCAGTGTGTGTCTGCCGTTATCACCAGGTGGGGTAGTCCGCTGAATCCAGTTTGTGTTTGAGATTAGGAGATTGTAATTATTTCTTGTCAGCGAGGAAGTCCCAGAAAGTGTGGGTCATAAGCTGAAACTGATTAAGTTCTTGACCTTTGCAAACACCACCCATCGCTATTACAGATTGGATGGTTTAGTGAGATCTTCAGTTCTGCCCAGCTGGGTACAGCAATGGCTCTGGCAGAGTGTTGAGAAGACGACCAAGCTTGACTATCTAGAGGAATTAAAGTTGTAACAAGGTTTCCATAGGTGGACCGGTGGAAGTATCACTAATGGCGGAGCAGCCCTAGCTACTTATGGCACCAGCCTGAACTCTCAGCCACCTTCTAGATGGAACACAAAGGCCCAGCCCTCCTCTTGTGGGCCCTGGCTGGTCGTGCAGCCCACTGGGGAGGACCTGTCCAAAACACATGGGACGGGGGTGAGCAACCCAACCCCTTTGAGAGGAGCGCAACAGAAAGCCCTCCAGAGGGAATACGAATTGCAGTACCTCCCTAAGCACCCCCAAAGGTCATGCTTCCTGGGCCCTTCTGTGCCCGATCCTGGCCTGCATTGGTTTCAAGTGACCAAGGAGTGGCCTGTCTCAAGAGGCAGTGCAGCCTAGATGAGATGGAGCCAAGAGCACAAGGGAACCCCCACTTCCTCTTGGCAGAGATGCACTGCTATTTCTCAATGCCAATGCAAACTATTTCAAGGGGTTTGGGAAGGAAGGATAAGAGTTGAAGACTGATCTGGAAGGGACCAGCAGCAAAGCTGCCTGCCTCTGCTACTTCAGGAGTGAGGCTCCTGGGCTGAGCTCGTGGAAAAATTATTTCAATCATATAGGGCGACTCCCAGAGGATAAGGCTGATGGCGTGCTGGGCCATCTCACAAGCAGCATTGACATCCTCTCACTTTTCCTGCACCTCCAGGTGGGGGAGAAGTTGGCAGTGACTGAAACGGTTCATGCGTTAAGCTAACTGCGAGATTTAGTGTGGAATGCAGGACACATTGAACATTGTCACTTCAAAAGTCATTTGTGTCCTCAGGTTCCTTCCTGGGCTATGCCTGTCCATGGGTCGCTTGAACATCAATCTCTTCGTGGTTCACCTAGGGCACAGCTGGGGCCTTTGCAGGGTAGGTCTGCTACTTTCATTCCTTCCCCTGAAGGTAAGGTTCCTGATCGCCTGCCACAGGATCCCACCTCGGTGCTGCCACAAGCTAAACAGTATTCCCTTAGTAATGCCAAGTGAAGAGGAAAGAGCCCAAAACCAAATCCCCATTCAGTGTGAGAAATGTGGCATCACCCAATAGACAGTGTAAGGCTGCATGGGAGGATAGACCCACTCTGAAGAACTACCACTTGGGCCACCTGGCTCCCTCAGGATGCATTACTCCACTGCAGTGTGATCAGCTCAGGGTAGGCTGGTAAAGCTTCGGTTTGTCAGGTGGCTCTCTGCTCTGATGGAGGATGTTACTACCCGTGGCAACTTCCCCACACCCTCCCAGGGTGTTCTGGGACAGAGAAGGGATACAGGGGCCCCCTGCCCCCTTTGTCAACTTGAGGCAGACTGCACTCAGTGCACCCCAAAGGTATTGCACTCCCTGGGATCGTGCCTCGTCCTCGTAGTAGCCATCAAGAGGGCTGTCTTGCCAGCTGTGTCTGGGAGGTGGAGCATGAGCATTTGTGATAGGACCCAAAAGATGATGAGCTATTCCTGAGGAGGGTGAAGCCAGAATAAACTCTTGTGGAAGTCGGTAGTGGTCCTGGCATGAAAATCCATTGTCCAACCTAGGTATGGGGCAAAAGACTAATGTAATCATCTAGTGGCTCATTCCCTCTGAAGTTTCAATGAGGATAGCTGGTGCTCAGAATCCCTAGTTTTATCTGGTGAAGCACAAGATTAGCTCTCTTGGGAATTAAACCATCTCACCCCATTCTCAAACTTTAAATGGGTAAGGACCCGAAGCTCGCTGGCATTGGAACCGGACATCAAATGTGGGCCACTTTTGGTAAGTGAAACCGGTCCTGCGAGATGAACCAGATGCAGGGGTCAGGTGCCCATTGCAGACGATCATCAGACCCCAGAAAAGGCTTTGGTTGATATAGACATAGATACGATGGTCATAGAAGTCTGACTCCCCTAAGGAATGTGTAATAACTCACCTGCAGACTCAACTAGCCCTGAAAATGGATGGTATTGAAGCATCAGGCCCATACCTGGACATTGTTGAGCCCAGCAGAGGCTAAGCTTCGACAAGTAGAAATGTCTCTACTCTGCACACAAAAGCTCATGCGAGCTCCTGGGTGGAGCAGCTGCATGTGCAGATCATGGTGGTAGTAGCAAATACTCAAATGGGAACTTTGAAGCCCGAAGTGGAAAAGGAATTAATGTGAACAGCAGTTGAACATGGGTCAGTCGGTCCTAAGAGATGGGAATGAAATGTTCAGAAGGGATAGGGGGGATAGCCTTAGTTGCCCTCGGCTGATTGAAGATGTCCGGTTCAGATCCCCAAACCCAGAGTGGTGGAGAGTGGCAGGTTCCAGGGAGGTAATGAAAGTGATCCCAGAGAAGTCGGAGGGAGCCCCTGGGAGAGTTCTTTGTTCTATGTGAAGGGTAGCGTGCCCTGGAATAGGTTTGCCTCAAGAGAGAGAGAGGGAGAGAGGGAGGGAGGGAGAGAGGGGCCCGAACCTTGGAAACTATTGCATTTCTGGTGGTGTCCAGTGAGCTCTCTCTTGGCCTTGAAAATCTGTGGAGATGGTGTAAATCTTGCATCGGGTCATACCTACATTTGCAGCTGGTCTCCAAGTTGTACAACTTCTGGCATGTTGGTACAATGTTGGTAAGGAAAGCTGGCAAGTCAGATCCACAACTTTGGAATAAGGACTGATTAAGGGCTGGGTCAGTCAGGCTGGGGCACAAAGCATGGCAGGATTAGGAGGTAGTGAGAGCCGGGCCCTTCCTGTGGGTTACCCTAGCTGTGGTGGTTGCATCTACTGTGCCTCTCCCTGGGACATGGACCAGTGTTCTACCTCAGCCAGCGCCTACCAGCTAACTTAAAATGGGTACAGACTGGGGAAATCAAACTGTTTAATTAAAACAAAGCATTGCAAAAGACTGAGGCAGATGTTGACCCAATGTGATTTCTGCCTAGTGATCTGAATGTCAATATGAAGGCATTTAATGAAGCGCAGGTAAATGGTGGAAATCATTTTGACTCTATTAAGGCTATCTCTATTCCTCTATACTCTGAGAGAAGAAGAGTACAGAGATAGGTCAAACAAGGCTAAATCATGACCATAAGAATGATAGTGGGTTTTTATAATCTTCTGGAATTACGAACATTAGCTTTGCTATTTCTCAGTAAGATGGCAGAAGGAGGTGGTGTCTTGGCCACAAATCAATAAACTCTTAAAAATCTTACTGATTTTGTCCAATCTACAACTAGCACTAACACAATGAACAATAACAAACGACAAAGTGTGATTCAATTTGTTAACCCTCCGCAATAGTATATATGAGGAAACCTTCACTCTCAGAAAAAGCATTGAATTTGTAGCTTCATCAGCCAAAAGCATCAGTCAAAAGCATCAGTCAAATCAGGATGTGAAAAACTGCCAGATGTTTATTTGATAACCCAATGACAAGAGAACTGACTGCACTAAGAAAGTCACATACTGGAAATATCCCAGTGAAACATATAACTGTGATGTGTGGATATATAATAGGAAACTTCAAATTATATAATGACATGCAATAACTACAAAGGATTCTACCTAAATTAATTGGTCTAAATGTGGCAAGGAATCAGAGGTCCAAACATTGCATGCCACTATTCAAAATGATGGTGGAAAAAAAGGAGATACAATTTATTTGTAGATTCTGTGATTTCTGATTCTGTACAATAGTTGGAATGTCACAACATGCATAACATGTACATCAAAAAAAGCCACAGAGCAATGCTAGACTCACAGCTTTAGCAAGCAGCAAACTGTCAAAATTATGGACAAAAGAAAAAGTATTGCTGCTTACTCAATTGGGAAAAGTTTATAAACACAAAACAAACTTAAATTAACTCATGATTCTGCATTTTGACAAAACAGAAACAAAACAGAAAAAAGGAGGGATAGAAGAGAAAAAAAGCAAAACAATTGCAAAAGATGTGAAGTAATCATTCACCAATAATGAAAGCAACTACAATGATAAACCTCAAATATCTGAGGGATCAATAAAAAACTAAAGGCTAAGAGAAAAAAGAACACCTAAAGTCACAAACATCTGTGATCAAAATGACAGAATATCAGTAGTGGAATGGTATTGGGGTGACAGTTCCATGAGCTTAGACATGTTACACGGCCATGTTCGGAGTTACCATTGTGACGCTACACATAGGTAGTGACCCATGTGTAGTGCACGTGTGTAATGGTGTCCCCGCACTCACAAATTTCGGGGAATTTGCCCTGAGCGATGTGGGGGCACCTTGGCTAGTGCCAGGGTGCCCACACACTAAGTAACTTGGCACCCAACCTTCACCAATCAAGGGTTAGACATATGGGTGACTTATAAGTTACTTATGTGCAGTGAGAAATGGCTGTGAAATAACGTGGACATTATTTCACTCAGGCTGCAGTGGCAGGCCTGTGTAAGAATTGCCTGAGCTCCCTATGGGTGGCAAAAGAAATGCTGCAGCCCATAGGGATCACCTGGAACCCCAATACCCTGGGTACCTAAGTACCATATACAAGGGAATTATATGGGTGTACCAGTGTGCCAATGAGAATTGGTAAAATTAGTCACTAGACTGCAGTGACAAATTTAGAAAGCAGAGAGAGCATAAACACTGAGGTTCTGGTTAGCAGAGCCTCAGTGATACAGTTAGGCACCACACAGGGAACACATATAGGCCACAAAATTATGAGCACTGGGGTCCTGGCTAGCAGGATTCCAGTGACACATATCAAACACACTGACAACATAGGGTTTCACTATGAGCATGGGGCCCTGGCTAGCAGGATCCCAGTCAGACAGTACAAACACCCTGACATATACTCACAAACAGGCCAAAAGTGGGGGTAACAAGGCTAGAAAGAGGCTACCTTCCTACACAGCGAAACTAACTCCCTGGGGTTTTCCTTGCAGCTACAGCTGCTGCCAACCCCTCAGACAGGTTTCTGCCCCCCCTGGGGTCTGGACACCCCAGACCCAGGAAGGCAGAACAAAGGATTTCCTCCAAGAGAAGGTGTTACACCCTCTCCCTTTGGAAATAGGTGTTAAGGGCCAGAGAGGAGTAGCCTCTCCTGGCTTCTGGAAATGCTTTGAAGGGTACAGATGATGCTTCTTGCATAGGCCAGTCTACACCGGTTCAGGGATCCCCCCAGCCCTGCTCTGGCGTGAAACTGGACAAAGGAAAGGGGAGTGACCACTCCCCTGACCAGCACCTCCCCAGGGGAGGTGCCCAGAGCTCCTCCAGTGTGTCCCAGACCTCTGCCATCTTGGATGCAGAGGTGTGAGGACACAATGGACACCTCTGAGTGGCCAGTGCCAGCAGGTGACGTCAGAGAACCCTCCTGATAGGTGCATACCTCTCTCTGTAGCCAATCCTCCTCTGAGGGCTATTTAGGGTCTCTCCTGTTGGTTTCTTTTGAGATAACGAACGCAAGAGCTCACCAGAGTTCCTCTGCACTTCCCTCTTCCACTTCTGCCAAGGATCGACCGCTGACTGCTCCAGGACACCTGAAAAACCGCAACAAAGTAGCAAGAAGACTACCAGCATCATTGTAGCGCCTCATCCTGCCGGCTTTCTCAACTGTTTCTTGGTGGTGCATGCTCTGAGGGCTGTCTGCCTTCACCCTGCTCTAGAAGCCAAGAAGAAATCTCCTGTGGGTCGACGGAATCTTCTCCCTGCCAACGCAGTCACCGGTCCTCTGGGTCCCCTCTCATCTTGACGAGTGTGGTCCCTGGAACATAGGAGCTGGATCCAAGTGTCCCCGACAGTCCAGTGGCCCTTCTGTCCAAATTTGGTGGAGGTAAGTCCTTGCTGCTCCACGCCAGACAGTAATCCTGTGTACTGCGTGAACTGCAGCTGCTCTGGCTTCTGTGCACTTTTGCAAGACTTCCTTTGTGCACAGCCTAGCTCAGGTCCCCAGCACTCTTTCCTGCATTGCCCAACTCGCTGAGTTGGACTCCGACTTCGTGGGACCCTCTTTTGTTGTGCTGAGACGACCTACGTGCTCAGATCTTCTGAATGCCTGTTTAGGTGCTTCTGCGGGTGCTGCCTGCTTCTGCATGGGCTCTCCCTGTTGCTGAGTGCTCCATCTGCCTCCTCCTCCAAGGGGCGACCTCCTGGTTCTTCCTGGGCCCTGGCAGCACCCCAAATCCTTAACTGCAACTCTTGCAGCTAGCACGGCTTGTTTGCGGTCCTTCTGCGTGGAAACAACTCTGCATCCTCCAGCACGCTGTGGGACATCTTCTGAGCAAAGGAGAAGTTCCTGGCACCTTCCTTTGTTGCAGAATCTTTGGCTTCTTCCACCCAGAGGCAGCCCTTTTGCACCTTCATCCGGGGTTTAGTGGGCTCCTGCCCCCCCTGGACACTTGCGTGACTCTTGGACTTGGTCCCCTTCCTTTACAGGTCCTCATGTCCAGGAATCCATCTTCAGTGCATTGCAGTCAGTTGTTGTCTTTGCGGAATCCCCTATCTCGACTTAACTGTCTTTCTGGGGTAGTAGGGTAACTTTACTCCTACTTTTCAGGGTCTTTGGGTGAGGTATCTTGGACACCCTTAGTGTCTCCTCACACTCCCAGCGACCCACTAAACACTACACTAGTCCTGGGGTCCATTCGTGGTTTGCATTCCACTTTTGGAGTATATGGTTTGTGTTGCCCCTAGGCCTATTGTCTCCTATTGCATTCTATTGTGTCCTGCAGTGTTTGCTCTAACTTTCTAAGGGCCATATGTATGAAAACTGGGGTCTGCGAATCGCAAAATGCGATTATTAAGAAATCGCTATTTCCGACTCGCAATTGGCCATGTAACAAAATTGCAAATCGGAATTAGCGATTTCTTAAAAATCGCTATTTGTGGTGTGCGAGGCCCATTTACCGAATGGCAATTTGCAACCTCGCTATTTGCGATTTTTTTGCGATTCGGTAAGGAAAAAAAAAATCGCAAAATGCAAGAAAGTTCGAGAATGCACACCTGGAGGAGCCTGATGACATCACCAGCAGGAAACAAGTCATCCCAGGCAGTTTCAGGTGCCACATCCACACCATCATCCTGAGTGAGAGCAGCCCAGCCACATAGAGCAGCACTCTGAAGGAGCAGCGTCACCTGAGCCAGAATGGAGCCCCAAGGTACATCACAGGAGAAGCAGGAGAGGAAGCGCAAACTCAAGTTCAGTGACCAGGAGCTGGAGGTACTGACAGAAGAGGTTGTGAGGAGCCATGACCGCCTGTTTAGTAAATCATCCCTCCAGGTTCCTGAGAGCGAGAAAAGAAGGCTATGGTTTGACATCCAGGGTAAAATCTGCGCCATTGGAGTGGCAAAGCGCTCCATTGAGGAGATTAAGAAATGGTGGTATGACCTGCGGTCCCGGGCAAAGGAGAGGGTGGCAAGGAGACTTGCAGAGGCCAGGGGCACAGGTGGCGGACCACCAACCGAACCACCTGCCACACCACTGGAGGACCTGGTGGAATCCACACTCCTCCCTGAAGCAGTGACAGGGGTCACAGATATCGACACCTCCGCTCAACCGAGTACCAGCCAAGGTAAGTGCAATGTTGTTGTGTGAACCCAATATGTGCATGCATAAAAGCCCTTTAGGAATTAGCATGTAATGTGAAGTAGTGTGTGAAGTAGTCCATTCCACATCTTAGAAGCAGCACAACAATACATTATGGGAGTTGCGGTCCACAAACTAGTACAGACAGTAGCATGACAATGTAAGCAAGCAAAGTGACACCCAAGGTAACACAACACACACTACACCATGTAGAGCAGTACCTGTACCTTTATTGCCATTTTTGGACAGATAATGTAACATACAGAACTGACATGCTGCATATTGTTGTTGCAGGTGGGCCTGGCCCAGCAGCCACACTCATTCCTTGTGTAGGGGAGACGGACACCCAGCAGCCCTCTGACACCAACACCAGTGGTTCCCTCAACATCTCCACTGTGCACCGCAGGCCCAGGCCACTACCACTGCCAGACCTCAGTGGCGACTTGGATGTGCAGCAGGAGGGGCCAAGCACACTGTCTGCACCAGACAGGTGCAGCCAGATACCGGAAAACAGGGGTCATAAAGCACAATGCAGAAGTGCCAGTGTGTCCCAGCAGCAACCGCATGAGGCAGGTGAGGGTCCATCCTTGTTCAGGGGACTTGAGGCTGCTATGTTGCAGCAACAGCGCCTGCAAAACAGGAGAATATTGAGTTTGGACCGGAACCTGAGAGTCCACAATAGACATATGATGGGCCTGCATCAGCGAATTGACACACTGAACAGCAACATCACCCAGCTGCGTGAGGGAAAGGTGCAGGCCTCTCAGGACACTAGGGAGCTTACTAGTGCAGTGCGTGACCTGTGTGAGGAGCTGCGCCACGAAAGGGTGAGCCGACGCAGACATGAACACCGCTTCAGGACAAAGTTTGCAAACTACTGCAGGTCCTCAAACAGGATGGCAAACTCCACAGCACTCATCGCCCGTCGTGCTGTAGCGGCCCAAGTGGAGGCTGCACACACCAGCAGGGATGTGGTCCAGGGCCTTGTACAAATCACTAATGTGATTGAACTAGTCATGGGACAGAGATCTGCCACTCCCAGTGAGGTAGCCTTGGGGGACACTGAGGACAGTTCGAGCCTTAGTAGTGTGGCAGTACCTACATCAGACACCAGACGGCGCAGTGCCAGGGACAGCACTTGCACTGAGGGTGACATTCAGGGTGCCAGTGAGTCAACTGGGCACCCCAGTGGTGTGCGTGGGAAGAGGAAGTGACTCTTGCCGCATTGACACTGGTGTTCCCACTATGATGTAATAGTGTGGGACTCAGTTCTTTTGTTTATTTTAGTTTTTGCCATCACCTGTTTACTTCAATTTTCACCATTCATTACCTGACGTAAGGTAATACATTTCTATCACTACAGGTACAGTTGTCAGTGGAGTTTTGTCATTCATACTCACGTCTGAAATGGTTGTGTGTGATGTCAGCACGCCTTTGCCTTCCCTCTGCTGCACTGGTCCTGTCTGCTGGCTGTAGAGGTGGTATAGGATCGTCATCCTCATCTGATTCAGTGTCACTGATTTCTATAGGTATGCCCCTGGTTGTAGCTATATTGTGCAAGATTGCACAAGTGGCCACTATTCTACATGTGGTTTCTGGACTGTACTGTAGTGCCCCTCCACTCTTGTGGAGGCAACGGAAGCGACTCTTCAGGAGGCCAAATGTGCGCTCCACCACGTTGCGGGTTGCCCTGTGTGCTGCATTGTATCTCCGTTGTGCTGGTGTTGTGGGATTGAGGTAGGGCGTCATCCTGTAGGTGTGCACTGCGTAGGCACTGTCTCCTGGAAGGGACAGAAGGTGTGATGAGTAACTCAGCCATCTGACATGGGTTTGTTATCTATGCGCCAGTGTAAAGAGTGACCGTACCTAGTAGATATCCTTCACCAAACTCCCCAGCTAGCAGTCTTGTGTGAATGCCGCTGTGACGAAAGATGTATGAATCATGTGTGCTCCCTGGGTACCTGGCCACGAGATCAGTTATGATATAGGAGGCATTGCATATCACCTGTATATTCATGGAATGTTGGTGTTTACGGTTGCGGTACACATACTCTGTGACTGATGGTGGACATATTGCCACATGTGTGCCATCAATGGCACCTAGGACATGGGGGAACTGTGCTATCTGATAAAACTAAATTTTTGTCTGCTGTATTTCCTGTGGGGTGTGGGGGAATCTGATGTACTGTTGGAGTTTGCTTAGCATGGCGTTGATAAATGCATTGAAAAATCTGGAGAGGGTGCTCTGTGACACCCCCCCAGCCGCTGCTATGACCCCTTGATAGCTCCCGGAGGCAAGTAGGTGTAAGGAGCATAATACCTGCTCTATGCGCCAGTGTAAAGAGTGACCGTACCTAGTACAAGTCAACGCCGTATCATCTTCCTGCTTCCTCACCCTCCGCATGCTCCGAAAGATCTTCCGCTGGATCCCCACCAACACCAGAAAGACTGTGACCCAAGCCCTCGTCACGAGCCGCCTGGACTACGGAAACACCCTATACGCAGGAACCACCGCTAAACTCCAGAAACGTCTGCAGCGAATACAAAATGCCTCCGCCCACCTCGTCCATGACATACCCCACAACAGCCACATCTCCGCCCACCTGAGACACCTGCACTGGCTTCCCGTCAACAAAAGGATCACCTTCCGGCTCCTCACCCACGTACACAAAGCCCTCCACAACAAGGGACCCGAATACCTCAACCGTCGCCTCAGTTTCTACACGCCCACCCGTCAACTTCGCTCCGCCAACCTCGCACTCGCCGCCGTCCCTCGCATTCGCCGCACCACGGCAGGTGGGAAATCCTTCTCCTACCTGGCGGCCAAGACATGGAATTCCCTCCCCACCAACCTCAGGACCACCCAGGACCACCTCGCATTCCGGAGGCAACTCAAGACCTGGCTCTTCGAGCAGCAGTAACCCCCTCCCCCTAGCGCCTTGAGACCCTCAGAGGTGAGTAGCGCGCTTTATAAATGTTTTTGATTGATTGATTGGGTATGCTGTGAGTCCTTAGTGTTCTGCGCTGCAGTATGGGTTGTAGCTCAGCTATCAGATCAAGAATCATGGCTGAGTTCAACCTATACCTCTCAAATATTTCCTCCTTTGTCAGGTCAAACAGTGTAATGCGCACTCTGAAAATGCACTCCTGTCTCCTCCTCCCTCTCCTCAAACCTGCCAGGATCTTCATCCTCCTCGCCATGACGTAGAGTGCAGCCATTCTGGAACAGAGTTTGAGGCATTCTGGGCCTTTTTATATAGGTTGCACCTGGTTACCACCTGCTTTCACTTAGTGGTATTTTGCATGTGCAAAATGCCATTCTGCAAATAATCGCTAATTGCGATTTTTTGATGCATCTATTTGCGATTGGGGTTTTGCGATTCGCATTTTGCACCTCGCAATTACCTACTGGAAATACCGAATCGCAAAATGCGACTGGCAAAACCAGGTCGCACTGAAAAAATTCGCAATTTTTGCGATTTCTTATTTTTGGTCTGCGATTGCCTTTCATGCATCGCAGACCACGTTTTTGCACTCGCAAATGGCCAACTTTAGCGATTCGCACCGTTTGCGAGTGCAAAAATATTTCATACATCTGGCCCTAAGTGTATTACTTACCTGATTTTGGTCTGTGTGCATATATTTTGTGTATTTTTCTTACCTCCTAAGGGAGTATATCCACTGAGATACTTTTGACATATTGTCACTAAAATAAAGTACCTTTATTTTTAGTAACTCTGAGTATTGTGTTTCTTATGACATAGTGCTATATGATATAAGTGGTATAGTAGGAGTTTTGCATGTCTCCTAATTCAGCCTAAGCTGCTCTGATATAGCTACCTCTAACAGCCTGAGCTGCTAGAACACCTCTAATTTACTAATAAGGGACTACTGGACCTGGCACAGGGTGTAAGTACCACTTGGTACCCACTATAAGCCAGGCCAGCCTCCTACAGCTGCCTTGTTTATAGTTAGGCCAGTTGTTATGATGTACATTATCAGTGCCACCGCGCTAAGGCGTCAACATCAAGTGACAAAGACAAACTGTAGGTGTTCACATTAGGTACTTTCCCTCTTCATGCTTTCGAGGGAATTTTTTATATTAATTGCCGCCCTAAGCATGCCTGTTATCTATTGTTTGGGAACGCATCTACGTCAGGGGTCCAAGTAGATCTGTATAAATACACCACCCTTTAAACAAATAATCAGAGGGATTCCGAACAGAGGGCATCGCCACCATCGCTGATATTGATGCTGCACGCCGTCTTGACGCTGCCCCAGTCTCCGTGTCCCTAGGGAGTCTGAGATAGAGACCTCATTCAAAGGTAACGAGGATTGGGGGCTCCTCTCATGGACATGGCATTGGCAGATTAGGTTTAACATACCCAGCTCTCCTTTAGGTAGGAGGTTAGGCCTATCATGATAGGATATTAGGACATATTACACACTTTGGGGGTTATTCTAACTTTGGAGGAGTGTTAATCCGTCCCAAAAGTGACGGTAAAGTGACGGATATACCACCAGCCGTATTACGAGTTCCATAGGATATAATGGACTCGTAATACGGCTGGTGGTAAATCCGTCACTTTTCCGTCACTTTTGGGACGGATTAACACCTCCTCCAAAGTTAGAATAACCCCCTTTATGTCTTTTCATGTTATTGCAAGATGGTGGGGATCTTTGTAATAATGGCTCTTGTCTTTACAATTCTGTTTCTTGCACTGTTCATTATCCTAATCATTGCAGCCCATGCAACTTATTGCAGATTGCAGTTGTGTTTAAAAACTATTAAAACTTCACTGCATCTTCGTTATTGCCTGTGTTTGGTTGAGACATGATATATCTGTGAGAAAGGGGTAATCTCCGTTTAACCACGACACTCCCTGAGATGTCATACTCTTCAGTCCATGCGTAAAGGCTGCCACAATTCACCTTTTACTATTTGGGTTTTTGGTAAGATGCTGCTAGTGAGCCAGAAAGGTTGGGACGAAGGTTGTGACTTGTTGTAGGATAGGCATAGTTGCCTACAAACATAAGTACTGTCATCCTTAAACCAGCAGTCTTGCCTAGAGCAAGAGTCCAAACTACGACACCCTTACAAGGATAGGGATGACATCTATGAGTGGTTTGCTGCACTTGAGTGGGCCTGTGAAGTTCAGAGGGTCCCTCAAGTTCAGTGGGCTGCTATGCTGTGGTTGTCTTTCACTGGCAAGGGAGAGACAGACTCCTTATTGTCAGGAAGGATGATGCAGACAACTATCACATTCTTAAAAGTGCACTCTTAGATGGTCTGGGCTTAACCACTGAGCAATATAGAATAAAGTTCAGAGAGACCAGAAAGGAGTCATCACAGGATTGGACAGATTTTGTAGACTGTTCAGTGAAGGCCCTAGACGGTTGGTAAAATGGCAGTAAGGTAACTGACTATGAAAGCCTATATAACTTAATTCTGAGAGAGCATATATTGAACAATTATGTGTCTGATTTTTTGTATCAGTGTCTTGTGGACTCAGATATGACCTCTCCCCAAGAATTGGGAAAGAAGGCAGACAAATAGGTCAGAATAAGGGTGAGCAGAAAAGCTCATATAGGAGGTGACAAAAACAGCAAAAAGAAAGATGGTGAAAAATCTCAGGACAAGCATGGGGATAAAAGTAAGGAAAAAGATCCTTCTTTACGTCCAAAACACTCCTGTAGGGGTGGGGGATAAATCATCTTCTTCTCACTCCACACACTAAAAAGCCTTGGTGCTATGTGTGCAGAGGTAAAGGCCATTGGCCAGGGGATAAGTCCGGCCCAGGTAAAGCCCCAGAGCCTACCAGCACTAATACATCAAACTCTAGTGCCCCTAGCAGTAGTGGTAATAGTAGTTGGACTACTGGCAATAGTCAAACTAAAGGTGTAGTTGGGTTCACTTTTGGGTCCATCATAGAAACTGGGGTAGTCAGTTCCAAGACAGTTTCTGTCACACCTGGTGGCATTGGACCTGCCACCTTGGCTGCTTGTCCCCTTAACATGGATAAGCACAGGCAGTCAATTTTAATAAATGGTGTTGACTCCCAGGCCTACAAGGACACAGCTGCCAGTATCACTTTTGTGAGTGAAAATTTGGTGTCACCTGCACAACACCTCCTTTGACAGAAGTACCAAGTTACTGAATAACTCCACTTAGTCTCTCCCCTTAGCTGTAGTTCAACTTAGTTGGGGTGAAGTTACTGGCCAAAAGCAGGTGGTGGTATCACCTAGCTTACCTGTAGATTATCTCTTAGGGAATGACCTAGAAGCCTCAGGTTGGGCTGAGGTTGAGTTTAGGACCCATGCATCCATGCTGGGTGTCCCTGAGGAATTGCTGTCTCTCATTTCTGGTGAAATGAAAAAGCAAATCAGAGAAAAAGGCCTGAAATCTCGGGATCCCTCTCCACCAACAAGTAAGAAGGGTATCAAAGTATCCATTCCCCATCCTGCCACTAAGGATACCATTGCTGTGGTGGGAGAGACCTCCCCTGGGGTGGAACCTGTGCCAAGGGAGCCCTCAGATACCACAGCTGGACTCCCAGAGGTAAAAGTACCTCTCTGTGGAACCACTAAAGCAGATGTGCAAAATTGCACCACTGTAGTAAATATGGAGCAGCCCTCTAGCCCTCCCAGAGAAACTTTAATGCAGCAGCCCTGCACTGCCTCTAAACACTTAGGACAGCAGCCCTGCCCTAGTGTGGAGCTTATAGGACAGCACCCTTGCCCCGCTCCAAATCAAGAGAAGCAGCAACCCTGTTGTCTCTTACAGCCAGATGGACAACCGTTTTGCCCAGCTATGGCTTTGTTCAGACATCATCCCTGTCTAGCATTCTCTTCACTGGACATAGGCCTAGTGGAACAATCCTAATAGAAACTGTGAGAATTTACTCTCACACTGTTGGTTAGGTAAAAATCTCCAAACAGGGTGGTTTACATCCCCACAGGGAAGTAACCATACAGTGGATGATAAAGGGAGTAACCGCTCTATTGCAGATTTACTCTCCACTTATCACCACTTAGACAAAAAAGTCTCAACTGGCCAAGGTTCGCCTTTTTGTCCTTCGTTTGTGAGGGGAAGAGGGGGAGTTATGAGAAAGTAGCCTCGTTCTAGCATGGTTACCCCCACTTTTGGCCTGTTTGTGAGTGTGTGTCAGTGTGTTTTTACTGTCTCACTGGGATCCTGATAGCCAGGACCCCAGAGCTCATGTTTGTGGCCTAATGTGTGTTGTCAGTAGTGGTTAACTGTGTCACTGTAGTTCTGCTAACCAGAATTTCAGTGCTCATGCTCTCTCTCCTTCCAAATTAGTAACTATAGTTTAGTGACTTCATTTACCAATTCCAATTGGCACACTGGACCCCCCCTTATAAGTCCCTAGTATACGGTACCCAGGGCATTGGGGTTCCAGGAGATCCTTATGGGCTGCAGCATTTCTTTTGCCACCCATAAGGAGCTCAGACAACCCTTTCAGAGGACCGCCACTGCAGCCTGTGTAAAATAGTGCACACACCATTTCAAAGCCATTTTCACTGCACTCAAGTAACTGATAAGTCAGCTGTATGTCTAACCTTCATTTACTGAAGTCTAGGTGGAAAGTTACTAAGTGTGAGGGCACCCTTGCACTAGAAAAGGTGCCCCCACACTGTCCAGGGCCATATCCCCGGACTTCGTGAGTGTGGGGATACCGTTACACGTATGAACTAAATGTAGGTCAATACCTATATGTAGCTTCACAATGGTAACTCCAAATGGGCCATGTAAGGTGTCTAAGATCATGGAATTGTCCCCCCCCCCCCCCCATTCAAAATGTAGTATTGGGGAGACAATCCCATGCATCCTGGGGGCTCAACTATGGACTCCCAGTACTGCCAAACCAGCTCTCTGAGGCTTGCACTGCAGCTATAGCTGCTGTCACCTCACATACAGGGTTCTGCCCTCCTGAGGCCTGGGCAGCTCAGTCCTAGGAAGGCAGAACAGAACATTTCCTTTGGGAGGAGGGTGTTACACCCTCTCCCTTTGGAAATAGGTGTTACAGGATTGGGAGGGGTAACCTCGCAGAGCCTCTTGAAAGGCTTTGAAGGGCACAGATGGTGCCCTCCTTGCATAAGCCAGTCTACACTGGTTCAGGGACCCGCAGTCCCTGCTCTGGTGCGAAACTGGACAAAAGAAAGGGGAGTGACCACTCATAGGGGTGGTGCCCAGAGCTACTCCAGTGTGTCCTTGGCATTACACATCTTGTTTTCCAAGGTGTGGGGACACTCTGGAGATCTCGGAGTGGCCAGTGCCAGCAGGTGATGTCAGAGACCCCTTCTGATAGGTGCATACCTTGTTAGGTAGACAATCCCCCTCTCAGGGCTATTTAGGGTCTCTCCTGTGGATTCCTCTTAAGATTTGGCATGCAAGCTTCCACCAGGAATCCTCTGCAACTTCTGCTTCATCCTCTGACCACGGATCAACCGCAGACTGCTCCAGGAACCGCTGCAACTGCAACAAAGTATCTAGAAGTGCTGCTTGGACTCTGCAACCTCAGCTCCAGCCAGCAACTGCAACAGTTTCCACTGTGTGCACGCTCTGGGGACTCCCTGTCTTCACCCTCACCAGAAGAACCGAAGAAATCTCCAGTGGAGTGACAGAGTCACTTCTCTGCTCCAGCAGGCACCTTCTGAGACGAAGACCAGTTCTCTTGGACTCCTCTCTTGGTGACGAGCGTGCTTCTTGGAACACAGGTGGTGGACCCCTTCAGCTCAGACTATCCTAAGGTCTAGCTGTCCAAATTTGGAGGAGGTAGGAGCTTGTCTTCCCCGTTTTCCACAGTATCCCTGTGCACACCTCATCTTCACCTCCTGAGGCCTCTGTGCACTATTTGCAAGAATCCTTCATGCACAGCCTGGTCCAGGTCTCCAGCACTCTATCCTGCGATGCTCACCTCGCTGAGTTGTTCTCCAGTGGCGTCGGACCTTTTTTTGTAGTGCTGCAGCAACCACAATTTGCACCTTCTTTGTCCTTGTGTCCTGGGACCTCAGTGGGGGCTGCCTGGTCATCTGTGGGTTCCCTCCAGTTTTGAGCACCCCCTCTGCCTCCTCCGTCTGAGTTGAGGCCCCCAGGTCCCTCCTGGGTCCAGGCAGTGGCATTTTGACGCAATCTGCGACATTGTTTGAACCAAGGCTTGTTGGAGGAATCCAGCGCTGCAACTCACCTGCATCCAACATCTCTACGTGGGACATCATTGACATCATGCAGGAACCCACAGCCATCTTCTTTGGTGGTCTTCTGCAGACTTCTTCCAACCGTAGAATCCTCTTTTGCATCATCTTCTAGGTTGGCAGGGGCTCCTGTTCTTCCTGGAATCTTCTGCGACTTCTGGACTTGGTCTCCTCTCTTTACAGGTCTTGAGTTCCAGGAATCCACCATTTGTTGCTTGCAGTCTTGCTTGGTTCTTGCAATAACTATAATCAAGGCATGTAGTGTGTCCTGAGGAAACTTGCAGTACTTTCCTCCTACTCTGTGGTGGGGTATTTTACTCACCTGTGTGGTTTTCTTATAGTACCAGCGACCCTCTACACACTACACTTGTCTAGAGGGGATTTGTGATTTGCATTCCACTTTCTTAGGTCTAGGGGCAACACAAACCATAAACTATTTCTTCCTATTGCATTCTATGGTATTTTCTATTGTTGCACTATCCTATGACTATTTACTTACCTAATTGGTGGGACGCGTTTGTTTGTGCTGCTGGGGGCAGGGAGGAGCCCCATTCAGAACCTGTGAGACGCGCTGGTTGGCTGCCACTGACGGGAGGCCCGTAATAACATCGAGGAGCACTCCAGCCTCGCGGGACGCGCCTGGGCGAAGCCCGGGCCAAGGGCGGGCCCGTCCTTTGCCCGTCATCGCCAGGAAGAGGCTGGGCTGGGCCCTCCCTCTTTCATCCTCTTTTTGGGGGCCCTGGATAGAGCTTCATAACAACATCAACTGAATAGAGGAGGGGAAAGAGAAGCCTCAGTCATTTTGGGCCAGACGGTGGCACATTGAAAACACTTTGGTACCTTTTTGCCTCGTTCTTAGTCCCGGCAGAATACTAAACTTCAGGAACACTTCAGGAGCCCCTGTACGCTGGATATATAAGTGAGAACGTTTTGTTTTTTCTATATGATAACTGATCCTGTGCTCTGAGTAGCTTAATAACTATTGATTACAGACTCAGATTGTGTACTTAAACTCTCTGGTTAAGCTACCTAACTGGGGTGGTGTTTTTCTGGTGCTGGCAAGTCTACTTAACTGGCTTTAGTTCTCCGCATGGAATAAGAGTGATATTATATAAATATGGGTAAAAGAAAGCATTCAACATTGAATCACCCCCAAAATCACAAAGATAGTATATTCATATTACAATATATTTCAGGGGCAATGGGGATGATAGACAAACAAATTGCTAATGTAGAAGGAAAAATGCTGACACCTAAAGAACATATTATTAAATCACCAAAGAATATTGGGATACCTGACGATTCAAATAAGAGTGATAATGGGATAATGAATAGAGAAGTAAGGCACACAGATGGATGTATTCAAAACATATCAGACTCAATTCATACCCTGGATGACCTTTCACCTGTAGCTAAACGTCCAAGGAAGCCGGTGGTGGAGAAGCCAGATAATACCCCTAATAAATTGCCTAAGAAAGATTCAGCAACCACACTTGGCAGACAGCCATTAAAGAAATCTTCTCGAAAGAAACTTCCAAGTAACTCAGTAGATACGACTCAAACTCTACTTGCAAATCTTTACGACTTAGTAAACACTTTGAAATCATCGATTGGGGCTTCACTGGATTATTTGATGGAGCGCCTAAAAGTGGTGGACAGTAAGGTCGAGATAGGCTCAGGAACTATAAAGTCCTTACAATCTGAGGGCTAACACCATGAGAAGCAAGATTTTAGCACACCATTGCTGACTCCAAACCCTGTGAGCAACACACAACTCACCATGCAAGACAGGGTAGATGATTTACATCTGACCCCAAAACCCCTGACTAAATTACAACCCCTATTACCATCATCAAATATTAGTCACCCACATCTGACTTCAAAGCTATTGACCAAATTACAACCACCTTCAACAGCATTAAATACTAGTTATAAACCAACCAGGACAGTACATAATATCCCACCACTGGCTAGGACAAATCAGCCCCAGTTAAACTTAGGAGGGAGTCAATGTAGTGGAACAAGACCTTTGAAGCCATATACACCCCAAGCGACCTTTTACATCATCCTCCGGAGGCAAATCCATATGTGGTGGTCTTGGCAAACGTTCCATCTATAGGTGATCAACAGCGAGAAACATGGTCAGCACTGAGGAATAAGGCTCTGAACTGGATAGGAACACGCTTGGACTCCGGAATGGTGAGGCCCCTTTTTGATGATATAAAAATGGTTATAAGAGTCAAGTGGATAGGAAGCAGGGAGAAAGTACTGGAAGGATATTGTGTGGTCCTTTCATTTAAATCTCCAGATTTAGTGGATAGTATCATCTGTGAATTAGGAGCTAGACAAGCCACCTACCAAGGAATCTCTCTACTACCCTTGTTTTTTTTTTTTTATCAAAGACCTCCGGGGCAGAATTTCAGGAATCTACAATCAGTAAGCAACATACTTCCAATCAGCCCAGACCCTATCCTTTCTCGTAATACATTTCAGGTCTGGATTGACTTAGTGAGAACAAGAAAGATTCCTTCTATGAAATGGTCCCGGAAGTAAATACAGAAGGTCCTAGTACAAACAGGGAAGAAATACTGCACGCAGTGACATCTGATAGGAATACAGTAGCGGCCCAGCCAAATCAGATAGACCCCCCTTTGATAGCAATTCCTATAATAGATGGTGGCATACCCTCACCACCCACAGATAATGTGTGTTCTCAATTTCAACAGAACATGGAATTAACCATACTTTATTGGAATGTGGCAGGTCTAACTAATAAGATTAATAATGAGCTTTGGGTGAACTTTATAGAAGACTTTTCCTGAATATGCCTCCAGGAGACCTGGTTATTAAATCCCGTTCATATAAATGGTTATATGACATTCCATACACCAGCTGTACAGACCAAACATGGTAGGCCAAAAGGAGGCTTATGCACATATGTTTCCAATAAGTCGTGGTTACAGAATCTAAAAATGCAAATTACGAGACTGCACTACGAAATGATAGAGAGCAACCTGGACCAAAATACACAGTTAGTGGTCATCAATCTTTATAATAATGCAACACCAAGAGAAGTCCCTAATATTTTAATGGAGATGGGAGAGGACCTAGAGAAAATATGTGCAAATAACAGACGTGAGACTCTTATTATATGGGGTGGCGATTTCAATGTCCATCTTTGTAAAGAACCTTCGGAGAAGGTCTGCGGCTGGGATACTAAACACATTGGCTTAAGGCCTCATTTTTCACACACCATCCAAGGAGATGAGATGAACCTAGTGGCTCAAAAATATAACCTGTCTTTTGTAAATGAACTACACTTTGAAGAACCACAGTTTAAACCAACTTTTAATGGAAGGGGAGCTGATATGGTGATTGATTATGTTTTAATATCAACCCATTTTGCACACTACCTCACTAATTATGCACTTTATGACATTGCAATAAGTGACCATTTCCCTCAGAGCCTGGAACTTTCACTAACTTCTTCTATACTGGCCAAAGCTGATAAGGTCACGTTGGTAAACGATATTGATTTAGCCCTGCGTAATGGATATACACTGAGATGGTCTCAGATAGATTCAAAGGCTCTATTGAAACAGCTAATACACGACCACAATCAAGCCTTTGTAGACTGCCTCAGCGAGGACATAGATCCGGGAAAATGTTTAAGTGCCTTCTTGCGGATAACGCAAGGCGTGAAAGAAGTTCTTACTACCAGGTCAGGAAAGGCAGGACAAAAAGGGGAAAGAGGCTGGTTTGATCACGATTGCACAAAAGCACACACAAGACTGAAAAAAGCCCTAAGTGCCCCAACAAGGTGCCCGACCGAAATGCGTATGTGCAGACAGGCATATAAGATAGCCATAAAAAAGAGGAAATCTACCTTGAGAGGAAACCTGTGGGAAAATGTACACAAAGCTAGCCTGGAGAAGGACAATATCCTCTTCTGGAAAATAATAAACACTCCTGTGTTAGGGGATAGAGATATCCCCAGAGTAGAAATTGCAATTTCAGAAGAGGATTGGATCGTATATTTTTCTAAAATATACCGACACCCCAGTGACATAGACTCAATGGATTCCTCAAAGCCCCCAGATGCCCAGGCAGGCCCACGCTCAGCTGTAATACCCCAGTTTAGCCTAGAGAAGGTAGTGAAAGCCATAAATATAAGCAAAGCCGGGAAAACGCCGGGCCCCGATGGCGTCCCAATAGATTTATATAAGGTAAATACACATCTATGGGGCCCTTTAATGACGCAGGTATTAGGTCTTTTTGTATACAAGGCCCCCCACCGACGTGGCAATACTCTATTATCATCCCTATATACAAAAAAGGTGATCGCCTTAATCCAGCTTGCTATAGGCCAATCTCCCTGCTCGTCACATCAGCTAAACTAGTGTGAGAATAATCTTGAACCGATTCCAAACATGGGCGGAAGAAAATAATATTTTATCTCCAGTGCAGTATGGCTTCCGCACAGGAATAGGTACGGTGGAACAGGGTCTGAATTTAAGTATTTTAGCGGGGAAGTACACAAAGATCAGAGAGGGTAATTTGTACTTGGCCTTTATAGATTTATCTCAGCATGTGACTGCGTAATACACGAGAAGCTATGGGACATTCTAAGTAGCATGGGGGTCGAATTAACAATAGTTCAGTTTATACGGGACCTGTATACAGGGTGTAGAGCAAGAGTAAGGTATGGGATAAGAGGGGAATGCACCAGCCCTTTTGACATACACAGAAGGGTGCACCAAGGCTGTGTCCTTGCTCTACTCTTGTTCTCATTATATATAAATAATTTAGAACGCAAAATGATAAGCAAATGTAAAGATCTTCCCCAAATAGGTAATCGTGCTGTCCCTGTACTGTTTTATGCAGACGACGCAGTACTTATGGCTAGGACACCATTAGCCTTCCAAAAACTCCTAACCACCTGCATAATCTTCATGACAGATTTGGGACTTACCATTAATCGTTCCAAAACTTTTATAATGGATTGCAGTAGGAAACCGGGCAAGATCTATAACACTACCATCGACGAGGGTAAAGTGGATATAGCTCGAACATTTTCATACTTGGGCATAATGTTTGACAAACAGGGTTCCTGGGCACAATGTGTGAAAACAAAAAAAAGATCAGATCATTAAAACAACGGCGGCTCAGAAGATTTTTTCAAAAAGGCTAGGGGGGGAATTACCCCGCCGCATATGGTAAAAATCTACAAGGCCAAGTGCATCCCGGCTGCCATGTATGGATCAGACATTTGGGGGCATACAAATTGTAATCCGATTAAGACAGTGGAAAATGATTTCCTTAGATATTTGTTAATGGTACCAAACGGCACTTCGTCGTATATTAACCATGTGGACCTAGGGGTTTCTTTTGTAGCTGATTTGATACCGCCATTATTATTATGGCACAAAGTATGGACCTCTGAGCATACTGAACTAAATAAGGCCATCTTATCTGATTGTATGATGCTAACATACTCGTTAAGAGTTCCTTGGTTGAGATACATTATGACCTTCTTTGGAAACATGGGTTGTAAAGACTATTATACAAACCCTGAATCATTGGGGAAAAATAACCAGGAAGGAACTGAGGGCCTTGACATTGAAGCATTTGGAAGATCAGCGTTGGGAAGCCTAATCGAAAAAGTCTAGTGTTATGTCCAACCAATTAATCTTGTCCACGGAAGGCATGCAGCCTTACTTGGTAAATGTGATAAACCCTCGACAACGACAATATGCCGATTAGACACCTTTAATCGTTTAGTAACTTTTCCGATTATGAATGACTGGAGTACAGTTTTAAGAGAATGCCCCTGTGACGCGAAGGCATCCCAAACTACGATGCATGTAGTCCTCTTTTGTAAATTTTATGATAAACAGAGAAAGTGTTTTCTACTGCCCCTCTTAAGATCGATTAACTTGCGCCAGTGTCGTGGTGCGTATATTAGTCTACAGGTTTTATCATTTCCATTGAAATGTGTGGAATTCTGGCAAATTCTTTATGCTCAGTATTAATTGTAAGGAAGTCTATGGGTGAAGTGGCCTAAACTTAATAAGGTTATTTTAATATTTGTACATGGATAAATTAACAATGTGCATTTTTATTTCTAGTATTTATTCTTTTATTATCTTATTTATTTATTGTGTTCTTATACATAGATGTGTGTTTTTACTTGATGCTTTTATGACTCGTTGAAAGTCGAATAAAGTTTTGCACCACCAACAATGTAATGTACTTACCTAGTTTTGGTGTCTAGTGTATATATTGTGTCTAATACTTACCTCCAGAAGGATTTCCTCTAAGATATTTTTGGTTTTGTGTCACTAAAATAAAGTACCTCTAATTTTGGTAACACAGAGTATTGTCTTTTATTGTGTATAAATACTGTGTAACTATAGTGGTATTGCAGGAGCTTTGCATGTCTCCTAGTTCAGCCTAAGCTGCTCTGCTACAGCTACCTCTAACAGCCTAAGCTGCTAGAACACTACTACATTTCACTAATAAGGGATAACTGGACCTGGTATAAGGTGTAAGTACCCAAGGTACCCACTACAAACCGGCCAGCCTCCTACACTGGTGGTGGGATAAGCACTTGCAATTGCTTTACCACTTTGTTACTAGTGCTTTTCACAAGAAAAACTTGCTCAAATACTTAGAGCTATACATAATTGTACCTAGAAGTCACTGTTAACTTTCTAAAAAGTTCTTTAAAACTTTTCAAAAGTGTTTCAAAGTTTCTAAAAAGTTTTTCTTTTCTCTAAAAAGTTATGCCTACTAGTATATTAACGTTTTACTCTTTTTCCTAAATTCTTTCTGTCAACATGTCTGTTGTAAAGGCTACCCCTAGAGTTCTGAAGACAACATATTAAAGTTTAAACTTTAAACATTTGAGGGGTATCTGCAGTGAAAGAAGTTTAGGGATTGGGAAGAACCCCAATAAGGAATTCCTTTTAAAGCTTCTCCTAAAGGATGACCAGGGACTTAGCACTGGTCAGGAAGAACCAGAGGGGAGGGGGGGAGTAGAGGAAACTTCCAACCGAGTAGGCTCAGAGGAGCATTCTGATAATCCTGGGAAGGGTGCTTCCACTGATCTTTCTGTCAACAAGCCCCCTAGTGTAACTGGGAAGGGGTCGTACACCAGTAGGGCTCCCTTCACACCTAGCGGCCAGGTCACTAGGTTGGCTCAAGTTAGGGAAAGATCTGCCTCTGCCAATTCTAATGTTACTTCTGTTTCAGAAGCGTCCTACACCTCTAACCCTGAGGACCAGTCCCTAGATAGGGAACTCAGAAAGCTGAGGTTAAAGGAGGCCAGACTGAGGCTGCAACAGTTGGAATTAGACAGGGAATCCCTGGCTGTGGAAAGGCAAAGGCCGGGGCTGGGGTTAGTTCCCCATGGCGGCAGCAGCAGTTTCAGGAACTCCAGTGTTAGGGAACCTACATTTGATTCCAGAAATTCACACAAAGTTGATCCCCCTTGTAGTGAATCCTAGTCTGTCTTAGCCCATTTAATTATTTCATTCTTCTAAGATGGCTGCCTTGTTTATAGTTAGGCCAGTTGTTATGATGTACATTATCAGTGCCACCGCGCTAAGGCGTTAAGATCAAGTGACAAAGACAAACAAACTGTGGGTGTTCACAGTTAGGGACTTTCCCTCTTCATGATTTCGAGGGAATTTTTATATTAATTGCAACCCCAAGCATGCCTGTTAACTATTATTTGGGAACACACCTACGTCAGGGGTCCAAGTAGATCTGTATAAATACACCACACTTTAGACAAATAATCAGAGGGATTCCGACCAGAGGGCATCGCCACCATCGCTGATATTGATGCTGCAAGTCGTCTTGACGCTGCCCCAGTCTTCGTGTCCCTACGGAGTCTGAGATAGAGGCCTCATTCCAAGGTATCGAGGATTGGGGGACCCTCTCATGGACATGGCATTGGCAGATTAGGTTTAACATACTCAGCTCTCCTTTAGGTAGGAGGTTAGGCCTATCACGATAGGGTATTAGGACATATTACACACTCTGGTGGTCATTACAACCCTGGCGGTCGGTGTTAAAGCGGCGGTAAGACCACCAACAGGCCGGCGGGAAAAAAAATTGAATTACAACTGTGGCGGAAATCGCCAACAAAGACAGCCACTTTAAAACTCCGACTGCCACGGCGGTACAAACAAACAGCACGGCGGTCACCACCAACAGACAGGCGGGAGACAATGTACCGCCCACAGTATCACAACCTACCAATCCGCCACCTTTTCCGGGGCGGATTCACCGCAAACAAAAACATGGCTGAAACAGGACTTCGAAGGGAAAACGCTCACCTCTGCACACCCCACGAGGAACCAAGACGCCATGGAACCCGAGCTCCACATTTTACCAGCCTTTATCTTCTTGCTCCTCTACCAGGAGCACGAACGCCGGCGGCGAAGACCACGGTGAGTACTGCACCTACGACACAGGGGAGGGGGGAATGAAAAAAGAGTGACACACACGTGCAACACGCAACACCCCCACCCCCACGACAACACACACACTAATACAGCATGATACATTACAGTTACACCCCCCAAACCCCCTGGAAGAATGCAAAGACAAAAGGAAATGAGGTGAACGATTGTAATATATTCAAATTCAGTAGTCAAATAATATACAAACACTATTTACAAATATATACGCCAAGAATATTAGTCCAGGGTATTCCACCCTTAAAGTCCGTGGACCACTGGGGCCCACAATGCATGGGCGAGGCCCACACAAGATACCCGAACATGACGGAGAGAACACTGCATGGGCATCAGATAGAAATAAAACAGGCACCTCAGAGGGAAGGGAAAGGGGGGGCACCTTAGCCGGTTGAGTGCACAACGCCCAAATCCACGAGGGGGCCCCATGCCCACTGTTCAATCCTGAGGAGTGCAAAGCCACAGTCTCACAAGTCTCTACAGTGGGTGGGTTGCCCACTGTTCAATCCTGGGGAGTGCAAAGCCACAGTCTCTCAAGACTCTACAGTGGGTGGGTGTAGCCGGCTCTCCGATCACCCGGCTCCAGAAGTCCCAGAATCGGAAACAATATCCAGATTCTATGTCGGGGACGACGCCTTGCCCCAGTGTCAAGGCAACACTGACGCCGGTAACTGCTTAGGGAACCCGGATGTCGGGGTCCCCGAGAGTATTGAAAGGGAAGATGGACTTTGCGCGGCACACGCAAAGGAAAAACAAGACGCCGACGGAGATGAGGAGGAGGAAGGAACGAACGACCTGAGCTGTGCAAATAGTTACAAAGATATCCTGGAGGGAAACGGCCTACTTAAGGCCGGAAAGGGAGCCGAAGGACACAAACTCCGCCACGTCCCCGGAGGGACGTGGCTAACAAAGGTACGGTCCTACAAAAAGGACGAAATCTTATCTAAGGGGAAGGATAACGATGGGAGAGGGGATGGTGGAGGCTGGGAGGCGGGAGGGGAGGGTCTGGAGAGGGTAGGGGGAAAGAAGGGTATTGTGGAGGAGGAAAGTATTCTGGAAAATGTAAGAACATCTTAAACAAAAAGGAGTTTCTCACGGATAAGAAAGACCACTATTCAGTAATTCCTAAAGAGCACACAGAAATAAAAAAACGAAGTCTGAGAGACCACGAAGAGGTGACGGTTTCTGCACCCACTATTTTCTAACTTAACACACTTTCCAAAAAGGGCACACAATCACAATATCACAAAATCAATCAATATCTCTCTCTCTCTCTCTCTCTCTCTCCCTCTCTCCCTCCTATACTTCTAATAAAGACCTCTACTCCTATACCATCCCGACTTACCTTTACCCATTCCTCTTTTCCGGTCCACCTGGGAGCCCAAGAAGAAATCTGCGCCAGTCAAGAGGGGAGCTGGGAACAGAAAGATAGAAGACACCCAATTAGGGAACCACGACATCCATATCTGCGTGAACCAATCACATATCTCTAAAGAACCATAAATAAATTCTTAATTCTCACACACCCAAGCCTCATAGTCCTTATTATCACCAACCCACTGCCACAGTGGGTTGCCCACTGTTCAATCCTGGGGAGTGCAAAGCCACAGTCTCACAAGTCTCTACAGTGGGTAGTTTGCCCACTGTTCAATCCTGGGAGTGCAAAGCCACAGTCTCGCAAGTGGATAACATTCTTCACTGGTTTCTGGAGGGGGCTTGGTGCCCAGAGTGCTTCATCCTGCCAATGACAGAGGTAGTGGATGTAAATCTCCACTGGTTCTGGAGGGGGCTTGGTGCCCAGAGTGCTTCATCCTGCCAAGGACAGAGGTAGTGGATGTAAATCTCCACTGGTTCTGGAGGGGGCTTGGTGCCCAGAGTGCTTCATCCTGCCCGTGGCGGCCTCAGTAGCGGCAGTGCTTTTGGCGCTCATGAGCCTGCGGTGGTTGTGGCAGCGGTGTCTTTGGCAGCGGTCCTTGTAGCGGCGGTGACCTTGGCAGAGGTGCTTGTGGTGGTGGTGTCTTTGTCAGCAGTGCTTGTGGCTGCAGTGTCCTTGGCAGCGGTGCTTGTGGCAGCGGTGTCCTTGGCAGCGGTGCTTGTGGCGGCGGTGTCCTTGGCAGCGCTTCAGCTGCTGGCGGTCCTGTCTTGGGCAGCGGGGCTGCTGGCACTCGCCTCCTGGGCAGCGGGGCTGAAGCTGGCGGTCCTGTCTGGGCCAGCGGGGCTGCTGCTGGCGGTCCTGTCTGGGGCAGCGGGCTGATGGCGGGTCGCCTCCTGGACAGCGGGCTGCTGGCG
Source organism: Pleurodeles waltl (assembly GCF_031143425.1). NCBI lineage: Eukaryota > Metazoa > Chordata > Amphibia > Caudata > Salamandridae > Pleurodeles > Pleurodeles waltl. Next base: position 19,406,113 of record NC_090444.1, on the reverse strand, counting down.
GTCGCCTCCTGGGCAGCGGGGCTGATGCTGGGGGTCCTGTCTGGCCCAGCGGGGCTGCTGGCGGTCGCCTTCTGGGCAGCGGGGCTGCTGCTGGCGGTCCTGTCTGGGGCAGCGGGGCTGCTGGCGGTCACCTCCTTGGCAGCGGGGCTGCTGGCGGTCAGCTCCGCCGTGCTGATCTTCCCAGACTTGCCGGGTTTCTTGTGCCCCTTCCCCACCTTGGAAAGTGTCGCAGCTGACTCCACACTCCCACCTGTACTCCTGGGAGCGGCTTTGGTGGCTGGTGTCTTCCCCCTCTCCCGCCGGGCACTGCCCAACTTTTGATGCTTGACAGGTGGGGGACTGTCCCTGCTGTGGCTCCTTGCCACACTGGCTACCCTGCTGCCTGGTGCACTCCAGAATCCGGTGACTACTGGCACTACTGGTCCCGCCGATGTTGTAGCTGAGGTGCTGGGCTGGGACCTCGAGAGTCGGGCCCTAGGAGACTGACGAGGTGGGGGAGGTGAGGGAAAGAGGTCAAGGGTGGACAGGAAAAGTTTCTTAGGAACACTGGGACGGGTAGCTGGAGGAGGTTTGGGGGTGGAGGAGGTGTACGTTTGGTGACTTTGGGTGAAGGTGCATGCGATGGAGGCTGTCGTGAGGTGGATGGCTGTTGGGTGGGTGTGTGTCTGCGTTTGTGTACCTTGGGAGATGGCGTCACAGACACACTGGGAGAGGACACAAGGGATGTGTGAATGGTAGTGGGTGTGGTGACTGCACGTGAGCGGGGTGTGGTGGTGGGTGTGCTGGTGATGGAAGTAGTGGCTGCAGATGTAGTGCATGCAGGTGTGAGTGGAGACAAGACTGGAAGGGAGGAGGGAAATGAGGAGTAGGTGGACACAGTGGAGGCAGTGGATATTGCTATGTGTGCATGTATGTGATGCTTGCGTGAGTGCCTGTGGGATGTGTGGTGCTTATGTTTGCCTGAGCTTCCTTTGTGTGTTAAGGTGTGTGCATGCTGGTCTGATGGTGGTCTTGGGGTAGGCTGAGGTACAGGGGATTGGGACTGGGTGGAGGAAGTTGGAGGGGGGAGGCTAGAGACAGGGACAATAGCTGCCACCAGTGCTGAGGCCAGAGTCTGAAAAGCTTGCTGAAGGCTGCCTGACCAGAATGAATGCCCTCCAGGAATGCATTGGATTGTTGCAACTGTCTCTCTACACCCTGGATGGCATTCAAAATGGTGGACTGCCAACAGTGAGGGACCTGAGGAGGTCAATGGCCTCCTCACTGAGGGCAGCATGGGTGACTGGGGCAGGGCCTGAGGTGCCTGGGGCGAAGGAGATGCCCACCCTCCTTGGTGAGTGGGCATGGGGAAAAGGCTAAGGGGCTGCTGGGAGGGCGGTGCTGGATGGGGGGGTGGCGGCTGTACCTGTAGATGTGGGGGGCACAGATGGGGCCGCCACCACAAGGGAGCTCCCATCAGAGGATGAGTCCGTGTCACTGATGTCAGCTCCTGTCCCCGCCGTGGAGCTCCCCTCGCCCTCCGTCCCACTGGTGAAATCAGACTCCGTAGTGTTGCCCTCCAGGGCCATGTGGGATGCAGCTCCCTCCTGCTCCTGTGCCACTGCTCCTCCGCCTGATGATGCTAATGCACACATGTACAGGGAGACCACAAAAAGGGGGGGGGGGAGACAGAAGAAAGACATGTTGAGTGCATGCACTACCGCTATTGTTGGCGGACATGACAGACACAGAAGCCCCGTGCACTACGCCGTGCACTTGGGGTCCACTATTCAATCCCTGGGACATGGCCTACAAGGCTATGGCCGATATCTGCACACATGGATGTCGCAGGAGCCTGGTGGGTGACAGGGTCTGGCTGAAAAAGGGGACTTAACTAGCACACTCGCCCTGGCCTAGGGAAACCCACAGCCCACCTCCCCCACCCAGACACCTCCACTGCGCGCTGAATCAGCAGAACGAGAGTGTATTCACCCCCTTGTTGCTGCTGTGATGCCCTCAAGCGCCCATCCAAATCCTGAACATCAGGGGGGTCATGGTGTGACGGGCCCCCCTCCCACATTGGGAGGCCATCCCCAGCTGGGCCTCCGCCGTCTTCTTGCTCCAGTGGCGAATGTCCTCCCATCTTTTCCGGCAGTGGGTGCTCCGTCTGTGATAGACCCCCAGGGTCCGGACGTCCTTGGCGATGGCATGGCAAATATCCTCCTTCTGGTGGGCACTGACCTACATGAATTGTACAGGGGAAAAAGAGAAGTTATTACCAACTGCACCGTCACAGTCATTGGCCTGCATCCCTATCCTTGCCATGTGGCACATGCACTCACCGTCGTTTCATGCACGCATCATTCCCCCCCATCTTTCATCCACCCCACTCCACACAGGCATTGCCCATACAGCATGCTCCCAGTGTACTTACCTGTTTCTCTGGAGGACCGTAGAGTAGCGTGTAGTGGGGGAGGACTCCATCCACGAGTTTCTCCAACTCCTCCGTGCTGAAGGCAGGGGCCCTTTCCACAGACGCATGAGCCATTGTCTCTTCCAGACTGAGGTCACAGCAGCACCTGCAGTGTAGGTCCTCTCCTATCGAAGATCAGGTATCGAGTGATTGAACAGATAGAAAATGGTGGTCACGTTCGCGGCGGTGTGTACCGTCACCGCCGGCGTACATCGTCATTGGCTACTGGGACCCATAGGGTCCAATGTTAACCAATGCAGAATTGCGCTGCGGTCTTCGACCGCCTACTGCGACGGTGTATAACACCAGCACAGTTACCTCACATCCCATTGTCCCACTTTACAGGTCAGACAGCCGCCATTTCAGGGGTCCACATGGCTTTAATTTTTAACTGCGTCACACATACCTAGGCCTTGCCTCAACACTCATACAGGCAAAATTCAGGTTATGAATGGTTTTCAGAGTAAGCTGTGTTTACGTACCTCTGAGTTGGTTGGCTCTGTGCTCGCTGTTGTCCTTCATAGGCACGGTCCGCTGGGACATGTGAGGAGATGGCGGCATCCTCCGGTGTACAGACCGTTGGTGGACCTGTCGACAATGGAGGAAAGACGTGTAATCATCACCTACAGGCTTGATCGTGCCACAATCCTGGAACTGTGTGCCCAGTTGGAGCCAGACCTGATGTCAGCTATCCGCCATCCCACAGGAATCCGCCCTAAAGTGCAGGTGCTGTCAGTACTCCATTTCCTTGCAAGTGGGTCTTTTCAAACTACAGTGACCATAGCATCAGGGATGTCCCAACCTATGTTTTCCAACGTGTTGTCCAGAGTGTTGTCTGCCCTGCTGAAACACATGCGGAGCTACATCGTTTTCCCTCAGGTGGAGGATTTGCCTACAGTGAAAGGTGACTTGTAATGCCCTGGGATATATCCCCAACATCATGGGTGCCATTGATGGGACACATGTGGCCTTGGTCCCCCCGCAGGAGTGAACAGGTGTACAGAAACAGGAAGAGTTACCATTCGATGAATGTGCAGATGGTGTGTTTGGCAGACCAGTACATCTCCCATGTTAATGCCAAATTCCCTGGCACAGTACATGGTGCTTACATCCTGCGGAATAGCAGCATCCCTTATGTGATTGGGCAACTCCAGAGGCACCGTGTGTGGCTATTAGGTGAGCACCTGGAACCAAATCAGTGGGAATAGTTGTCTGGGGATATCCCTACAGGTTAGTGTGTGTCTAACAGTTGTCCCTCGCCATTTGCAGGTGACTCTGGCTACCCCAACCTGTCATGGCTACTGACCCCAGTGAGGAATCCCAGGACAAGGGCAGAGGAACACTACAATGAGGCCCATGGGCAAACTAGGAGGATTATAGAGCGGACCTTCGACCTCCTGAAGGCCAGGTTCCGGTGCCTCCATATGACAGGTGGTTCCCTATTCTACTTAGCAAAGAAGGTGTGCCAGATCATCGTGGCCTGCTGTATGCTTCACAACTTAGCTTTGCGACAACAGGTGCCTTTTCTGCAGGAGGATGGTCCAGATGGAGGTGTTGTGGCAGCTGTGGAGCCTGTGGACAGCGAAGACGAGGAAGCAGAAGAAGAGGACATCGACAACAGGAAGTATGTGATCCTGCAATACTTCCAGTGAGACACAAGTAAGAATACACACCTGCCTACTACATGTACTTTAACACTACTACCTCTCTACTGTCTGTCCTTTTCACCCAGTGTATGGTCACTGAGTTGTCACTTTCCCTTACGATTTCACAGATGTGGGTCCCACTGTGTAACATCTGCTTTGTCTGCTCATGGACTACAGCTGTGTGACATAGGTATGTTGACATTACAATTGAAAGAGCTTTTTGTCACTGTAAGTGCTAATCCACTATTTCGAAATCACAGACAGACTCCAGATTGTTTTGTGCTTTAAGGGTGTTTATTTAAGTGCTCAATATTGGAGGGGGTTGTAAAATGGTGAGGGGTGATGGTGGAGGAATGTCCATGGCAGAGTCCAGTCTATTAGTCTCACAGGTGCATTGTCCAAAGGGGCATAGGAAGTGGAGCTGGGGTAGTTTGAGGATGGACAGGGTGACAAGGTGGGACAAAAGGATGACATTCAGGGCGGTCTCATTTCTTGGCAGGGGTCTTGGCATTGTTCTCTGTCTTTGTCCTGGATCTCAGGGACCGTTTGCGGGGTGTTTCTCCCTCTGCAGGGGGTGGGGTGCTGGTGTGGTGGTCCTGTGGCGGTGCCTCCTTTCCACTAGCGCCGGCGGAGGTGGTGGGCAGTTCATCGTCCAGGCTAGTGTCAGGGGCCCCTTGTTGTGCCACAGTGTCCCTCCTGGTGTTGAGGACTTCCTTTAGCACCCCTACAATGGTGCCCAGGGTGGAATTGATGGATCTGAGTTCTTCCCTGAAGCCCAAATACTGTTCGTCCTGCAGCCGCTAGGTCTCCTGAAACTTGGCCAGTGCCATGGCCATCGTCTCCTGGGAATGATTGTTTGCTCCCATGATGTTGGAGAGGGCCTCATGGAGAGTGGGTTCCCTGGGCCTGTCCTCCCCCTGTCACACAGCAGCCGTCCCAGTTCCCCTGTTTCCCTGGGCCTCTGTCCCCTGAACGGTGAGCCCACTGCCACTGCCCCCAGGTCCCTGTTGTTGTTGGGGTGGTGGGTTAGCCTGGGTTCCCTGTAGTGGTGGATACACTGCTGATAGACGTGTCCTGGGGACAGAGATATGGGCCCGCTGGGTGGGTGCTGGTGTTTCCAGAGGGGGAAAGCTCTGTAGTGGCCTGTGGCTGTGTGAGGGGAACTGACTGTCCCGAGGTCCCAGATGGGCCAGGCTGGTCGTCTAGATCCAGTTGGACAGTGCTGCTGTCATCACTGTGGGCCTCTTCTGTTGGTGGTGTGGATGTGTGGACCCTCCTCTGCGGTGACGTTGGGTAGGGGTCCTGCAGGGGTGTAAAAGCATGATGATTGCATCTAGGTGTACCATGGTGTGCAATGGATGGGTAACCGTGTACCCCAGTGCTTGCATTCCTGTGTGGGACCTTGTGTGATGATGGTTTAGGGGGGTGTATGGGTATGTGCAGTGGCCATGCATTGGTGATGGGTGTCCATGCTTTGTTGTTGCATGCAGGGCTTGGTGTTGGGATGTGTGGTTTGTGATATTGGGACATTTGTGAGGAGTAGGAGTGATGGGGGTGAGGGCGAGGGTGGGGGTATGTGATGGCATGCAGGTAGGGTGGGGGATATAGTAGTTAAGGTTTGACTTACCAGAGTCCATTCCTCCAGCTACTCGTTCGAGGCCCTCAGGATGCAGAATAGCCAAGACTTGCTCCTCCCATGTTGTTAGTTGTGGAGGAGGAGGTGGGGGTCCGCCGCCAGTCCTCTGAACCGCAATGTGGTGTCTTGAGACCACGGAACGCACCTTCCCCCGTAGGTCGTTCCACCTCTTCCTGATGTCATCCCTATTTCTTGGGTGCTGTCCCACTGCGATTACCCTGTCCACTATTCTTTGCCATAGCTCCATCTTCCTAGCTATGGAGGTGTGCTGCACCTGTGATCCGAATAGCTGTGGCTCTACCTGGATGATTTCCTCCTCCTTGACCCTGAGCTCCTCCTCAGAGAACCTGGGGTGTCTTTGCCGTCCCCAGGGGTACTGTGTGTTGTGATATGTGGGGTGATATTTAGTGGTGTGTTGATGTTATGTGGGTGATGGTATTGTGTGCCTGTGGATGCTATTGTTCTTTCAGGTGGTGTCTCTCTCTGGCCTTCTGTCGCAATTGTGATTGTAAGGGTTTGAGGGTGATGTGGATGTGTGTTTTATATTGTATTGGGTGTGTGGGAGTGGTGTGTGTATGTGTATCAGGTGTGTGTATTTGGAATTGTCCAATGTGGTGGTGTTTTGTATATGTGTGTGTATTTTGAGCGCAGTGGTGTGTACCGCCAATGGAATACAGCGGTTGAAAGACCGCCGCGTGGATTCGTGGGTTGTAATAGTGTGGGCATATTCCTGTTGGCGTGACGGTGGAGGTTTTGTTTTTGCCAGATTATCACTTACCTTTGGTGGGGCGGACTTGTGTGGGTGTCTAAATTTTGGCGGATTCCGAGCTGTGGGTCATAATGACTGTGGCGGAATTCCGCGGCCGCGTGTTGGCGGTCTTCTGCACGGCGGTAAGCGGCTTTTATCGCCAATGTTGTAATGACCACCTTTATTTCTTTTCATGTTATTGCAAGATGGTGGGGGTCTTTGTAATAATGACTCTTCTCTTTACAATTCTGTTTCTTGCACTGTTCATTTTCCTAATCATTGCAGCCCATGCAACTTATCGCAGATTGCAGTTGTGTTAAATAAAAACTATTGAAACTTTACTGCATCTTTGTTATTTCCTGTGTTTGGTTGAGACATGATATATCTGTGAGAAAGGGGTAATCTCCGTTTAACCACGACACTCCCTGAGATGTATTACTCTCGATTCCATGCGTAAAGGCTGCCACAAATCACCTTTTACTATTTGGGTTTTTGGTGAGGTGCTGCTAGTGAGCCGGAAAGGTTGGGATGACAGTTGCGACTTGTTGTAGGATAGGCATAGTCGCCTACAAACATAAGTACTGTCATCCTTAAACCAGCAGTCTTGCCTAGAGCAAGAGTCTAAACTACAACACCCTTAGAAGGATAGGGATGACATTGAAGTGGTTTGCTCCACTTGAGAGGGCCTGTGAAGTTCAGAGGGTCCCTCAAGTTCAGTGGGCTGCTATCCTGTGGTTGTCTTTCACTGGCAATGGGAGAGACAGACTCCTTATTGTCAGGGAGGATGATGCAGACAACTATCACATTCTTAAAAGTGCACTCTTAACTGGTCTAGGCTTAACCACTGAGCAATATAGAATAAAGTTCAGAGAGACCAGAAAGGAGTCATCACAGAATTAGACAGATTTCGTAGACTGTTCAATGAAGGCCCTAGACGGTTGGTAAAATGGCAGTAAGGTGACTGACTATGAAAGCCTATATAACTTAATTCTGAGAGAGCATATATTGAACAATTATGTGGCTGATATTTTGCATCAGTATCTTGTGGACTCAGATCTGACCTCTCCCCAAGAATTGGGAAAGAAGGCAGACAAATGGGTCAGAACAAGGGTGAGCAGAAAAGCTCGTACAGGGGGTGACAAAAACAGCAAAAAGAAAGATGGTGAAAAATCTCAGGACAAGCATGGCGATAAAAGTAAGCACAAAAATCCTTCTTCACATCCAAAACAATCCTGTAGGGGTGGGGATAAATCATCTTCTTCTCACTCCACACACTAAAAAGCCTTTGGTGCTATGTGTGCAGAGGTAAAGGCCATTGGCCAGAGGATAAGTCCTGCCCAGGTAAAGCCCCGGAGCCTACCACCACTAATACATCAAACTCTAGTGCCCCTAGCAGTAGTGGTAATAGTAGTGGGACTACTGGCAATAGTCAAACTAAAGGTGTAGTTGGGTTCACTTTTGGGTCCATCGTAGAAACTGGTGAAGCCAGTCCCAAGACAGTTTCTGTCACACCTGGTGTAAGGAAATGCCTCCTTGGCGTGGTTACCCCCTGACTTTTTGCCTTTGCTGATGCCAAGTTATGATTTGAAAGTGTGCTGAGGCCTGCTAACCAGGCCCCAGCACCAGTGTTCTTTCCCTAACCTGTACCTTTGTTCCCACAATTGGCACACCCTGGCATCCAGGTATGTCCCTTGTAACTGGTACCCCTGGTACCAAGGGCCCTGATGCCAGGGAAGGTCTTTAAGGGCTGCAGCATGTCTTATGCCACCCTGGGGACCCCTCACTCAGCACAGGCACACTGCTTGCCAACTTGTGTGTGCTAGTGGGGATAAAATGACTAAGTCGACATGGCACTCCCCTCAGGGTGCCATGCCAACCTCACACTGCCTATAGGTATAGATAAGTCACCCCTCTAGCAGGCCTTACAGCCCTAAGGCAGGGTGCACTATACCATAGGTGAGGGAATAAGCGCATGAGCACTATGCCCCTACAGTGTCTAAGCAAAACCTTAGACATTGTAAGTGCAGGGTAGCCATAAGAGTATATGGTCGGGGAGTCTGTCTTGCACGAACTCCACAGCACCATAATGGCTACACTGAAAACTGTGAAGTTTGGTATCAAACTTCTCAGCACAATAAATGCACACTGATGCCAGTGTACATTTTATTGTAGCATACACCCCAGAGGGCATCTGAGAGATGCCCCCTGAAACCTTAACCGACTACCAGTGTGGGCTGACTAGTTTTAGCGGCCTGCCACACACCAGACATGTTGCTGGCCACATGGGGAGAGTGACTTTGTCACTCTGTGGCTAGTAACAAAGCCTGTACTGGGTGGAGGTGCTTCTCACCTCCCCCTGCAGGAAGGGTAACACCTGGCGGTGAGCCTCAAAGGCTCACCCCCTTTGTTACAACACCCCAGGGCACTCCAGCTAGTGGGGTTGCCCGCCCCCTCCGGCCACGGCCCCACTTTTGGCAGCAAGGCTGGAGGAGATAATGAGAAAAACAAGGAGTCGTCACTGGCCAGTCAGGACAGCCCCTAAGGTGTCCTGAGCTGAGGTGACTCTGACTTTTAGAAATCCTCCATCTTGCAGATGGAGGATTCCCCCAATAAGGACAGGAATGTACCTCCCCTCCCCTCAGGGAGGAGGCACAAAGAGGGTGTAGCCACCTTCAGGGCTACTAGCCATTGGCTACTAACCCCCCAGACCTAAACACACCCCTAAATTGAGTATTTAGGGGCTCCCAGAACACAGCAAGACAGATTCCTGCAACCTAAGACGAGGTTGGACTGCTGAGCTGAAAAACCTGCAGAGAAGACGGAGACACCAACTGCTTTGGCCCCAGCTCTACCGGCCTGTCTCCCCACTTATAAAGAACTGCTCCAGTGACGCGTTCCACAGGGTCCAGCAACCTCTGAAGCCTCAGAGGACTACCCTGCATCTAAAAGGACCAAGAACTCCAGAGGACAGCTGTGAGAAAGTAGCCTCTTTCTAGCCTTGTTACCCCCACTTTTAGCCTGTTTGTGAGTGTATGTCAGGGTGTTTTCACTGTCTCACTGGGATCCTGCCAGCCAGGGCCCAGTGCTCATAGTGAAAACCCTATGTTTTTATTATGTTTGTTATGTGTCACTGGGACCCTGCTAGCCAGGACCCCAGTGCTCATATGTTTGTGACCTATATATGTGTTCCCTGTGTGGTGCCTAACTGTCTCACTGAGGCTCTGCTATCCAGAACCTCAGTGGTTATGCTCTCTCTGTACAAATTGTCACTAACAGGCTAGTGACCAATTTCACCAATTTGCATTGGCATACTGGAACACCCTTATAATTCCCTAGTATATGGTACTGAGGTACCCAGGGTATTGGGGTTCCAGGAGATCCCTATGGGCTGCAGCATTCCATTTGCCACCCATAGGGAGCTCTGACAATTCTTACACAGGCCTGCCACCGCAGCCTGAGTGAAATAACGTCCACGTTATTTCACAGCCATTTACCACTGCACTTAAGTAACTTATAAGTCACCTATATGTCTAACCTTTACCTGGTAAAGGTTGGGTGCTAAGTTACTTAGTGTGTGGGCACTAGCCAAGGTGCCCCCACATTGTTCAGGGCCAATTCCCCGGACTTTCTGAGTGCGGGGACACCATTACACGCGTGCACTATATATAGGTCACTACCTATGTATAGCTTCACAATGGTAACTCCGAATATGGCCATGTAACATGTCTAAGATCATGGAATTGCCCCAACAATGCCATCCTGGTATTGGGGAGACAATCCCATGATTCCCCAGGTCTCTAGCACAGACCCGGGTACTGCCAAACTGCCTTTCCCGGAGTTTCACTGCAGCTGCTGCCAACCCCTCAGATAGGTTTCTGCCCTCCTGGGGTCCAGCCAGGCTTGGCCCAGGAAGGCAGAACAAAGGACTTCCTCAGAGAGAGGGTGTTACACCCTCTCCCTTTGGAATAAGGTGTAAGGGCTGGGGAGGAGTAGCCTCCCCCAGCCTCTGGAAATGCTTTGATGGGCACCATTGGGCACAGATGGTGCCCATCTCTGCATAAGCCAGTCTACACCGGTTCAGGGATCCCTCAGCCCTGCTCTAGCGCAAAACTGGACAAAGGAAAGGGGAGTGACCACTCCCCTGACCTGCACCTCCCCTGGGAGGTGCCCAGAGCTCCTCCATTGTGCTCCAGACCTCTGCCATCTTGGAAACAGAGGTGCTGCTGGCACACTGGACTACTCTGAGTGGCCAGGGCCAGCAGGTGACGTCAGAGACTCCTTCTGATAGGCTCCTTCAGGTGTTGCTAGCCTATCCTCTCTCCTAGGTAGCCAAACCTCCTTTTCTGGCTATTTAGGATCTCTGCTTTGGGGAATTCCTTAGATAACGAATGCAAGAGCTCATCAGAGTTCCTCTGCATCTCTCTCTTCACCTTCTGCCAAGGAATCGACTGCTGACCGCGATGGAAGCCTGCAAAACTGCAACAAAGTAGCAACGACGACTACTGCAACACTGTAACGCTGATCCAGCCGCCTTCTCGACTGTTTTCCTGGTGGTGCATGCTGTGGGGGTAGTCTGCCTCCTCTCTGCACTAGAAGCTCCGAAGAAATCTCCCGTGGGTCGACGGAATCTTCCCCCTGCAACCGCAGGTACCAAAGAACTGCATCACCGGTACCCTGGGTCTCCTCTCAGCACGACGAGCGAGGTCCCTTGAATCCAGCAACTCTGTCCAAGTGACTCCCACAGTCCAGTGACTCTTCAGTCCAAGTTTGGTGGAGGTAAGTCCTTGCCTCCCCACGCCAGACTGCATTGCTGGGAACTGCGTGTTTTGCAGCTACTCCAGCTCCTGTACACTCACCGAGGATTTCCTTCGTGCACAGCCAAGCCTGGGTCCCCGGCACTCTAACCTGCATTGCACGACCTCCTGAGTTGTCCTCCGGCGGCGTGGGACTCTCTTGTGCAACTTCGGGTGAGCACTGATTCACTCCACTTCGTAGTGCCTGTTCCAGCACTTCTGCGGGTGCTGCTTGCTTATGAGTGGGCTCCTTCTCTTGCTGGACGCCCCCTCTGTCCCCTCACGCAATTGGTGACATCCTGGTCCCTCCTGGGCCACAGCAGCATCCAAAAACCCTAACCGCGACCCTTGCAGCTAGCAAGGCTTGTTTGCGGTCTTTCTGCGGGAAAACACTTCTGCACGACTCTTCACGACGTGGGACATCCATCTTCCAAAGGGGAAGTTTCTAGCCCTAGTCTTTCATACAGAATCCTCAGCTTCTACCATCTGGTGGCAGCTTCTTTGCATCCACAGCTGGCATTTCCTGGGCATCTGCCCACTCCCGACTTGATTGTGACTTTTGGACTTGGTCCCCTTGTTCCACAGGTACTCTCGTCTGGAAATCCATCGTTGTTGCATTGCTGGTGTTGGTCTTTCCTGCAGAATTCCCCTATCACGACTTCTGTGCTCTTTGGGGAACTTAGGTTCACATTGCACCCACTTTTCAGGGTCTTGGGGTGGGCTATTTTTCTAACACTCACTGTTTTCCTACAGTCCCAGCGACCCTCTACAAGGTCACATAGGTTTGGGGTCCATTTGTGGTTCGCATTCCACTTCTAGAGTATATGGTTTGTGTTGCCCCTATCCCTATGTGCCCCCATTGCATTCTATTGTGACTATACATTGTTTGCACTGTTTTCTATTGCTATTACTGCATATTTTGGTATTGTGTACATATATCTTGTGTATATTTGCTATCCTCATACTGAGGGTACTCACTGAGATACTTCAGTCTAAGCTGCTCTGCTAAGCTACCTTTTCTATCAGCCTAAGCTGCTAGACACCCCTCTACACTAATAAGGGATACCTGGGCCTGGTGCAAGGTGTAAGTACCCCTTGGTACTCACTACAAGCCAGTCCAGCCTCCTACAACAGCGGCTCTGCTCCACAAAGACTGCAACTTCGCAACAAAGAAGCAACTTTGAAAGAACACACGTTTCCTGCCGGAAGTGTGAGACTTGGCACTCTGCACCCGACGCCCCCGGCTCGACTTGTGGAGAACAAACACTACAGGGAGGACTCCCCGGTGACTACGAGACCGTGAGTAGCCAGAGTTGACCCCCCTGAGCCCCCACAGCGACGCCTGCAGAGGGAATCCCGAGGCTCCCCCTGACCGCGACTGCCTGCTTCAAACACCAGACGCCTGGTAAAGACACTGCACCCGCAGCCCCCAGGACCTGAAGGATCCGACCTCCAGTGCAGTAGCGACTCCCAGGTGGCCCTCTCCCTTGCCCAGGTGGTGGCTACCCCGAGGAGCCCCCCCCCCCCCTTGCCTGCATCGCTGAAGAGACACCGTGGTCTCCCATTGAAACCTATTGCAAACCCTACGCCTGTTTGCACACTGTACCCGGCAGCCCCCGTGCTGCTGAGGGTGTACTTTTGTGCTGACTTGTGTCCCGCCCGGTGCCCTACAAAACCCCCCTGGTCTGCCCTCCGAAGACGCGGGTACTTACCTGCTGGCAGACTGGAACCGGGGCACCCCCTTCTCCATTGAAGCCTATGCGTTTTGGGCACCACTTTGACCTCTGCAGGTGACCGGCCCTGAGCTGCTGGTGTGGTAACTTTGGGGTTGCCCTGAACCCCCAATGGTGGGCTAGCTTGGACCCAACTTTGAACCCTGTAGGTGGTTTATTTACCTGCAAAACTAACAAACACTTACCTCCCCCAGGAACTGTTGAAAATTGCACTGCGTCCAGTTTTAAAATAGCTTATTGCCATTTGTGTGAAAACTGTATATGCTATTTTGCTAATTCAAAGTTCCTAAAGTATTGTTTGTAAATCTTAAACCTGTGGTTCTTAAAATAAACTAGTAAAATATATCTTTCTATATAAAAAACTAATGGCCTGGAATTGTCTTTGAGTGTGTGTTCCTCATTTATTGCCTGCGTGTGTACAACAAATGCTTAACACTACCCTCTGATAAGCCTACTGCTCGACCACACTACCACAAAATAGAGCATTATAAGTATCTATTTTGCCACTATCTTACCTCTAAGGGGAACCCTTGGACTCTGTGCATGCTATTTCTTACTTTGAAATAGTACATACAGAGCCAACTTCCTACACCTGGTGTGTAGGGAAGTACCATCTTGCCTGGCATGTTACCCCCATTTTCACTATATGTATGTTTGTTTTTGCCTATGTGTCTCTGGGATCCTGCTAGGCAGGACCCCAGTGCTCATGATGTATGCCCTGTATGTGTTCCCTGTGTGGTGCCTAACTGTATCACTGAGGCTCTGCTAACCAGGACCTCAGTGTTTATGCTCTCTCTGCTTTTAAAATTGTCACTGCAGGCTAGTGACTAATTTTACCAATTCTCATTGGTATACTGGTACACCCATATAATTCCCTAGTATATGGTACTGAGGTACCCAGGGTATTGGGGTTCCAGGAGATCCCTATGGGTTGCAGCATTTCTTTTGCCACCCATAGGGAGCTCTGACAATTCTTACACAGGCCAGCCAGTGCAGCCTGAGTGAAATAAGGTCTACGTTATTTCACAGCCATTTACCTCTGCACTTAAGTAACTTATAAGTCACCTATATGTCTAACCTTCACCTGGCGAAGGTTGGGTGCAAAGTTACTTAGTGTGTGGGCACCCTGGCACTAGCCAAGGTGCCCCCACATCGTTCAGGGCAAATTCCCAGGACTTTGTGAGTGTGGGGACATCATTACACGCGTGCACTACACATAGGTCACTACCTATGTGTAGTGTCACAATGGTAACTCCGAACATGGCCATGTAACATGTCTAAGATCATGGAATTGTCAACCCAATACAATTATGGTATTGGGGGACAATTCCATGATCCCCTGGGTCTCTAGCACAGTACCCGGGTACTGCCAAACTGACTTTCCGGGGTCTCCACTGCAGCTGCTGCTGCTGCTGCCATCCCCTCAGACAGGTTTCTGCCCTCCTGGGGTCCAGGTAGCCCTGGCCCAGGAAGGCAGAACAAAGGACTTCCTCAGAGAGAGGGTGTTACACCCTCTCATTTTGGAAAAAGGTGTCAGGGCTGGGGAGGAGTAGCCTCCCCCAGCCTTTGAAATGCTTTGATGGGCACAGTTGGTGCCCATCCCTGCATAAGCCAGTCTACACCAGTTCAGGGATCCCCCAGCCCTGCTCTGGTGCAAAACTAGACAAAGGAAAGGGGAGTGACCACTCCCCTGACCAGTACCTCCCAGGGGAGGTGCCCATAGCTCCTCTAGTGTGTCCTATACCCCTGCCATCTTGGAAACAGAGGTGTTGGGGGCACACTGGACTGCTCTGAGTGGCCAGTGCCAGCAGGTGACGTCAGAGGCTCCTTCTGATAGGCTCTTACCTCTCTTGGTAGCCAATCCTCCTAACCTGGTAGCCAACCTCCTTTTCTGGCTATTTAGGGTCTCCGCTTTGGGGAATTCTTTAGATAACGAATACAAGAGCTCACCAGAGTTTCTCTGCATCTCCCTCTTCACCTTCTACCAATGGATCGACCACTGACTGCTCAGGACGCCTGCAAAACCGCAACAAAGTAGCAAGACGACGACTAGCAACATTGTAGCACCTCGTCCTGCCGGCTTTCTCTACTATTTCCAGGTGGTGCATGCTCTGGGGTAGCCTGCCTTCACCCTGCACCAGAAGGTCCGAAGAAATCTCCAGTGAATCGACGGAATCTTCCCCCTGCTAACGCAGGCATCAAAAGACTGCAACACTGGTCCTCTGGGTCCCCTCTCATCCTGACGAGCGTGGTCCCTTAGACTCAGCAACTCTGTCTAAGTGACTCCCACAGTCCAGTGACTCTTCAGTCTAAGTTCGGTGGAGTTAAGTCCTTGCCTCCCCATGCTGGACTGCATTGCTGGGTACCGCATGATTTGCAGCTGCTCCGGCTCCTGTGCACTCTTCCAGGATTTCCTTTGTCCACAGCCAAGCCTGGGTCCCCAGCACTCCTTTCTGCAGTGCACAACCTTCTGAGTTGTCCTCCGGCGTCGTGGGACTCCCTTTTGTGACTTCGCATGGACTGCGGTTCACTTTTTTTCCAAGTGCCTGTAAGGGTACTTTTGCGGCTGCTGCCTACATCTGTGAGGGCTCCCTGAGTTGCTGGGCGCCCCCTCTGTCTCCTCCTCCAAGTGGCGACATCCTGGTCCCTCTTGGGCCACAGCAGCACCCAAAAACCTCTACTGCGACCCTTGCAGCTAGCTTGCGAGGGAACACCTCTGCAAGCTTCAACGCGACGTGGGACATCAGTCTTCCAAAGGAGAAGTCCCTAGTCCTCCTCTTTCTTGCAGAACTCCAAGCTTCTTCCAACAGGTGGCAGCTTCCTTGCACCCTCAGCTGGCATTTCCTGGGCTCCTGCCCACTCTCCACACTGTTGTGACTAATGGACTTGGTCCCCTTGTCTTACAGGTGCTCAGGTCTGGAAATCCACTGTTGTTGCTTTGCTGGTGTTTGTTCTTCCTGCAGAATCCCCCTATCACGACTTCTGTGCTCTCTGGGGGTAGTAGGTGCACTTTACACCTACCTTACAGGGTCTTGGGGTGGGCTATTTTTCTAACCCTCACTGTTTTCTTACAGTCAGAGTGACCCTCTACAAGCTCACATAGGTTTGGGGTCCATTTGTGGTTCGCATTCCACTTTGGGAGTATATGGTTTGTGTTGCCCCTATACCTATGTGCTCCTATTGCAATTCTACACTGTTTGCATTACTTTTCCTGCTATTACATACCTAAGTTTGGTTTGTGTACATATATCTTGTGTATATAAAACTTATCCTCATACTGAGGGTACTCACTGAGATAGTTTTGGCATATTGTTATAAAAATAAAGTACCTTTATTTTTAGTAACTCTGTGTATTGTGTTTTCTTATGATATTGTGCATATGACACCAGTGGTATAGTAGGAGCTTTACATGTCTCCTAGTTCAGCCTAAGCTGCTTTGCCATAGCTACCTTCTATCAGTCTAAGTTGCTAGAAAGACCTCTTCTAAACTAATAAGGGATAACTGGACCTGGCACAAGGTGTAAGTTTCTCTGGTACCCACTACACGCCAGGCCAGCCTCCTTCAGGGGGTGACAAAGACAGCAAGAAGAAGGATGGTAAGTCTCATGACAAGGGTGGGGACAAAGATAAAAAACATTCAGAGTCTTCATCAGGCCCACACAAATCCTCTGGGAGTGGTAGGTCCGAATCCACTTCACACAATCAAAAAAAGCCATGGTGTAATTTATGTAAAAGAAAAGGCCGTTGGGCAAGTGACCCCACTTGTCCAAAGAGAAACACCAAGCCTCTCACCACCACAACCCCCACTGCTTCCACTAGTGCCCCTAGTAATAGCTGTGGGGGTGGGAAGAACACTACAAATAGCAAATCCAAGGGTGTAGCTTTTGGTAATGTAGTGTGGGTTGGTCTAGATGGGGAGACTACTGAGGCTGTTGTAGTCTATGATGGAGGCACTCACCTTGCCACCTTAGTTGCTTGTCCCCTTACCATGGATAAGTACAAGCAACTACCCCTAATAAATGGTGTTCATGTTGAGGCCTACAGGGACACAGGTGCCAGTGTCACTATGTGTCAACATCAGGACAGTGCACCCTCTACGGGCGACATAATGCAAAAAGCCAATCCTTATGTAATGTAATAATTCATGCCTTGTGTGTTGATTCAATATGTTAACCTTTTGCATTGCAGAGATATATCCTGAAATGTCTTTAATACTGTTTGCAAAGTATTGCTCATTTTCAAGGCTTTACTGCAGGACTGCAGGGTGTGGTCCTTATTCTGAGCCCTTCTAGAATCCCTTCCTGCAGTCAGACTGGGTGTGGCACGTGGGCGGGGCTTGGGTCTATTTAAGGGACCCAGTCCAGCTCCACGTGCTCACTATTCAGAGGTCCCAGTGCAGAGCAGCAGCATTTTCCTGAGCTCCTGTGCCAAAGGCCTAACTAGGTTTTTTCAGGCCCTGCCTTCATTATCTTGGTGACCCTCCAGCAGGGCGGTGTAGGAAAGTACCTTGCCTGGCATGTTACCCCCATTTTTACTTGTGTTTGTTTTTGCCTGTGTCACTGGGATCCTGCTAGCTAGGACCCCAGTGCTCATAAAGTATGTCCTGTATGTGTTCCCTGTGTGGTGCCTAACTGTATCACTGAGGCTCTGCTAACCAGAACCTCAGTGTTTATGCTCTGTCTGCTTTAAAATTGTCACTGCAGACTAGTAACCATTTTCACCAATTCTAATTGGCACACTGGAACACCCTTATAATTCCCTAGTATATGGTACCTAGGTACCCAGGGTATTGGGGTCCCAGGAGATCCCTATGGGCTGCAGCATTTCTTTTGCCACTCATAGGAAGCTCAGACAATTCTTACACAGGACTGCCACGGCAACCTGAGTGAAATAACGTCCACGTTATTTCACAGCCATTTTCACTGCACTTAAGTAACTTATAAGAAACCTATATGTCTAACCCTCACCTGGTGAAGGTTAGATGCAAAGTTACTAAGTGTGAGGGGACCCTGGCACTAGCCAAGGTGCCCCCACATCGTTCAGGGCAATTTCCCCAGACTTTGTGAGTGCGGGAACACCATTACAAGCGTGCACTACATATAGGTCAATACCTATATGTAGCGTTGTAGGAGGCTGGACTGGCTTGTAGTGAGTACCAAGGGGTACTTGCACCTTGCACCAGGCCCAGTTATCCCTTATTAGTGTATAGGGTGTCTAGCAGCTTAGGCTGATAGATAATGGTAGCTTAGCAGAGCAGCTTAGGCTGAACTAGGAGACGTGTGAAGCTACTACAGTACCACTCAGTGTCATATGCACAATATCATAAGAAAACACAATACACAGTTATACTAAAAATAAAGGTACTTTATTTTTATGACAATATGCCAAAGTATCTTAGAGTGTACCCTCAGTGAGAGGATAGGAAATATACACAAGATATATATACACAATAGCAAAAATATGCAGTATAGTCTTAGAAAACAGTGCAAACAATGTATAGTTACAATAGGATGCAATGGGGAAACATAGGGATAGGGGCAACACAAACCATATACTCCAAAAGTGGAATGCGAACCACGAATGGACCCCAAACCTATGTGACCTTGTAGAGGGTCGCTGGGACTATTAGAAAATAGTGAGAGTTAGAAAAATAACCCTCCCCAAGACCCTGAAAAGTGAGTGCAAAGTGCACTAAAGTTCCCCTAAGGACAAAGAAGTCGTGTTAGAGGAATAATGCAGGAAAGACACAAACCAGCAATGCAACAACTGTGTATTTCCAATCTAGGGTACCTGTGGAACAAGGGGACCAAGTCCAAAAGTCACAAGCAAGTCGGAGATTGGCAGATGCCCAGGAAATGCCAGCTGCGGGTGCAAAGAAGCTTCTACTGGACAGAAGAAGCTGAGGTTTCTGCAGGAACAAAAAGGGCTAGATACTTCCCCTTTGGTGGACGGATCTCTCTCGCCGTGGAGAGTCGTGCAGAAGTGTTTTCCTGCCGAAAGAACGCCAACAAGCCTTGCTAGCTGCAAATCGTGCGGTTAGAGTTTTTGGACGCTGCTGAGGCCCAGGAGGGACCAGGAGGTCGCAAATTGGACCAGCAGAGAGAGGGGACGTCGAGCAAGACAAAGAGCCCTCTCTGAAGCAGGTAGCACCCGGAGAAGTGCCAGAAACAGGCACTACAAGGATGCATGAAACAGTGCTCACCGAAGTTGCACAAAGGAGTCCCACGTCGCCGGAGACCAACTTAGAAAGTCGTGCAATGCAGGTTAGAGTGCTGTGGACCCAGGGTTGGCTGTGCACAAAGGATTTCCGCCGGAAGTGCACAGGGGCCGGAGTGGCTGCAAAGTCGCGGTTCCCAGCAATTCAGCCCAGCGAGGTGAGGCAAGGACTTACCTCCACCAAACTTGTGCTGAAGAGTCACTGGACTGTGGGGGTCACTTGGACAGAGTCGCTGGATTCGAGGGACCTCGCTCGTCGTGCTGAGAGGAGAACCAAGGGACCAGTAATGCAGCTTTTTGGTGCCTGCGGTTGCAGGGGGAAGATTCCGTCGACCCACGGGAGATTTCTTCGGAGCTTCTGGTGCAGAGAGGAGGCAGCCTACCCCCACAGCATGCACAAGCAGGAAAACAGTCAAGAAGGCGGCAGGATCAGCGTTACAGAGTTGCAGTAGTCGTCTTTGCTACTATGTTGCAGGTTTGCAGGCTTCCAGCGCGGTCAGCAGTCGATTCCTTATCAGAAGGTGAAGAGAGAGATGCAGAGGGACTCGGCTGAGCTCGTGCATTCGTTATCTAAAGTTTCCCCAGAGACAGAGACCCTAAATAGCCAGAAAAGAGGGTTTGGCTACCTAGGAGAGAGGATAGGCTAACAACACCTGAAGGAGCCTATCACAAGGAGTCTCTGACGTCACCTGGTGGCACTGGCCACTCAGAGCAGTCCAGTGTGCCAGCAGCACCTCTGTTTCCAAGATGGCAGAGGTCTGGAGCATACTGGAGGAGCTCTGGACACCTCCCAGGGGAGGTGCAGGTCAGGGGAGTGGTCACTCCCCTTTCCTTTGTCCAGTTTCGCGCCAGAGCAGGGCTAAGGGGTCCCCTGAACCGGTGTAGACTGGCTTATGCAGAATTGGGCACCTCTGTGCCCAACAAAGCATTTCCAGAGGCTGGGGGAGGCTACTCCTCCCCTGCCTTCACACCATTTTCCAGAGGGAGAGAGTGTCACACCCTCTCTCAGAGGAAGTTCTTTGTTCTGCCATCCTGGGCCAGGCCTGGCTGGACCCCAGGAGGGCAGATGCCTGTCTGATGGGTTGGCAGCAGCAGCAGCTGCAGTGAAACCCCAGGAAGGGCAGTTTGGCAGTACCAGGGTCTGTGCTACAGACCACTGGGATCATGGGATTGTGCCAACTATGCCAGGATGGCATAGAGGGGGCAATTCCATGGTCATAGACATGTTACATGGCCATATTCGGAGTTACCATTGTGAAGCTACATATAGGTAGTGACCTATATGTAGTGCACGCGTGTAATGGTGTCCCCGCACTCACAAAGTTCAGGGAATTGGCTCTGAACAATGTGGGGGCACCTTGGCTAGTGCCAGGGTGCCCTCACACTAAGTAACTTTGCACCTAACCTTTACCAGGTAAAGGTTAGACATATAGGTGACTTATAAGTTACTTAAGTGCAGTGTAAAATGGCTGTGAAATAACGTGGACGTTATTTCACTCAGGCTGCAGTGGCAGGCCTGTGTAAGAATTGTCAGAGCTCCCTATGGGTGGCAAAAGAAATGCTGCAGCCCATAGGGATCTCCTGGAACCCCAATACCCTGGGTACCTCAGTACCATATACTAGGGAATTATAAGGGTGTTCCAGTAAGCCAATGTAAATTGGTAAAAATGGTCACTAGCCTGTTAGTGACAATTTGGAAAGAAATGAGAGAGCATAACCACTGAGGTTCTGATTAGCAGAGCCTCAGTGAGACAGTTAGTCACTACACAGGTAACACATTCAGGCACACTTATGAGCACTGGGGCCCTGGGTTACCAGGGTCCCAGTGACACATACAACTAAAACAACATATATACAGTGAAAAATGGGGGTAACATGCCAGGCAAGATGGTACTTTCCTACACAACCCCGCCCCAAACGAAGGACAATAAGACTAGCCATGACCTGATGAGTCTTCATTGTCTAAGTGGAAATATCTGGAGAGTCCATCTGCATTGGAGTGGCTACTCCCAGGTCTATGTTCCACTGTATAGTCCATTCCCTGTAGGGATATGGACCACCTCAACAATTTAGGATTTTCACCTTTCATTTGTTTTAGCCAAAGTAGAGGTTTGTGGTCTGTCTGAACAATGAAGTGAGTGCCAAACAGGTATGGCCTCAACTTCTTCAGAGCCCAGACCACAGCAAAGGCCTCCCTCTCAATGGCAGACCAACGCTTTTCTCTAGGGGTCAACCTCCTACTAATAAAAGCAACAGGTTGATCCTGGCCCTCAGAATTAAGTTGTGATAGGACTGCCCCTACTCCTAATTCAGATGCATCAGTTTGGACATAGAATTTTTTAGAGTAACAAGGGCTTTTCAGGACAGGTGCAGAGCACATGGCCTGCTTCAGCTCCTCAAAAGCTTTCTGACAGTTTGCTGTCCATAATACCTTTTTAGGCATTTTCTTGGATGTGAGGTCATTAAGAGGGGCTGCAATGGAGCCATAGTTCTTAATGAACCTCCTGTAATACCCAGTGAGGCCTAGGAAGGCTCTCACCTGAGTCTGAGTGGTAGGGGGAACCCAATCAATAATTGTTTGGATTTTCCCCTGAAGTGGTGCAATCTGTTCCCCACCAACAAGGTGTCCCAGATAAACCACCTTCCCCTGCCCTATCTGGCACTTTGAAGCCTTGATAGTGAGGCCTGCCTTTTGCAGGGCCTCCAAAACTTTCCATAGGTAGACCAGGTGATCATCCCAGCTGGAGCTAAAGACAGCTATATCGTCCAAATATGCTGCACTAAAAGCTTCCAGCCCTTGCAGGACTGTGTTCACCAACCTCTGAAAAGTGGCAGGTGCATTTTTCAAACCAAAAGGCATTACAGTAAACTGGTAATGTCCTCCAATGGTAGAAAATGCAGTCTTAGGTTTAGCATCTTCTGACAATTTGATCTGCCAATACCCTGCAGTCAAATCAAAAGTGCTTAGATACTAGGCAGATGCCAGTGTATCTATGAGCTCCTCTGCCCTGGGTATAGGGTGAGCATCAGTTTTGGTTACCAAGTTGAGACCTCTATAGTCTACACAAAACCACATTTCCTTCTTTCCATCTTTGGAATGGGGTTTTGGTACCAGTACCACAGGAGAAGCCCATGGACTGTCAGAGTGCTCAACCACTCCTAGTTCTAACATTTTCTGGACCTCTTGCTTTATGCAGTCCCTGACATGGTCAGGCTGCCTATAGATCTTACTTTTGACAGGTAACCTGTCTCCAGTATCTATAGTGTGCTCACACCAAGAAGTGGTACCTGGCACAGTAGAGAAGAGTTCAGAGAATTGATCTAGGAGATTTATGCAATTATCTTTCTGCTCAGCAGTAAGACAATCAGCCAAAACTACACCTTCCAC
Organism: Pleurodeles waltl; assembly: GCF_031143425.1. Lineage (NCBI taxonomy): Eukaryota > Metazoa > Chordata > Amphibia > Caudata > Salamandridae > Pleurodeles > Pleurodeles waltl. Next base: position 19,383,501 of record NC_090444.1, on the reverse strand, counting down.
AAGAGCATCTTGTTCTGTGGAAGAGAAGAGATCAGGTAGAGGATCACTGTCTTTTTCCTGTCCCTCATCAGTTGCCATGAGCAGGGTGAGATCAGCCCTGTCATAGTAGGGTTTCAGGCGGTTGACATGGAGCACCCTAAGGGGACTCCTGGCAGTGCCTAAGTCAACTAAATAGGAGGCTTCTCCCTTCTTTTCAACAATTGTGTGGGGACCACTCCATTTGTCTTGGAGTGCTCTTGGGGCCACAGGCTCCAAGACCCACACTTTCTGCCCTGGTTGGTACTGAACCAAAACAGCCTTCTGATCATGCCATTGCTTCTGGAGCTCTTGGCTGGCCTGAAGGTTTTTACTGGCCTTTTTCATGTACTCAGCCATCCTTGATCTGAGGCCAAGTACATAATCCACAATATCCTGCTTAGGAGCTTTTAAAGGTTGTTCCCAACCCTCCTTTACAAGTGTGAGTGGACCCCTAACAGGGTGTCCAAAAAGAAGTTCAAAGGGGCTGAAGCCCACTCCTTTCTGGGGTACCTCCCTGTAGGCAAAAAGGAGGCATGGTAGAAGGATATCCCATCTCCTGCGGAGTTTTTCAGGGAGACCCATAATCATGCCTTTGAGAGTTTTATTAAATCTCTCCACCAGTCCATTTGTTTGTGGATGATAGGGTGTTGTGAACTTGTACGTTACACCACACTCCTTCCACATGGCCTTTAAGTATGCAGACATGAAATTGCTTCCCCTGTCTGATACTACTTCCTTTGGGAAGCCCACCCTGGAAAATATTCCCAGGAGGGCCTTTGCCACTGCAGGAGCTGTAGTGGTCCTTAAAGGAATAGCTTCAGGATATCTTGTGGCATGGTCCACTACCACCAAGATAAATCTATTGCCTGAAGCAGTAGGAGGGTCAAGGGGGCCAACTATGTCAACCCCTACCCTTTCAAAGGGAACCCCAACCACAGGCAGTGGAATAAGGGGTGCCTTTGGGGTGCCACCTGTCTTGCCACTGGCTTGACAGGTTTCACAGGACTTACAAAATTCCTTTGTGTCCTCAGACATCTTAGGCCAATGAAACAATGGAACCAGTCTGTCCCAAGTTTTCATTTGACCCAGGTGCCCAGCTAGGGGAATGTCATGTGCCAGGGTTAGGAGGAACTTTCTGTACTCCTGAGGAATCACTAATCTACTGGCAGCTCCAGGTTTAGGATCCCTATGCTCAGTGTACAAGAGGTTGTCCTCCCAGTAAACTCTGTGAGAGTCACTGACATCCCCATTAGCCTCTTTGACAGCTTGCTGTCTGAGACCCTCTAATGTGGGACAGGTTTGCTGTGCCACACTCAGCTCCTCTCTGGCAGGCCCCCCTTCACCCAAAAGCTCAGCAGTGTCTGCTTCCAGCTCCTCTGGTGTAGGTTCTGCACAGGGAGGGAATTCTTCTTCCTCAGAAGATGAATCCACTGTAGAGGGAGGGATAGTAGGAAGTGGTTTGCTTCTACTAGCCCTAGCTTTAGGGAGCACTTGGTCCATTGTTCCAGGATCCAAGCTTCCCTGTCCTTTTTGCTTTTTGGCCTGAGCCCTTGTTAAAGCAAAAATATGCCCTGGGATGCCCAGCATTGCTGCATGGGCCTCCAACTCCACATCTGACCAAGCTGATGTCTCCAAATCATTCCCTAATAGACAGTCTACAGGTAAATCTGAAGCTACCACAACTTTCTTTGGACCAGTAACCCCCCCCCCAGTTGAGATTAACAACAGCCATGGGGTGGCTAAGTGTGTTGTTGTGAGCACCGGTTACTTGGTACTGGTGACCAAGTAGGTGTTGTTCAGGGTGGACCAGTTTCTCTATGACCATAGTCACACTGGCACCAGTGTCCCTGTAGGCCTGAACCTCAACACCATTTATTAGGGGTAGTTGCTTGTACTTATCCATATTAAGGGGACAAGCAACTAAGGTGGCTAAATCAATAGCCCCCTCAGAGACTAACACAGCCTCTGTGGCCTCCCTAACAAGGCCAACCCCAACTAAGTTACCAATAGTGAGCCCAGCTACTCCCTTGGATTGGCTATTAGTAGGTTTGCTCCCACCACCACTGCTATTAGTAGGGACACTACTGGTAGCAGTAGGGGTTGTAGTGGTAGGAGCATTGGTGCCTTTCTTTGGACAACTGGGATCTGTTGTCCAATGGCCTTTTATTTTACATAAATAGCACTATGGTTTCTTTTCCTTGTTCTGATTAAAAGAGGATTTGGGCCCACCACCCCCACCAGAGTGTTTTTGTGGGCCGGATGAAGACTCATTTTTAGATTTGTCCCCACCCTTGTCAGAAGACTTACCATCCTTCTTTTTGTTGCCATCTTTGTCACCCCCTGTATGAACTTTTCTGTTCACCCTTGTTCTGACCCATTTGTCTGCCTTCTTTCCCAATTCTTGGGGAGAGGTCAGATCAGAGTCCACCAAGTACTGGTGCAACAAATCAGACACACAATTATTAAGAATATGCTCTCTCAGGATCAAGTTATACAGGCTGTCATAATCAGTAACTTTACTGCCATGTAACCACCCCTCCAAGGCCTTCACTGAATGGTCAATGAAATCAACCCAGTCTTGTGAAGACTCCTTTTTGGTCTCTCTGAACTTTATCCTGTACTGTTCAGTGGTTAAGCCATAACCATCCAGGAGTGCATTCTTAAGAACTTGGAAATTATTAGCATCATTTTCTTTCACAGTAAGGAGCCTATCCCTACCTTTTCCACTAAATGATAGCCATAGGATAGCAGCCCACTGCCTTTGAGGGACATCCTGTACAACACAGGCCCTCTCAAGTGCAGCAAACCACTTGTTAATGTCATCCCCCTCCTTGTAAGGGGGAACTATCTTATGCAGATTCCTGGAATCATGCTCTTTTGCAGGATGACTATGGGGAATACTGCTGCTGCCACCATGGGTTTCTAAACCCAGTTTCTGTCTCTCCTTCTCTACCTCTAAAGTCTGTCTATCCAAATCCAGCTGTTGCTTCTTGAGCTTCAGTCTGGTTTGTTCCACTCTCAATCTATTGAGCTCCCTTTCTAACAATCTGTCATCAGGGTGGGTGGGAGGGACATGCCTTGAAACAGAAGTATGGTGAGAAGGGACAGAAGGAGACCTGTCCCTTACAGAAGCCACCCTAACAGCTTGGCTAACAGAAACATCACTACCAGTATGGTGAGAATAAATGCTTTTGCTATGATGTGAGACAACACTATTTATATGGAGTGGCTCATCATCATTACCAACTATGCTAGACTGTCTAGTAATGGGCAGGCTAGGAAGTTTCTTTCCTGAATCTTTTCCTGGGGGAGTCCCTGGATCAGATTGAGAACCATTAGCTACTTTTTCAACAGATTGGGCACTTATGGCCTTATCCTGTACTCTAAGCATGTTAATTAACAGTTCTAAGGAAGGATTCTTCCCTACACTCAAACCTCTCTCTATGCAGAGATTCCTTGCTCCTTTCCAGCTAAGGTGATCATATGCAAGTTTGGACAGATCAACATTTTGGCCTGTGCCAGACATTTTTAGAGAGAGTTAAAGTGATAGTAAAAGATAAAAAGTTTGTCAGAGCTTTTAGAAAGACAGAGAAAAAAACTTTTAAAACTTTTTAGAACTTTTTAGGAAGTTAGAAGGACTTTTCAGCACTTAGAAAAGAGTGAAAAGAGGAAATGCAAAACTTTTTGGCTATGTGTATATACACTGACCTTGTTTTGTATATTTTTCTCTTATGAAAAGTACAATGACAAGAGTGGTAAGTAGTCTCAAAGCACTTATCCCACCGCTGCACAACCAATGTAAGAGGCTGGACTGGCTTGTAGTGAGTACCAAGGGGTACTTGCACCTTGCACCAGGCCCAGTTATCCCTTATTAGTGTATAGGGTGTCTAGCAGCTTAGGCTGATAGATAATGGTAGCTTAGCAGAGCAGCTTAGGCTGAACTAGGAGACGTGTGAAGCTACTACAGTACCACTCAGTGTCATATGCACAATATCATAAGAAAACACAATACACAGTTATACTAAAAATAAAGGTACTTTATTTTTATGACAATATGCCAAAGTATCTTAGAGTGTACCCTCAGTGAGAGGATAGGAAATATACACAAGATATATATACACAATAGCAAAAATATGCAGTATAGTCTTAGAAAACAGTGCAAACAATGTATAGTTACAATAGGATGCAATGGGGAAACATAGGGATAGGGGCAACACAAACCATATACTCCAAAAGTGGAATGCGAACCACGAATGGACCCCAAACCTATGTGACCTTGTAGAGGGTCGCTGGGACTATTAGAAAATAGTGAGAGTTAGAAAAATAACCCTCCCCAAGACCCTGAAAAGTGAGTGCAAAGTGCACTAAAGTTCCCCTAAGGACAAAGAAGTTGTGTTAGAAGAATAATGCAGGAAAGACACAAACCAGCAATGCAACAACTGTGGATTTCCAATCTAGGGTACCTGTGGAACAAGGGGACCAAGTCCAAAAGTCAAAAGCAAGTCGGAGATGGGCAGATGCCCAGGAAATGCCAGCTGCGGGTGCAAAGAAGCTTCTACTGGACAGAAGAAGCTGAGGTTTCTGCAAAAACGAAAAGGGCTAGAGACTTCCCCTTTGGTGGACGGATCCCTCTTGCCGTGGAGAGTCGTGCAGAAGTGTTTTCCCGCCGAAAGAACGCCAACAAGCCTTGCTAGCTGCAAATCGTGCAGTTAACGTTTTTGGACGCTGCTGAGGCCCAGGAGGGACCAGGAGGTCGCAAATTGGACCAGCAGAGAGAGGGGACGTCGAGCAAGCCAAGGAGCCCTCTCTGAAGCACGTAGCATCTGGAGAAGTGCCAGAAACAGGCACTACGAGGATGCGTGAAACGGTGCTCACCGAAGTTGCACAAAGGAGTCCCACGTCGCCGGAGACCAACTTAGAAAGTCGTGCAATGCAGGTTAGAGTGCCGTGGACCCAGGGTTGGCTGTGCACAAAGGATTTCCGCCGGAAGTGCACAGGGGCCGGAGTGGCTGCAAAGTCGCGGTTCCCAGCAATGCAGCCAAGCGAGGTGAGGCAAGGACTTACCTCCACCAAACTTGGGCTGAAGAGTCACTGGACTGTGGGGGTCACTTGGACAGAGTCGCTGGATTCAAGGGACCTCGCTCGTCGTGCTGAGAGGAGACCCAAGGGACCGGTAATGCAGCTTTTTGGTGCCTGCGGTTGCATGGGGAAGATTCCGTCGACCCACGGGAGATTTCTTCGGAGCTTCTGGTGCAGAGAGGAGGCAGACTACCCCCACAGCATGCACAAGCAGGAAAACAGTCGAGAAGGCGGCAGGATCAGCGTTACAGAGTTGCAGTAGTCGTCTTTGCTACTATGTTGCAGGTTTGCAGGCTTCCAGCGCGGTCAGCAGTCGATTCCTTATCAGAAGGTGAAGAGAGAGATGCAGAGGGACTCGGCTGAGCTCGTGCATTCGTTATCTAAAGTTTCCCCAGAGACAGAGACCCTAAATAGCCAGAAAAGAGGGTTTGGCTACCTAGGAGAGAGGATAGGCTAACAACACCTGAAGGAGCCTATCACAAGGAGTCTCTGACGTCACCTGGTGGCACTGGCCACTCAGAGCAGTCCAGTGTGCCAGCAGCACCTCTGTTTCCAAGATGGCAGAGGTCTGGAGCATACTGGAGGAGCTCTGGACACCTCCCAGGGGAGGTGCAGGTCAGGGGAGTGGTCACTCCCCTTTCCTTTGTCCAGTTTCGCGCCAGAGCAGGGCTAAGGGGTCCCCTGAACCGGTGTAGACTGGCTTATGCAGAATTGGGCACCTCTGTGCCCAACAAAGCATTTCCAAAGGCTGGGGGAGGCTACTCCTCCCCTGCCTTCACACCATTTTCCAAAGGGAGAGGGTGTCACACCCTCTCTCAGAGGAAGTTCTTTGTTCTGCCATCCTGGGCCAGGCCTGGCTGGACCCCAGGAGGGCAGATGCCTGTCTGAGGGGTTGGCAGCAGCAGCAGCTGCAGTGAAACCCCAGGAAGGGCAGTTTGGCAGTACCAGGGTCTGTGCTACAGACCACTGGGATCATGGGATTGTGCCAACTATGCCAGGATGGCATAGAGGGGGCAATTCCATGATCATAGACATGTTACATGGCCATATTCGGAGTTACCATTGTGAAGCTACATATAGGTAGTGACCTATATGTAGTGCACGCGTGTAATGGTGTCCGTGCACTCACAAAGTTCAGGGAATTGGCTCTGAACAATGTGGGGGCACCTTGGCTAGTGCCAGGGTGCCCTCACACTAAGGGGGTCATTCTGACCCTGACGGGCGGCGGAGGCCGCCCGCCAGAGTTCCCCCCTCCGAAATACCGCTCCGCGGTCGAAATACCGCTCCGCGGTCGAAAGACCGCGGAGGATATTCTAAGTTTTTCCCTGGGCTGGCGGGCGGTCGCCAAAAGACCGCCCGCCAGCCCAGGGAAAAACTCCCTTCCCACGAGGATGCCGGCTCGTAATCGAGCCGGCGGAGTGGGAAGGTGCGACGGGTGCTGATGCACCCGTCGCGTATTTCACTGTCTGCTAAGCAGACAGTGAAATACTTGTAGGGGCCCTCTTACGGGGGCCCCTGCAGTGCCCATGCCAGTGGCATGGGCACTGCAGGGGCCCCGCGACCCCCCCTACCGCCATCCGGTTCCCGGCGGGCGGACCGCCGGGAACTGGATGGCGGTAGGGGGGGTCGGAATCCCCTCGGCGGCGCAGCTAGCTGCGCCGCCTTGGAGGATTTCAAAGGGCGGCGGTACACGGGCGGGAGAACGCCAGTGTTGCCGGTCCGACCGCGGCTTTACCGCCGCGGTCGGAATGCCCTTGGGAGCACCGCTGGCCTGTCGGCGGTGCTCCCGCGGTCCTCCAACCCGGCGGTCATTGACCGCCAGGGTTGGAATGACCCCCTAAGTAACTTTGCACCTAACCTTTACCAGGTAAAGGTTAGACATATAGGTGACTTATAAGTTACTTAAGTGCAGTGTAAAATGGCTGTGAAATAACGTGGACGTTATTTCACTCAGGCTGCAGTGGCAGGCCTGTGTAAGAATTGTCAGAGCTCCCTATGGGTGGCAAAAGAAATGCTGCAGCCCATAGGGATCTCTTGGAACCCCAATACCCTGGGTACCTCAGTACCATATACTAGGGAATTATAAGGGTGTTCCAGTAAGCCAATGTAAATTGGTAAAAATGGTCACTAGCCTGTTAGTGACAATTTGGAAAGAAATGAGAGAGCATAACCACTGAGGTTCTGATTAGCAGAGCCTCAGTGAGACAGTTAGTCACTACACAGGTAACACATTCAGGCACACTTATGAGCACTGGGGCCCTGGGTTACAAGGGTCCCAGTGACACATACAACTAAAACAACATATATACAGTGAAAAATGCGGGTAACATGCCAGGCAAGATGGTACTTTCCTACATACTCCAAAAGTGGAATGCGAACCACGAATGGACCTCAAACCTATGTGACCTTGTAGAGGGTCGCTGGGACTATTAGAAAATAGTGAGAGTTAGAAAAATAACCCTCCCCAAGACCCTGAAAAGTGAGTGCAAAGTGCACTAAAGTTCCCCTAAGGATAAAGAAGTCGTGTTAGAGGAATAATGCAGGAAAGACACAAACCAACAATGCAACAACAATGGATTTCCAATCTAGGGTACCTGTGGAACAAGGGGACCAAGTCCAAAAGTCACAAGCAAGTCGGAGATGGGCATATGCCCAGGAAATGCCAGCTGTGGATGCAAAGAAGCTTCTACTGGACAGAAGAAGCTGAGGTTTCTGCAGGAACGAAAAGGGCTAGAGACTTCCCCTTTGGTGGACGGATCCCACTCGCCGTGGAAAGTCGTGCAGAAGTGTTTTCCTGCCGAAAGAATGCCAACAAGCCTTGCTAGCTGCAAATCGTGCAGTTAGCGTTTTTGGATGCTGCTGTGGCCCAGGAGGGACCAGGAGGTCGCAAATTGGACCAGGAGGTAGAGGGGACGTCGAGCAAGACAAGGAGCCCTCTTAGCAGCAGGTAGCACCCGGAGAAGGGCCAGAAACAGGCACTATGAGGATGCGTGAAACGGTGCTCACCCGAAGTTACACAAAGGAGTCCCACGTCGCCGGAGACCAACTTAGAAAGTCGTGCAATGCAGGTTAGAGTGCCGTGGACCCAGGCTTGGCTGTGCACAGAGGATTTCCGCCGGAAGTGCACAGGGGCCGGAGTAGCTGCAAAAGTTGCGGTTCCCAGCAATGCAGTCTAGCAAGGTGAGGCAAGGACTTACCTCCACCAAACTAGGACTGAAGAGTCACTGGACTGTGGGGGTCACTTGGACAGAGTTGCTGGATTCGAGGGACCTCGCTCGTCGTGCTGAGAGGAGACCCAAGGGACCGGTAATGCAGCTTTTTGGTGCCTGCGGTTGCAGGGGGAAGATTCCATCGACCCACGGGAGATTTCTTCGGAGCTTCTAGTGCAGAGAGGAGGCAGACTACCCCCACAGCATGCACCACCAGGAAACAGTCGAGAAGGCGGCAGGATCAGCGTTACAGAGTTGCAGTAGTCGTCTTTGCTACTATGTTCCAGTTTTGCAGGCTTCCAGCGCCGTCAGCAGTCGATTCCTTGGCAGAAGGTGAAGAGAGAGATGCAGAGGAACTCGGATGAGCTCTTGCATTCGTTATCTAAAGATTCCCCAGAGACAGAGACCCTAAATAGCCAAAAAAGAGGGTTTGGCTACCTAGGAGAGAGGATAGGCTAGCAACACCTGAAGGAGCCTATCACAAGGAGTCTCTGACGTCACCTGGTGGCACTGGCCACTCAGATCAGTCCAGTGTGCCAGCAGCACCTCTGTTTCCAAGATGGCAGAGGTCTGGAGCACACTGGAGGAGCTCTGGACACCTCCCAGGGGAGGTGCAGGTCAGGGGAGTGGTCACTCCCCTTTCCTTTGTCCAGTTTCGCACCAGAGCAGGGCTAAGGGGTCCCCTGAACCGGTGTAGACTGGCTTATGCAGAATTGGGCACATCTGTGCCCAAGAAAGCATTTCCAGAGGCTGGGGGAGGCTACTCCTCCCCTGCCTTCACACCATTTTCCAAAGGGAGAGGGTGTAACACCCTCTCTCAGAGGAAGTTCTTTGTTCTGCCATCCTGGGCCAGGCCTGGCTGGACCCCAGGAGGGCATATGCCTGTCTGAGGGGTTGGCAGCAGCAGCAGCTGCAGTGAAACCCCAGGAAAGGTAGTTTGGCAGTACCAGGGTCTGTGCTACAGACCACTGGGATCATGGGATTGTGCCAACTATGCCAGGATGGCATAGAGGGGGCAATTCCATGATCCTAGACATGTTACATGGCCATATTCGGAGTTACCATTGTGAAGCTACATATAGGTAGTGACCTATATGTAGTGCACGCGTGTAATGGTGTCCCCGCACTCACAAAGTCCTGGGAATTGGCCCTGAACAATGTGGGGGCACCTTGGCTAGTGCCAGGGTGCCCTCACACTAAGTAACTTTGCACCTAACCTTTACCAGGTAAAGGTTAGACATATAGGTGACTTATAAGTTACTTAAGTGCAGTGTAAAATGGCTGTGAAATAACGTGGACGTTATTTCACTCAGGCTGCAGTGGCAGGCCTGTGTAAGAATTGTCAGAGCTCCCTATGGGTGGCAAAAGAAATGCTGCAGCCCATAGGGATCTCCTGAATCACCTGAGAATTATAAGGGTGTTCCAGTAAGCCAATGTAAATTGGTAAAATTGGTCACTAGCCTGTTAGTGACAATTTGGAAAGAAATGAGAGAGCATAACCACTGAGGTTCTGATTAGCAGAGCCTCAGTGAGACAGTTAGTCACTACACAGGTAACACATTCAGGCACACTTATGAGCACTGGGGCCCTGGTGAACAGGGTCCCAGTGACACATACAACTAAAACAACATATATACAGTGAAAAATGGGGGTAACATGCCAGGCAAGATGGTACTTTCCTACAAGCGTCACAATGGTAACTCCGAACATAGCTGTGTAACATGTTTAGGATCATGGAATTGTCCCCCCAAATACCATTCTGGTATTGGGGGGACAATCCCATGCATCCCCGGGGCTCTAGCATAGATCCCGGATACTCCCAAACTAGCTCTCTGGGGTTTTCTTGGCAGCTGCTGCCAACCCTCAGACAGGTTTCTGCCCTCCTGGGGTCTGGGCAGCCCAGTCCCAGGAAGGCAGAACAAAGAATTTCCTCTGAGAGAGGGTGTTACACCCTCTCACTTTGGAAATAGGTGTGAAGGGCTGGGGAGGAGTAGCCTCCCCCAGCCTCTGGAAATGCTTTGAAGGGCACAGATGGTGCCCTTCTTGCATAAGCCAGTCTACACTGGTTCAGGGATCCCCCGAGCCCTGCTCTGGCGTGAAACTAGACAAAGGAAAGGGGAGTGACCACCCCCCTGACCTGCACCTCCTCAGGGGAGGTACCCAGAGCTCCTCCAGTGTGTCCCACACCTCTGCCATCTTGAATGCAGAGGTGTAAGGGCACAATGGACAGTTCTGAGTGGCCAGTGGCAACTGGTGACGTCAGAGATCCCTCCTGATAGGTGCTTACCTCTCTCCGTAGCCAATCCTCCACTGAGGGCTATTTAGTGTCTCTCCTGTGGGTTTCTCTTCAGATTACGAATGCAAGAGCTCACCAGAGTTCCTCTGCACTTCTCTCTGACTTCTGCCAAGGATCTACTGCTGACTGCTCCAGGACGCCTGCATAACTGCAACAAAGTAGCAAGAAGACTACCAGCGACATTGTAGTGCCTAATCCTGTCAGCTTTCTCGACTGCTTCCTGGTGGTGCATGCTCTGAAGGCTGCCTGCCTTCACCCTGCACTGGAAATCCTGAAGAAATCTCCAGTGGGTTGACGGAGTCTTCCCCCTGCTACCGCAGGCACCAAACTTCTGCTTCAACGGTCATCTGGGTCCCCTCTCATCTCAACGAGCGTGGTCCCTGGAACACAGGAGCTGGATCCAAGTGGCCCCCACAGTCCAGTGGTCCTTCTGTCCAAGTTTGGTGGAGGTAAGCCCTTGCCTCCCCACGCCAGACAGTAATCCTGTGTACTGCATGAACTGCAGCTGCTAGGGCTTCTGTGCACTCTTGCTAGGATTCCTTTGTGCACAGCCTGGACCAGGTCCCCAGCACTCCATCCTGCATTGCCCAACGCGCTGAGTTGACTTCTGGCTTTGTGGGACCTTCTTTTGTGTTGCAGAGTCAACCGTTGTGTTGAGCTTTCTTGAACGCCTGTTCAAGTGCTTCTGCTGGTGCTGCCTGCCTCTGCGTGGGCACCCCGTGTTGCTGGGTGCCCCCTCTATCTCCTCTTCCAAGTAGCGACCTCCTGGTCCATCCTGTGCCAGGGCAGCATCATTTATCCTTAACCGCAAGCTAGCAAGGCTTGTTTGTGGTCCTTCTGTGTAGAAATAACTCTGAATACTCCAGGACTTCGTGGGACATCTTCTGATCAAAGAAGAAGTTCCTAGCACCTTCCATTGTTGCAGAATCTTGGCTTTTTCCATCCGAAGGCAGCCCTTTTGCACCTTCATCCGGGGTTTAGTGGGCTCCTGCCCCCCCTGGACACTTTTGTGACTTTTGGACTTGATCCCCTTCCTTTACAGCTCCTCAGGTCCAGGAATCGGTCTTCAGTGCGTTGCAGTCAGTTGTTGTCTTTGCAGAATCCCCTATCTTGACTTTACTGTCTTTCTGGGGTAGTACGGTAACTTTACTCCTACTTTTCAGGGTCTTGGGGTGGGGAATCTGGGACACCCTTAGTGCTTTCTTACACTCCCAGCGACCCTCTACACACTACACTAGCCCTGGGGTCTCTTCGTGGTTTGCATTCCACTTTCAGAGTATATGGTTTGTGTTGGCCTTAGGCCTAATGTCTCCTATTGCATTCTATTGTGTTCTACAGTGTTTGCTCTAACTTTCTAAGTGTTTTACTCACCTGATTTTGGTCTGTGTATATATTTTGTGTATTATACTTACCTCCTAAGGGAGTATATCCTCTGAGATACTTTTGGCATATTGGGCCAGATGTAGCAAAAAAGCAATTTGCGACTTGCAAATTGCGAGTCCCTGCGACTCGCAATTTGCAAGTCGCAAATTGCTATGCAGTACGGTGTCTCAGACACCGACTGCAACTCGCAATGGGGTCGCAATGACCCACCTCATGAATATTCATGAGGTGGGTCGCAAATTGCGGCCCCATTGCGAGTATAGGCACTCGCTAACATGGAGGCCTGCTGACGTCAGCAGGCCTCCATGTTAGCGACCTGCTTTTAAATAAAGCATTTTTTTTTTTTTTTTAATGTAGCCCGTTTTCACTAAGGGAAAACGAGCTGCCTTTCAAATAAATCCGAAACCTTTTGTTTCGGTTTTTTCAGGGCAGGGAGTGGTCCCTTGGACCACTCCCTGCCCTGAAAAAATGTTTTGGGGTCCAGTCTCAAACTGGAAGGGGTCCCATGGGGACCCCTTCCAATTTGCGAGTGGGTTACCATCCACTTGGAGTGGATGGTAACTGCGACTCCATGGAGTTGCATACCACTGCGACTCGCAAATAGGAAGGGAACACCCCTTCCTATTTGCGATTCGGAAATGCATTTTGCGAGTCGGTAACGACTCGCAAAATGCATTTCTGCATAGGAAACACGCATTTGCGAGTCGCAAACGGCTGATTTTGCCGTTTGCGACTCGCAAAGTGTTTCCTACATCTGGCCCATTGTCACTAAAATAAAGTACATTTATTTTTAGTAACTCTGAGTATTGTGTTTCTTATGCTATAGTGCTATATGATATAAGTGGTATAGTAGGAATTTTGCATGTCTCCTAGTTCAGCCTAAGCTGCTCTGCTATAGCTACCTCTATCAGCCTAAGCTGCTAGGACATCTCTAATCTACTAATAAGGGATAACTGGCACAAGGTGTAAGTACCACTAGGTACCCACTATAAGCCAGGCCAGCCTCCTACATTGGTGGTGCAGGGATGGGATAAGTACTTGTAACTGCTTTACCACGTTGTCATTGGTGCTTTTCATAAGAAAACCATATACCAAATACTGCAAAATATACACAGTGACCTAAACAGTGTAATTTTCCTCTTCTAAAACTTTCTAAAAAGTTTCAGAAAACTTTCAAAAGTTTTCAAAAGTTTTTTTCTCTGTTCTTTTCAAGGTTCTAAAACTTTTTCTCTCTCTGTCCTAAACCTTTTCTATCATGTCTGCAGTAGAGCTTACTGCCACAGTTGTTCAGGCACCCTATGAGAGTTTAAACGTTAAAAGTTTGAGGGGTCTCTGCATAGAAAGAGGTTTAAGCATTGGCAGCAATCCTACCAAAGACTTTCTCTTTAGCCTTCTCTTAGAAGATGACCAGCACCAGTCTGGCCCATCCCAGGAGCAGGAGGTAGAAGAGGGGGGTGTAGGAGGCTGGCCTGGCTTGTAGTGGGTACCAAGGGGTACTTACACTCTGTACCAGGTCCAGTTATCCCTTATTAGTGTAGAAGAGGTGTTTCTAGCAGCTTAGGCTGATAGAAGGTAGCTATAGCAGAGCAGCTTAGGCTGAACTAGGAGACATGCAAAGCTCCTACTATACCACTGGTGTCGTATGCACAATGTCATAAGAAAACACAATACACAGATATACTAAAAATAAAGGTACTTTATTTTTATGACAATATGCCACAAGTATCTCAGTGAGTACCCTCAGTATGAGGATGCCAAATATACACAAGATATATGTACACAATACCAAAAATATGCAGTAATAGCAAAAGGAAGTAATGCAAGCAGTGTAAAGTTACAATAGATTGCAATAGGAGCACATGGGTATAGGGGCAACACAAACCATATACTCCAAAAGTGTACTGCGAACCACGAATGGACCCCAAACCTATGTGAGCTTGTAGAGGGTCGCTGGGACTGGAAGAAAACAGTGAGGGTTAGAAAAATAGCCCACCCCAAGACCCTGTAAGGTAGGTGTAAAGTGCACCTACAACCCCCAGAGAGCACAGAAGTCGTGATAGGGGGATTCTGCAAGGAAAACCAACACCAGCAAAGCAACAACAGTGCATTTCTGGACTTGAGGACCTGTGAAACAAGGGGACCAAGTCCAAGAGTTGCAACAGTGTTGAGAGTGGGCAGATGCCCAGGAAATGCCAACTGAGGGTGCTTAAGCTGCCACTGGATGGAAGAAGCTTTGTGTTCTGCAAGAACGAAGAGGACTAGGAACTTCCCCTTTGGAGGATGGATATCCCACGTCATGAAGAAGCTTGCAGAGGT